>NW_026000223.1:5822666-5953861 GCF_001458135.2 Marmota marmota marmota
GGGATGGTGGAGGATGGGAAAGGCAGCGGAGCACAACAGACACTAGTATGGCAATATGTAAATCAATGGATGTGTAACTGATGTGATTCTGCAATCTGTGTATGGGGTGAAGGTGGGAGTTCATAACACACTTGAATCAAAGTGTGGAATATGATATGTCAAGAAATTTGTAATGTTTTGAACAGCCAACAATAAAAAATTAAATTAACAAATCCCTCATTGACATTTCAAAAACAGTTGTATTGTCAATGGTGTGAAATGACATGAATGAGGAACTATCATAGAACTATCAATATGTATCAAATATCATGCTTGAAATAATAATGATGATGATAACAATAATAATATCATGATCCCACAATCCAAAATCAGTTCATAGGTACAGCCATCTAACCAATGCACAGAACTCAGATGGAAAACTTACAAAAGGTCTTGTCTGTGAATTCCAAACACAGAACCTGAGCAACTTCATTCTTATTGTCACAGATCTCTTTGTAATTAATTATCTTTAATGATTAAAACAATCAAAGTTGAGATCACAGATGGAAATAAAGCAGAGAGTGGCTAACTATTGCCCATTAAGAAATGACAAAAACCTGTAGGAGAATGTCCAGTAGAGAGAAGTCTAAGCAAACAGATTGAGTGAATATTCAGTGTGCTCTAAAATCCTGATTACCAGGACAAGAGCTGGAATAGCTAATGCACAAGCAGGCTCAATTAACCCTAATTAGTTCAGAGTCAGGCTACAAAAGACTTAATTAGCAGTTATTAGGTGCTGCTCAGAAAAGGAGCATAAATAATTGTTGGTAGCAAGCTGTGTTTAAGAGTCTCCTGGCTGAGTGACATCAAATTAAAAAAAAAAAGGTGAAATCAATGTCCTTCTATTGGGGATTAAGTATAAAATAATAATATGGGTCTTGACTTAAATTTCTTTTTTTCAGAGTTTATCATTGATTTAATTTTTTTCTGGACAACTCAGATGCTTCAGCAAAGTAAATTTAGGTTTAATTTTAATAATGTTATGGTTACAATGTACCTCAGAGAAGAATATATGCTATTGCAATATCCTGCTGGCTTCCAGGGAATAAATGGAATGGTCTCCTTGAGGATTTCGAATCAGCCTTTGGAGGGTCTCACATTGAAGAGGTACAGGAAGAAAAGGTTGATGTACAGAAATCAGGGAAACTGAGTTGTGAAGAACACAAGACAAACACCAATGTGTGACCTGCATCAACTCCAAATGGCCCACTTGGATCCTGGCTACACATTAACTTCAAGTGAGCTTCTTTTATTCCAGCACAAATCCTTCCTTCTTCCTTGTCCCATTTATTCTCCAACACTTTTCCACAGAAACCAAAAGCGAAAGGGCCTCCTAGGACTTCATAGTAAAATGATTGTTTTCAAAGAGACCCAAAGACTAGTTTAAAAAAAAACAAAAACAAAACAGAGATCAAATTAGCTTGACCTACACTCACCACCAAGTTTCTTTCTCTCTGTTCCTTTCTCAAAATAAATATGACCCTCAGAGAGGAAGACTGTTACATTTTTATAATCTTTCTCTTAAGTCTTGTAATATCCTGTACCAAATACATGAGCTTGACATGAATGAGACTACGAATTTATTTTAGAACACTAAAGGGTTCTATTGTTTTAATGCATATTTTATTATCTTTATTTAAGATGACTATAAATGTTATCATTCATAAAACTATTTAGCCTTGTCATAAATTATTCCATACAGGAATAGTGTTTGTAGGTTCATCTAAACACAGAAAATGTGTCTTTTAAGATTCCACTGTAGCCAACTATTAATTTTATAGAATAACTGTCTTCCTCTTTTGAAAAGTAATATCATCAAAGGACACCTTAGGAAAAGTAGAAGTGTTTTGTATTAGTTTTGTATTGCTAAGTAACAAATTATCACAAATTTAGCTGTTTGAAACTACACCCATTTGGCTCTAAGTTTAAAAATCCAAGTGTTGGTCAAGCTAGATTCTTATAGAGAGGATCTGGGGAAATCCTTTTCCACGGTTATTCTGACTGCTTTCAGAATCTATTTCCTGTGGTCTGAGGTCTGTTATGAAAGAGCTGCTTTCAGATCCCAGAGGCTACCTACATTCCTTCTTAATTGTCTACACCATCTTCAGTGCAGAGATGGCACACCATGTCCTCATTCTTTGGATGTCTGTGACTTCTGCCCACCAAACAAAACTCACTGCTTTTTAAAGCCCCACCCCTTAGGTTGGGCACATTTGGATAATCTCCTTCTTGAATACTTAAGGTGAATTGATTAGTACACTTAATTATCTCTAAAATCCCATTTTCCATATGACATAGTTATAGGCATGCTATCTTACTATATTCATAGTTTTAGGAATTACATATTAAATTCCCCTGTATCCACACCTAGGCCTCTGCTGAGGAGAGAGGGTGACATTGGTCAGTGGACAAGATCAGGAGAGAGAGATCATCAGGGTACCAAAGCCTAAGGGAGTGGAAGATGGAATGGCTGGAAACAAATCCTGGAGACACAAGAAGTATTGGAGAGTGAACTGCACATTAACTGACTGCCAGACTCCAGCATGTGATCTTTTGTCCCTTTGGACTATATTTTTTTAAAAAATTCAAAGATAAAATTATTAAGCATTTCAGGATGGCAAGTACGGAATGCTAAACCTCATTGGAGCTCCTCTTTCTCACTGTAGGGCTCTTGAGACTTCAGTGGTGGAATGGCCATAAAGCTGACCCTGAAAATCAGCAGTGTATAAATAAGTATTTGCTATTTTTTAAAAGTAATATTTTGTAAACATCAGACACTTGATGGGCAAAATGCTTAGTTGCTTCAAAATACCTTATCTATTTTATTTTATACAGATTAACCTGAAAGTTGATCCTGACTAGAGTCTCAGATAAAGTCAGAGCTTTATAATGGACTGTATATAAAAACTGTATACCATTTACTAAGAATATTTTTTTCTTACAGTGGAAGTAACATTGACATTTTACACTATATAGACAAAACTCTTTTATTTTATTTTACTTTTCTTTCTTTTTTAGCTTTTAATGTTGTTCTGGGTATTGTCCTAACTCCCAAGGAAGAAATCTGACTTATTTCACCATCAGTGTGGAATTAATTAAAAATAAATCAACTTGAACTTACATTCAAATTTTTTTAGCTTTACCAAACAATTTAGTTCAAATTTAATTCTATTACAGAATAAGTTATGAAAATTTCACAATTTTTTTCTTTTCTTTGTTGTCAAAGCTACTATAGATGGTACAGGCTTAATCCCAAGGAAACTAATAAAGTGAATTATTTTCCTGTTATGTACAATTCTCTCTGGGCACCCAGTGCTCAGTGATTGACTGATCTGTGAAGCCAGAGTCCTATCTCATTTTGAGCTTTGAGTATTCAACCATCTCTAAATTTTTGACAGACTCTTGAAAGAGTAGAGTGATTGAATCATAAAACCACTCAAAAACTATAACATATGCTTTGTTTTGTGTGGGGAAAAAAATCCCCATCATCCACAAAAAGCAGAAGCAAAAAAATAGAGATAACAACAAAATTCTTTAAGAGTGGTGAACTGAGATAAAGATGATACATATTGGAGAGAAGAGATGGATCTGGGCTCTTGGCTAATATAAAATAAGGAATCAAAGTACAGTACTGATAGCAGTCAGTGGGTCTAATTATCTCCAGAAGGGGGCAGTAGGATTTTTGGACTCCAGCTGTCAAGCAGCTATAAACTTCTCTGGGCTATCTTTTGAGTTTTCAGAGTGCAACAGGAGACCTGAGTTTTACCAGAAGACCATGGTGTCAATGCAGAGCCAAGCCAGTCCTATTCCTCAGGTGTTAGGAGACTTGCATGAACAAGTCTGGTCATCTTTTCAGATGCATGGTTCTATTCTAAAACATGAAGTACTTGTCAAGAAATCTTTTCAGGCTTCCAAAGTAAGCTGGTTCTGTTTTCAATCCTTGTGAGATAGTTGATTGACACCATTGCATTTAATTCTACTGACATTTGTAGAGTGCTTTATATGGGGAAAGCATTATACCAAAGAGTATCATGCAGAAATTAACAACTAGAATTTTCCAGTTGTGTGATCTGGGACAAGTAGCCTAATCTCTAAGCAACAAGGTTCTCATGTGTAACATACCAAGAATAACAATCTAGGTAGTAGTGTATTTGTGTGTCTTTCTCTGGAAGCAGGCCCCCCAAAAGGACAGAGTCTAATATTTCATTTGCGAGATGATCTCAGGTAACAACGAGGCTAATATGTGAGTTACAAAGAGCAAAAACAGATTTTAAAAGTGTGGTTCATGGTTGAACAGCATCAGCAACACTGGAGCACTGGTTAGAAATGCAGAATTTTAGGCCCTACTCTGAGCTAAATGAATCAGAAAGCCTGCCCATGGGCCTGGAAATCTGGTCTAACAAGCCCTCAGGTGCTTTTGATACACTGAAATTTGATCTAGGGAATTTGGGTAGTCAATTCAGAGAACCTGTCTCAGAGTAATCCTACTAGAGGAAAAAAGTTTGCTGGGATATATATATATATATATATATATATAATCTATTATNACTGGGAGTTGGTGTATGTATGTATGTATGTATGTATGTATGTATATATATATATATACACATACATACATACATACATACATACATACACCAACTCCCAGTAGTCATTATTGAAGGCTGCTGGGTTTGGGGGAGGATGTTAAGATAAACATCAATTTTCCTGCACTTTGGCCTGTGGTGCCCTAAGGCAGAATGGGATTCCAAAGTAAGCCCTTGGCAAAGAGATGTTGTTCCTGGCAGCTGAAAGTCCTAGGAGCTTTATAATGGTCCAGCCCATTGGCATATGGTTTGGGCACCCACAGCTGCTTCTAGGGTGTCTTAAGGATTGTGATAATGTACTAAAAGGCATAATGTAATGACATGAACAAAACCCCATGATATATTAAAGTCTACATGTAACATAAAGATCCATAAGCTGTGATCCCTGCTCTCAGGGAGAAGATATGCAAATAGAAGCTAAGCAGAGGGTACTAAATGGCACAAGTGGCATCTGAGATGGGAGGCAGGCTTTTTGGTGGCTGGGCTGAAACAAGAGGAGTAAGTGAACTGTAGAGAACACATCATCAATGCAACTCAAGTGCTTACTGAATCCGAGCTGCAGAACATCCTTTAATAGGATGGAAGTAACTTCCATGGCTAACAAATTCAATTTGTAAGGATGTGAAATGTTAGTGTTTCTCTGCCACTCCACATCTCCAATAGCCTCACCATCATGGTTCAGGAAAGAATTAAGCCTGCATGATTTGAAAAATGCAAAAACATGTTTCAAGAATTCCCCTGGATATGCTGCTTTCCAGGGGTTCTATAGAACTGACAGAGTGCCAAATTAATCTTTTTTGGTAGCAATATTACCATTTTGACATAACTTTTGCACAAGACTCTGTACAATTTTCCCCAATGTTTCCCCTAAGGGAGGACTTTGCCACAGGTGAAACGCTGGGTTTTTGGGAGTATTTGTTATTAAGTCAAGTCAAAAGATTAACTGAAAGTAATAGGTCTGGTAGTGACCACAATTTTACCACAAGCTTAAAAATAGTGCTTGTCCCTGACAGGGTGTAGGACACTCTACCCCAAGTTGTGGCACCCTGAGGCTTGTTTTCTGATTTTCCATATTTCTGTGTGAGAGCTGGCCATAAAATAATTCTTTGTTCTACCTCCTCTAAAAGTAGGTCATAAGACCCTCATGGGACAGAGTCCATACTCAGCAGAAAGGAGTGAAGACAGAGAGATTCCAAGAAGCACAGGCCTTGCTAACTTACCTCCAGTTTATTAACATTAGATGATGTTCTCTTTTTGTCCAGTAATACTTCTAGATGATTGTCCATTTCTCAACAAGGATAAACCTAAACATGCATAGTTTTTCTTGAGTCTTTGAGTCTTCCATTCTGAAGGCTCCCACATCATAAAATTTCCATCAAATTTGTTATGCTTTTCTTTTGTTAATCTATCTTTTGCTTTAGGGGTTTTAGTCATAAACCTTGAGATGAGTAAGAAAAAGATATTACTTTCCCTCTCCTGTATCCCCAAGGAACCCAGCTCACTGCATAAATTGAATAGAATTTGAGAATTAATTGTAGAGCTCAACTGACAAATCAGAGATTCAGCAGAATGGAGCAGTTACAGTTTATCAGCAATCCTGTAAATATCTGGATCTGGGAAACAGAATACATTGTCATTCAAACATACTATACATTTGTTCCATTCATTCATTGAATAAATATTTGTTTAAGAATTTCTAATACATGAAGCTAGGTACTGTGGGAGTATAAAAGCAAATTAAGAAATGACATTTACCTATAAATATGTTATGATTCAGCTGTACAGGTTGAAGCTAGTATATACACTTTGTGATAAATGGGTAAGTAGTACATAAGGCTATGCATTTAACTTGCTATATATTGAAGAATATATAGGCACGTATGAAAAAAAGAGAAAAATTTAGTATAAAAGGTGATTTTAGAGGATCAGGAACTTGACAAATATAAGATATATTATGCTAAATAGATGAGCCTACCAGGTGTCACAGGGAAAGCCCCAGTGAAGAAAGTAACATGTATTTACTTGGCTCTCTGAACAAGCTGTCATAGTAAGAACTAGAAGGTACAAGTCTTTGCGGCTTTATGTTAAGTAATGCAAGTCAACATTTTGTGAATTTGTTTGGACTATATTAGGAACTGATCTACTTAATGTACAGTGGAATACCAGTTATAAAATTTTAAACAGGATACAAATTTTATCCCTTTTTCTTTCATGGACACTCATAAAAATAATCCCTGTGCTGTTAATGAAATTTCTAACTTGACTGAAGTATGCAATATGCAACACTGCCTGCCATGCAAATTTAGTTTTCATATTTACAATAAGAGCACTTACAGTCCACATTTAGAGAACACTAATGTGCTACTAAAGCTAGCAAAAGAGTATAAATTATACATAGAGCTCACACTTCTCCTTTAACCCATTTAATTATATTTAGTCAACGTGGTGATGATGGCAGATGGAGCTAGTGTCACCTGAAGGTTAACAGGGCTGGAAGTTCATCATGGCCTCCTAATTCACATGTCAGTTGCCTCACATGGGATGCCTGCAACAGCTGGGGTTGTCAGGGCATTTTTCTTTTTCCATAAAGTTTCTCTACGTGATTAGATATTTTGGGCTCCCTTACAGCATAGAGGTCTCAAGATAGACTTTTTGCATGGTGACTAGTGCTTGCCTTAACACATATTCCAAGAGACCCATGTAGAAACTTCATGGTGTTTTATGACTCCATCTTGAGATAAATAGTGCATCTACACAAGATCTAATTACTGCAAAGCATGGGTTGTTGGAAGGGTCCATCTTCAGAGACTAATGACCACATGTGTCATATATAGTTTACCACAATATGACAATGCCTTGCAATTAATACTTGTGTTAATCAGATGTCAATAAGAATTAATGGTCCACTTTATTGTACTTAGAATAATAATTTAAAATCTGTACCAGAGTTTATCCAGCAGTGTAACAATTATTTAATTAACAAATATAAGTTATCTGCTATGTGTCTGAGACAGTACTGGATCAATTCTGATAGACAAACTGAGTAGATACATGAGGACATGGAAACTCAGAAGAGTTGAATGGAGATGTTGTGGCATCTCCAAAGGCAGCAGAGACAGGTGCCCACATAGTGCTGTGGCACTGGAAACTCTTGCCCATATAAGAAACAAGACAAAACGAAATGACAAAATCTTGCATTGAATTTTTATAAATAAGACTTAAAATGTAGCCTTGTAGTTTGACTATGAAAAAGTGAGAGATGGATTTGTTATCTTTAGTAAAACAAAAACAAACAAACAAAATATCAAAATCACCTGGAGGCCTGGTTAAAAACGTATCTCTGAGTCCTATCCCCAGAGTTTTTATTCACTAGGTCTTGGGTGGGGCACAAATATTCATAATTTCTCTTTAATTCCTAGATTTTATTGATGACTACACTTTGAGATTCACTGTTAAATGGTATTAAAGAAATCCAGAGCCAGACAGAAGTTAAAGGAGTGATGATATTGCAATAGGGGAAGATAGAGTTTAATATAGAAATGAACTTAATTCTAAATATAATCAGAATAAGTGAGGATTCCACAGAGGAAGTTGTTCTTGGTGGTAGTTCACTGGTGTATGGAAAATTACTAAGAACAGACATCAATTCTAGGGGGATTCTTGCTTAAGGCAGGCCAGCATGATCAGTATCGGCTGGGAGATGGAGAAAGATGAGGAAATTTGACAAGATATCAGATAATAAAAGAGGAAAATTCTTGCTAAACTGACTTAGCAGGATTCTTGCTAAAACTGGGCTTGATAAGAAGTATACAGATTGGCTTTTCATCAGTGGTTAGCCACAAAGAACAGTAGTTAAAAAGCATAAATGCAAAGTCAGACCAGACCTTGGAGTGAGTCTTGGGCATGTTATTTAATCTGTCCAGTTTAGTTTCATAGAATGTGGGTAATTAATATTATCTTCCTTATTAGATTATTATGTGGATGAAAGTATATATATATATATATATATATATATATATATATATATATATATACATATATATATAAAGAGCTACATAAATAATAATTATAAATTACAGAACAGATAGTAGAATTCTTATATATCTGAAGTGCTGTCATATACGCTGTTATGGTACATCTGTTCTACTCACTTGAATTTCCTGCAGTCACCTTGCAGACTATGTAGCTGCCCATTCTGATCTCTGTGTCTTTCCTTGCCCACTTTATAGAGGAAGACATAATAGAACATTCTGATTATCTGTTATTTTCCTTATATAAAGTGCAGAAAATCTAGCAACTAAGGGTTTAAAATAATCTGCAGACTGAAAAATAAATCTTACTGTTTTCATGTTGAACTCCTCCTGGGGTGAGTATTAAAGAAGAATTAGGTTTGCATTAGTTGAGCTTTGCAGGATGCCCTGATAATGCCCCAGCAATCAAAATGTAATTATAAAATAGGAATGTTTAACTTACAGAATATATGTGTATGTGTGTGTATATGTATATATATAAGAAATATATATACACATTATATATATGTAGATATATACACATTTTATATATATAATTATGTATACACATTATATAAAATTATAATTATACCCATTATATATAATTATAATACACATTATATATAATTGTAATTATATATATAATGTGTTCATATACTTCTTATGTATACACACACACACATATTTTTATTCTGTGTGAACTATATTAGTAAAACATATGGGTTCATTAAGGTGAAGGTAAAGTTCCAAATCACTGATATAGCTCTCAAGCACAGTTGTTAAAGGCAGGATAGTAATTGACAGCAACAACAAAACACCCACTAATAACAAATTGCAGCATATTTCTTGGCTAATAAATGTCATAACCCCCACTAAAACGATGCGCTTCTTCTACAATAATATGACACTTGCTGAGGAGCTGCTGGAAGTAAATAGGATGGAAGTGTAATCCTCATGCTCCTATGCTGCCATTGCTGCATACATTGGGCTTTCTTTCTTGCCTCACTTTAACCTATTCATAGTAGATCAACATTTTTTAACATGTTTGTAGAAATACTAGTGAAGTGAGATGCTCAATTGAAAAAGTTCTGTATAGTCCCCCAAATTCTGGAAACTGCAAGCTCTACCTTCTGCTTTAAGTCAAGAGACATATTAGCATTTGACAGACTGAATTCCTGTTGTGAAGAAACTAGTATTTCCCAATTTATCTAGATCATGGATATTTCATAGTAATTGAATGTCCCCAGACAACACTTTTTTGGTGAATCTTGCTCCAGGATCTAATTGTTTCTCACTTAATAGATTACAGAATTGTCAATCAATGATTCTATTCCCAGCAAAACAGTCCTTCAAAAATAAATCAAAATAAAGACATTCCCAGATGAAGAAAAACTGAAGGATTTTGCTGGCACATCTATTCTATAAGATATTCCTTTGACTGAAAGCAAATAACATCAGATATTGACTCACAAACACCAAAAGAAATGAAGAAAGGAGAAATATCAGATATATGGGTAAGTATAAATTTTCTCTCCTTCTCCCTCTTTCTTTCTCCCCTCTCTCTCTCTTAATTTCTTAAATCCATAACACTATTTAAATCAGTGACTATAACACCATATTGCTATGTTTATAGCATATATAGATATAATACATATTACTATAAAGGAGGAAGAAATGGATATATATTTTATTGGAATCAGGTCAGTACTAATCTAAAGTAGATTGTGATAAATTCAGAATCCATGTTGCAATACCTAGAGCAAACCATGCTGAAAGCTAACAATAACTAAAATCTCAAGAGTGTGATTGAAATAATTTACTAAAAAGTGTTAATCTAGCACAAAACAATCAGGAAAGGAACAGTGGGACAACAACAAAAAATGCATGAGGCATGAAGAAAAATAAGTAACAAAATGATACATAAGGTCAACCATATTAATAACTACATGAAATATAAATGCAGTAAACATTGTAATCAAAAGATTCAAATCAGACTAGATTTCAAAAAGCAAAATCTAATTATATGCTTTGTACAATAGACATAGTTTAGATTAAAAGACAAATTGAAAGTTAAAGGATGGAAAAGGTATACACAATAACCAGAAGTGAACTGAAGCACTTACATTAATAGGTGCTAAAACATTTTATTTAAAATGTATGTTTATAAAATACTGGAAAAAGTATATTTTCTTGGCAAATATTTAAACATTTTATTGAAAATATAAATTTTCTTTTAAAAAGCACCAAGTGGATACAGTGTCTTTCAAAAATTCTTTTAAGAGGTTATGGAAGTAAAAAATATTTGAAGTTTGCTCTTCCACACAAATTCATTATATAGAGAAAGACACTAAGTTTTGTTTTGTTTTTATATCCAGACTCACAATTGATGGCAAAGCCAGTATTAGAAGTGCCCATTTCTCTTTAGTGATGATATTTCCTACCCATTTTAAAGAGGGAAAATAAGATAATGATAAGTTCATGAGTATCAGGGCCACATTTTAAAAATCCTGACTCCAGCCCTTGTCAGCTATGTGACTTTCGAGAGTTTTCTTTACTTCTCTGTTCCTCAGGGGCCTTATCTGTAAAATAAGAGAAGTAATGCCACATGCTTCTTAAAATTTGTGGAGTAATACATGTAGTTTACTTAACAAAATATCTGCTATATGGGAAGTATTCCATAAATGTGTTATTTTTATTCAGGGCTTTGAGATATTCACGTAAGTTGTGCTACAAATAATTCATTATCACATCAGCCAACATGTTTCCACAGTGCAGGCACAGATTTCAGAGCTCCTGACTCAGATGGTGAATCTACATCTGGACATCAAGTCATTTTAGCAGTCAGCATTAGAGATTGAGTTGCAAAGGGTTAGTGCTGAAGGGAAAACCTTGTTAACAAGATAATAGGTGCTGAACTCAGCAGCTTTAGCTGTTACTTCTGATGAAGGGTAGACAGTGCAAAATGTGAGGTATGGGACATGCAGAGGAAACTCAGTGTGATACACATAATTTATTGCTTGCTCAAAGACCAGAAGTAGAACAGTAGGTTGGTAGGAAGGCCAGATGGCAACTCATTGACTTGAGAAGTTCTCTTCATAAATGACAACCTTTGTTTCTAGCCTTCTACTGACCCCTCCTTCTTTGGACTCTATACAGTTGGCTCAGATGCAGACACAGGCAGCATTCTCTTGCCACTGTGTCTTTTCTCAGGTGGCTCAATTGTCTTGGAATCCCTCCCACCCTCCTTCTACTTTTTCTCTCCCACCTTTTGCAACCTGATAGCTAGTGTGAAATTCACTCAACTAAAGACAGTATGCCTTGAAAACAGGGCTGTACTTTTAGGATATAAATTTACACAATTTTAGAATCAAGGGTGAAAGTGTCTTTATCACACTTTGTCTATAATACAGATAGTTAAGGTATTCTCTCTGGGTCCAGATGAAGATGTCTTTCCAGTCCAATGGTGATTAGCCACTGACTTCTGATTGGCTTGTTGAGCTGTAGTTAACTCTATAAATAAAGAAACAAAGGAAATAACACATGCAGAGGTCAGAGGGGAGAGAGGATACACACATTATAACTGCAGTATCAGACATCTGGTGGGAAAATGAATCAAAGAGAAGCTGGAAAGGTAAAAATGGACCAGATCATAATGGTGAATGCCTTGCTAAAGAATCCAAATTTTATTCTATCATGGCAAGCCACTGAAGAATGGTAAGCAGTACAATAATTTGATCAGATGTGCATTTCAAAAAGATAGTTTTGATAGAAATATGAGGAATGTATAAAATCTTACATTAATTGGAAAGGGGAAAGGATGGAGCATGAATTTTTGTGGGGTTATGCAAAACACCAATGGGGGGAAGTATAAGGACCTAAATTAAGGCAGTGATAGTGAGGAAGAGAAATTTGTAGACAACTTACCCAAGATTACTTTTAAGTACTGAACATACAGCAGTGAATAAAACAAAAATTGCTGCCTTCATGGAGCTTACTCTAGTAAGGTGTCTGTGAATACCCTAGTAGATGGTCAAATTAATTCTGGAGCCTGGATAAAAGAATTGTTTATCCAAAATGTACCAACTTTACTAATTTCTAGGATATATAAAGAGCTCAAAAAACTTAACACCAAACAAATAACCCAATCAATAAATGGACAAAGGAACTGAACAGACACTTCTCAGAAGAAGATATACAATCAATCAATAAATATATTTTTAAAATGATCAACATCTCTAGTAAATAGAGAAATGCAAATCAAAACTACTCTAAGATTTCATATCACTCCAGTCAGAATGGTAATTATCAAGAATACAAGCAACAATAATTGTTGACGAGGATGTGGGGAAAAAGGCACACTCATACATTGCTGGTGGGACTGCAAACTCGTGCAACCACTCTGGAAAGCAGTCTGGAGAATTCTTAGAAAACTTGGAATGAAACCACCATTTGACCCAGCTCTCCCATTCCTCTATCTATACAAAAAGGACTTAAAATCAGCATAATACAGTGACACAGCCACATCAGTTTTATAGCAGCACAATTCACAATAGCTAAATGGTGGAACCAACCTAGATGCCCTTCAATAGATGAATGGATTGCTGAGAGCCATAGCCAAGTAGGATGCATGGCATTTTTGGTTGAAAGGTGACCCTGCTCAGGGATTAGGATGGCTCCAGGTTTAGGGTGGATCCTGCTGGATTAGGGTGGCTCCAGGTTTAGGGTGGATCCTGCTGGGAATAGGGCGTATCCTGCTGCCTCAGGCACCTGCTCCTTGAGTACCCGTTGAGTTCTCATGGAGTTCTGAGAGAATTGGTATGCAGAGCCCGGTGGAGGGAGTGTATTTTTCCCAGAACGTGCATGTAGAGTGCTGGTGAGAGTTTGGGAATAAAGAGTTGCTGTTTGAATCTACAAGGCGGTATGGTGGCTTGGTTATTTTGTGCCCAGCCAGACTGCGGCATTTGGTGGCCCATACGGGGAATGCCTAAAGCTCGGAGGTAAGTGAAATTGCTCTCCCCTGAGGGAAGGCGAGAGAATGGGTGACCATTTCAAAAAACAATGTGTTCTTGTTTTGATTTATTTTGTTTTTATTTCAAGTTGCCTGTTCCTAGAACTTTCTCAGGCAAACTGGAGAAAATGGTTGACTCAAGGTTTGAAGTTGTTCGCCCCCAAGGAAGAAAAATTGTTAGAGGAAGGAGGCACCCCAGTAAGACCAAGAACAGTTAGGACATATGTTGATACAATACAAAAATATAGCCCATGGCTTTTTAAAGACGAGTTATTAAGTATATCAATGGGACCATCATGCGATCCTATAGAAAGATTTTTCTTCAACAAGAAAAAGATGGCTAATTCTGTTTACTATACTTGTCTAAGATCTTGGTTTTTACAGACATCTGATTAATTTACAAAGCTAAAGTGTTAAAATATCAACCACTAAATATAAAATCAAGTACTCTTTCCTTATTAAGTTCCATAAGGTAATATATTTAAACATTATGTGTGTTTTCATAAATTGGTAAATGGAAAAAAAGTTTAATATTGCTTTCTGTCTGTGTCTCTGCTGAAACAAGGTTACTAAGAGTTAAGATTTTATCAGGTGTAATTTATATACAAAGAGTATAAGAAGTTTCAGTTGGGTTTCAATTATAGTACCATAAAAACATAAAAATATTTCATCTTGTGGAGTAATTTGTCTAAATTCAAAAATTTTATAAGGGTCATTTCAGAATATGAATTTTTTTTAAAAAGTGTTAATGGCTAGAAAAGAGATATAAAAAGATTCAAGATGTGGAAATATATTTTAATATGGAAGGTTGAAAAAAAAGAAATGTTTCTAGATGAGATAATCTTTGTGTGGTAAAGTAAAAAGTTATAAAATGTCTAAGTAAATTGCAAAAGGCTTTAAAAGGTTAAATTAAAGGTCGTTAAGATGCCTTCATGGTGGAGGAAAGCATTCTTCACCATTCAAAGCCTAGTTAATCTTAAAAGCATTCCTTAAAAAAATTTTAAAAACATGAAAATGGGAAGATAATAGGATAAAAGATATTTGGATAAAGAAGATTAAAAATTTGAAGTGAAAAACTTTGAAGACAGAAGTACAGGAAGGTGAAAAAAAGATAGAAAAGATGTAGGAAGATAGAGAAGATGTAGGAAGACAAGAATTTTAAACCCACAAAATAGGAAACAAAAGAAAACTAGAAGGAAAAAAAGCAACTAAGGGTGAATGTACAAACCTTAGGGAAAAAAAAAACAACTAGAAGATAGAAATAAGATAGAAAATGGTTGAAAATGTCAAGTAAAGGTATTTCAGATAGAAAATGCAAAAGGCTAAGACAACTATTAGATACAGACATTCAAGATAGAAAAAGGTAGAGAGAGAAGTTTAAAGTCAAATATTGGATAAAATAGAAGAACAAGGAGATTATTAGTAATTTTTTTTTTCAAAAAGCCCATCAACTTTAATTTCTGGTGGTCCAGAAATTAGAAGTCTCAGATGAGGGTGTTAAAATTTATAGACAAGAGCCAATTTAGAAAACATTAAACTATAAGGAAATTGGTTTAAAACCACATCAAAAAATTAAAAGGACTGAAGTAATTCTAAAAACTAAGGCAAAATGCTTTTGGAAGACTTCAATTTAAAAGGATCTTTAAATTTCCAAAGGATACATATAGGATATTTTGGAACATCATCCCTGAAGAAAAATCAGTTAATGTTTTACTTAACAGGAATCCCATACAATCCACAGGGACAAGGCATAGTTGAAAGAGCTCATTAAACTATTAAAATGTACTTATATTCTAACAGGACAATGGAAAGGTCCTGACCCAGTGATTGTCTGGAGTCGGGGTTCTGTTTGTGTGTTTCCACAGGGAGAACAGCAGCCAATTTGGATTCCAGAGAGACTAACCAAAGCAATTTCTACAGACCAAAAAGAAGATGATTTGACTCAAATCCATAACAGCTGATATCCAGAGCTCCAGCTTGGCTATTCTTACATCTGCGATAGTGATTAACCAGGATGCTTTTTTCAATATCTATTTTATTATTGCCTTTTCCCACATAATAAAGTTCTATTTTATTTTTTGAGCTCATACAAACCTAGGTTAATGTTTTTCTGATCAGTTTTATTTTTTGACTGTGGAGTTTTTAAACATTGCAATGGAAATTTCACCTGTGTAAAGCTACAAGGCATTTACTATTGTCTTATGTGTTGTACGTTTGTGTGCACACTTGTGTTTTGTGTTGTATGTCTGTGTGTGCGTATGTCCATATATCATATATGAGGAGCGCTCATGAAAAATGGATCTGAATTTTTTTTTATTCACGTGATTTTAATGGTTTAATTTAAATTGGGTAAACAGCTATTGAGGATTGTTTTAATATGTGTACAAATAAGGAGATTTAACAGATCTGTTTGTTTACTTTCACCTTTCCTTTTCATTATATTTAATAATTCTGTTCAGGATAATGTCAATTGTTCAGAAAATTGTTTTCTTAGTACCTGTTGGAATGTTACATATTTTTTTTTAGCATCATTGCCAGAATTCCTATCTTCATTCCAGTGCTGATGAAGACAAAGATAAAACCAAACTACAGCTTCTATGATAGCTATCACAGTAAACTGTATAAACTGATGCATCAATGAATAATAACTCAACAAGTAATGCTCAATCAAGGAGTTGATTTACTTTGGGAGGAACTGGACATATTGATAGATTCCTCCGCTTTGAACTGCTTGCAGAACTTGCCTGGATGTATCACTTGTATGCATTGTGAACTATCTGTTGGTGCAGTGAATTGTGGTAGTGCTGGGGTATCTTTGCTGATGGTGTCACCAGTGATACGATTTTTCCAAAAGAGCTGTCAATTGGCTTGGTGTCCTGGCATTTCTGTATCCTTCTCCCTTCTGCTAGTGATGGTCTAAAATTTGGGGGCCAACAGAGGTGAGGCAAAGAACCTCACTCCCCACTGGCACCAAGGCCAAATTTGGGGGCCAACAGAGGTGAGGCAAAGAACCTCACCCCCCAACACTGGTGCAAAGGCCAAATTTGGGGGCCAACAGAGGTGAGGCAAAGAACCTCACCCCCCCACTGGTGCATAGGCCTATCCACAAGTATGGCTGTATGCTGGACCAGTAGTCAGTGACGGGTATGATCCAATTGCAGTGGTACTAACCTAAGACAGGAGGCTGACTCCTAGAGGTCAGCTCATCCGATGACGGGTAAGAACCATATGTTGAATTGGACAAACTAACAGGCACGGTCCCTAGCCACATTGCTTGTTGTTTAATTAAACAGAAGGGGGGAAATGCTGAGAGCAATAGCCAAGTAGAAATGACACATGCATTTTGGTTTGAAAGGTGACCCTGGGGAGGAGGATTAGGGCGTATCCTGCTGCCTCAGGCACCTGCTCCTTTGGAGTTCCTGTTGAGTTCTTGTGGGGTTCTGAGAGAATTGGCGCGTGGAGCCCGGTGGAGGCAGAGTGTTGGGGAGAGTTTGGGAATAAAGAGTTGCTGTTTGAATCTACAAGGCTTCTGTGGTGGCTCGGTTATTTTGTGCCCAGCCAGACTGTGGCAATGGATAAATAAACTGTGGTATATATACACAATGGAATACTACTCATCATTAAAAGAGAATAAAATTATGGTGTTTACAGGTAAATGGATGGAGTTGGAGAATATCAAGCTAAGTGAAGTAAGCCAACCCCCCAAAACCAAAGGCTGAATGTTCCCTCTGATAAGTGGATGCTGATACATAATGGAGAGAGAGGGCATGGGAAGAATGGAGGAACTTTGGGTTGGGAAAAGGGGAGGGGGCATAGGGGTAGGTAAGATGGTGCGATGGACATTGTTACCCTAGGTACATGTGTGATTGCATAAATGGTGCAACTCTGCATTGTATACAACTAGAGAAATGAAAAGTTTACTCCATTTTTGTACAATGAAGTGAAATGCATTCTGCTTTCATGTATAAATAATTAGGAAAAAAATTTAAGTGAAAAAGTAATATACCAGCTTATAGGTAATAGTTGAAACTATGACTTAAGAAGATGTTTCTTTACTGAAAAAAATGTCTTACTGAACAATTCAGTTCATGGAACCACAATGGTGAACTGAACAAAGAACAAGACACAGTTTAGCAGAAGCATTAAGTTTGGTTTAGAAGTATGTGCAGTTTAATGTGGGTCAAAAAGCTAATGCCACCATGCTACAAAGTTTATATATATATAGTGCTAGAATTTAGGAGATTGACTACTTTGCACCAAGAGAAGGCTGTGCACCACACTTTATGTGGGATACAGACTGGGGAATTTAGTGAAGAGTGACTGTAAGGGTGGAAGAAATCCAAACTATATCTAATGAGGAATGATCAGTTTAACAGAGATATTTAGCCTGCAAAAAGTGAACATGGCAATGGCCTTCATATTGTTCCTTTCGGTACAGCTGTGTGGATGATAACTATTATCAATGGGAGGGAAAGTATACCAAGGAATTCCACAATAAGACTATTGTTGCCTCACACATAGCTTAAGATACTAGCCTCAGATTCAGTAATTAATTAGGATTCTCTGGAGAAATGGAACCAACAGGATCTATATCTATAAAGAATAAGATGTATTACAAGGAATTGGCTTACATGATTCTGGAGACTCTCAAGTCCCAAGATCTGCAGGGAAAATCAGCAAACTCAAAACTCTTTGGTGTTATTCCAGTCCAAAGGTCAGTAGGCTGAAGAAAATGGAAAATTCTAATATTTCCATTCAATTGCAAAGGCAGGAAAAAAGCCAATATCCTAGATTGAAAGCCATCAGGCAGGAAGAATTCTTTATCACTCAGGTAAGGGTCAATTTTTTTGTCCTGCTCAGGCCTTCAACTGATTAGACTAGGTACACCTGTGTTAGGAAGGGCAACCTGCTTTACTAGATATAAGCACAGTCAGGTTGACACATAAAATTAACCACAACAACTAACAACTGTTTCTATCCAGGGATTGGTTGATCTTAATCTAGGAGTAAACAGGATTTTTAGTCTAACTAAAAAAGAATCATATCTGGGTGGTTATTCAAAAACTTAGTTCACACAAGTTCTAGATTCCTGAAAATAATGTCTTACTATGCTAAAAAATCTTTCTTTTCAGAGTATGAAGGCCATGTAACCATGCCATAATTGGTCAAGATTAGAAATGGTGCACTGCATTTCACAATCATTTTCTAAACCACTTCCCAAACCAAGAGAATCAGCAAAAAAGCAAACTCTTACCAGTTCAAATCTTATTTGCCTTTTCTGTCTTTCCTACGTTTTCTTCTTATGCACCAGTCTCAGCAAACAGAAGAAAATAAAGTGTGAGCATTTAAAATGTATTTTTAATTAGAGGACTTTCATCTGATCCAAGGCACTGTAAAACTCCAAGCTCTGACAGTGCCCTAGTTCCCATTTAATCTTCATATCTCCATTTCTCGTCAGCTGTGCATGCAGATGCTGAAATCTTGTTTGTTTATCATGGGGCCAAGAAGATTTATGGTTGGGTGCATGTTCGGCTGCCTTCCCTGCTCTCTTGGCACAGCTCCTGAGCTGCACAGCACGGGGGACACTTAAACATGCTTAATGGTGAAGTCAGTCCCACATGTTCCCTGTAGTTCTCATCTGGTTATTTTTCAGCTTCTGCTTTGGTTGAAGTTAAGGTAATTACAAAGTTATTATTTGTCATTTCCATTATCATTGGGGTCAGAAAGACATCTGTTGAAAGTTAGCATCATCTGTCATTTATGCCAGCTTGTGATCAACACCTGAGTGGACTTAAAAAATGAGAAAAAGGGCTGGGGTCCAGGCAGGTCATTGCTCTGTGTGTGTGTGTGTGTGTGTGTGTGTGTGTGTGTTTGAGTGTGTATGCATATGCATATGAAAGAAATCAACCCTGTAGCGAAGAAGTCTGTCTTCTTGAAACACCAGTAATGATGAGCTGTAAAGAAACAGGGAAGGCTGTCGTCCACAATAATGTCAGACTTTTTGAGTCACTCGTGGTGAAAAGTAATGGAGTCAGATGAACTATTCTGAGTTTCCTTCCTGCTGGGCTATTTATTTTCTTCCATAACATGCTGTACATAGTTCTCTTTTCAGAGTGAAAATGAGAAAATGGTCTGGAGTTTGAAATGCTATTTTATCCTATGAAGAAATATAAGTGATATGTATGATCCATATTGGATTTTTGAGTCAGCAACACTTCAGTATTTCCAAAACCTAAGTTACTGGTTGATCCTTCAGTTCAGGTAAACAACAAATTTTTTTTTTCTGTAAATGGTCAGACAGGAAATAATTTAGGCTTTGTGGGGCCATGTGATCTCTGTTGTAATGACTAAACTCTTTCTACCATTCTGGCCTCGAAGTATCCATTAGCAACATGTAAATAAATTTGTGTGATTGTGTCCCAATAAAGCTTTATTTGCAAAGACAGGAAGTGGGCCAGATTTGGCTAACAGGCCAACCTGTTGGCCAACTGCTGTCTTCATTGACATTCATTAAAGCTTGACCCTGAACCAGGCAAGGAGGTGCATACCTATAATACCAGCAGCTCAGGCAAAGCCAACTTTAGCAGCATAGCAAGGTCCTAAATAAATTAGCAAGACCCTGTCTCAAAATTTAAAAATTTAGATAAAATATAGGCTGGAGATGTGGCTCTGTGGTTAAGTATCCTGAGTTCAATCCCTGGTACAAAAAAATAAAATAAAAAATTATAAACTAAACCCAGAAGAAAAAGGCCATGAAATAGAAGCTTGAGATGGAGTTGTCAAACCAGAAAAGAGCAGAGTCCTGTGTCGAAACATATGGCTTCCTAAGCATTTGACTTGTTGCTATGCCCTGAATTCTCTTTGAACAACACATTTACCCAACATCCTTTTCTAAAGCTTATATCTACTGATGCAGACCAATTTTCCTTTAGGATTTTGTTCTATAAATCCAATTTTGTTTTATATGCTCTGAGGAGATAAAATTTTGGTACTTATCTTTCTCTTAGCACCATGAAAATATAGGTGGTGTTCAAAATTCTCCTGAGCTGAACATTCAATTTTTTAGAACATGGCTCCTGTCTGACCATTAACCATGCATTGTTATGGTTTTCAAATTATATAATTTGCCAAAAGGAAATCAAGCAACCATGGGTCTGTTAATAGACTACTCTGTAATTAAATGAGAAGAATTTCACCTAATCCTTAAGGAGGGAAATAAAATCTTTAAAAATCAGTGATGTAAGTCCAAATGTCAGTTCAGAGAATGAGAATATGCCAAACCAAAGACCAGAGCTTAGCCTATAGTGTGTTGAGCATTCACCAGGATTTAGAATGTAGTAGGCTGACTTTTAGTTCAGTTTCACAAATACCTTTACCTTTTCTCATAGGTTCATTTCAAGTCTGGGGGATCTTATTCTGTTCTTTTGGATATGTTCTTAAATTGAATAGGAAACAACAACTCACTTAAACTTCATAAAGAAATTGAACTAAAATCAAGGAAGTTTATTTGAACTTCAAAAATAATAAAGTAAGAATAAAGAAAAGTGTTGAAATTTGCTAAAATCAAAAATAAAGTTAAGGATGGTCCATTTTTAGTATGTGTATCTTTATTTTCTATTGAGAAATTATTTCTGAGAAACTTTTTTTTCCTCTGAGATCATAAATTGGCAAACTTAAGAGACCTATAGTAAGATGAAGATGTATTCTTTAAATAAATACCACTAACCAGCATCAGCTAGAAAAGTTCCTTTAATTTCCTGATAAACATCTGCTACTTTTCAAACTCCACCACTTATTAGGAAGGTTGTGGACAGACTGAAAGAGTTATAAAAGCAAGAATGATCCTTGCCCATTTGAGATTAGGAATATAATGCTTTTGAAAAGACAGAAATGTGTTCAAAGTATATGAGGGAGGGGAAAAAAGAAATGTGTGTATTTGGGGACTAAAAAATCCCTTAACAAGCTCCTTTAAAGCATTGCCTTTAACATCAATTAACTTCATTTAGTACAAACCAATAAAAAATGACCCATTATTAAAAAGTCTCAGCTATAACTCTGACTATAATCCTTCAGATAGTGTTCCAATAAATTGCATATATAGATGGATATTGATGAGCCATTGTAAATGTGAGTAGAAATGTGATGATTTTATGCTAAGAGATTTGCTTGTGTTAGACATCTGGTGCTAGATGGTAGTTGATTGATTGCTACAAGACTAGTAATTGCTATAAATGTTCTATTAATTGAAACTATGTAAAATTATTGATTTAAAATAAAATTTAAAAATAAGAAAGAAGTGAAAAAAACTGACAGTTTGAAGTTTGAACAATTTACATAAATTTCAATGTTATATCCAATTCTCTCTTTCTTAAACTAAAATTGGAATAATTGACAAATTGCTCTAAAGAATATGTGTTTAAAATGTAATCCCCATTTTAGGGAATAAAAATGAGTGAGTGGTTTCATTTGTCTTCAGTACTGGGAATCAGGATTACCAACTGGTACAAACATTCAATATAATTGTATTTCAGAGATATCTCACTATTTCTTCAGTAGTGAAATAAGTTAGACCCATGAACAGCCATTGACTTAGTTTTTAGTTTGCATGGTTTATTATCAAAAGTGCAAAAATACTGACAAACATGCTGAAATAATTACTCTTAGATTTCTAACACAGAACTTGCATCATTGATCAATTACAATCTAAATGCTGTAATTTAAACAATTACCAGTGGATAGAACAAAAACCCAATATTGTATGGATTGACTATTAATCTGTTAAATAATGATTATTTGCTTAATGCCTATTGTGTATGTTACTTTGTTCTACAATCTCTGGAGGTCTACAATAAAATATATTTTAGGACACTGTTATATCAACAAGTACTGGGACTTACTCATCTTGGTATTATCCATAATGGCTGTAACAGTCTTACTAATAACTAACAAGACTAATAATAATAAGCATTACTCACTAATATGCATCAACTACATGGAATCTACTAAGAACATGTCTTGTATAGATAAAATATAAATGAACTTCAGGCACTAATACTATAATAAGCTACTTATTTGTAAAATATAAAATCAGGCTATATAATATGTATCATAAGGTAGCAGGTGTACTATACTTGACCTCTGACACCAAAGAATTTTCAGTTTTTTATGTTCTATAATCTAACTTATCAATAAATCATTCACTTCTCAAAGACCCTGCTACATGTCTCCCCCCCAAGGAAAAACATACATTACTCTTTTTTATTTTACAATGTTTTTCACAATTTCCAACTTTAAGAGTCATTTTTCACCTTTATAGATGTGCATTCAGGTGTCCAGGCTGGGGTCTATGTGGCTTTAGAGATATACATCTAAAAGGGATGTGATAAACTGATAAAGACCTTGGAAGTGATAAGCCCTGCACAGAAACAAGTTACACAGCAGACTTTCTGAGCATAAAAGGACACAACTGGTATTTTTTGTATAACCCAAACCTTGTCCTGCTGGAGGAAATGGCCTTCATAGTTTTCCTTTTCATTATTAAGATAAGTCTATTCCTCTTACTTTCATCTTTTTCATGGTAAGGCTTCAAAGTCCTGCATTAATATAAATGCTGAAACTGCATGAAACTCCAAATATCTAGACTCTAGGAACAAAGGGCATGGGCACGTTTTCTCATTTATGTGCTCATAAAAGCTGTATGTCCTGGAATGTGACAGGAAAGGCAGAGTGGTATAATGAAAAGATTAAAAACCCAGTTATCAAGATTCTCATATTCCAGGTTAGCTTTGCTACTAGACACCTTTGGACATTCAACAGTCCCCTCACTTGCTTGAGCTTCATTTGTTTAATCTATAAAATGACATAGTTGCCAGCACTCAGGTCTTGGTTTCTAATAACATTCTCCAAGAAAAGGAACCAGGTCTAGTCAGAAAAATGACTAATTCAAGGACTAAACAGGAAAAATACCAGATGAGCCTGAAACATCTTTTCGTGCCTGAATGTAGGAAAGAGCTTACAAAGGAATATTATAGGATACAGGAACTAACTGAAAGAGCTTCTGATGTCTAAAGCTACAACTATTTAGCAAGATATAGACATATCTCTAGACATAGAAAGCTACACACACACACACACACACACACACACACACACTGTAGTATTGGATTATAACCCAAAGCATAAAATATTCACCCATGAATTTATACTGACATAAATGAATGAATGAATGAATAAACAGCAGACACATCTTCCATATTGGAGAATTCCAAATGTATATATAGATTGTCCCTTCTTAAGGAAGTGGAACACCACTACTCACTCCTTAAAAGTGGACTCTATTTTGTGACTGGCTCCCCGTAAATACAGTATGAAGTGTGGAACAAAGAAGTAATTGTATAGTAGACAAATCTGGCAAAGAGTGGAGTAGGTAAGAACAAGGCTATAATCATCAGTGATAAGTCATGCTGATAGCAGATATTTTTATAGCAGATACTATTTTTTTGATACTAGGAATTGAACCCAGTGGTACTTTGTCACTGAGCTATTTTATTTTTTATTTTGAGACAGGTCTTGCTAAATTGCTGAGGGCATCACTAAGTTGCTGAGGCTGACCTTGAATTTGTAATCCTCCTGACTCAGCCTCCTAAATTGCTGGAATTACAGGTGTGCACCACTAGGCCTGGTGGCAAATACCTTCCATTGGATATAATGAGAAAGACATTTTACCTTTGTAGGCATAGGGGAAAGAAACTAATTTTCTCCTACACCCTTCATAAATTGTTAGTTGGGATTTCCTGTAACAAAAGAGAGATTAACAAGAGAAAACACAAGCAGATGCTTCAAAACTTGTAAATTTCATTGTATACATGGGTGATTCTAAGAGAATGAGTAATCTCTACTGTAGATGTTGAAGAGTTGTTTTAGGCTTAGGTTTAAATGCCATTATTCTCTGAAATAAACAAACAAACAAAAGAAAGGTTGTGGAAAAAGTCCAGTTAACCTTATTAGGTTTGTTATGCAAATTTCAGCCACTGCCCTCCCCAGTGATGAGAATTTCTAGGGATTTATTTCTCCTTTTCTTCCAGGTGCAGAGTGGCAGACATCTTTATAAATGGAGTTTTCTTTAATAGGGATAAATTTCTTCTACAAAGGCATGGCTTCTCAGAGCTTCATTAATCCTTATGCCCAAAAAGCATATTCCACTTCTCTACAATCATATTTTAGGGTGGTATATTCTGAGCCCCATCATCAGTCTTTCTCCCCAAAACCCATTATCCCAAACTGCTCTGAGAAAAAAAAAAAAGTAGGACACTAATTGAGAGACATACTAAGGATTCTGATAAGCAAATCTGAGAAACTGTCATAGCCAAGAGGAGTCTAAGAAGATGATATAACAACTAAATGGAATTTGGTATATTGGGTGGGATCCTGGAACAGAGAAAAGAGAACAGTAATGAACTCTAAATAAAGAATGAAGTTCAGTGAATGCATCAGTATCAGCTCATTATTTGTACTATGGATCACAAAATGTGCTGCCTCAAAATATGTTCCTTTGACCTATTTCAAGATGACTAATCTGAAAAACTGACGGATTAAAAAAAAATTGTATCTATGAATGAAGTAGAAATTCCAGCAGATCAAAAGGATTTTTTATTATTTTCCTTTCTTTATTGGAAATATCTTCTCACTGAAAGAAGAAATTGGAGGTCTGACACCTGGCCCAAAGGAGGTAACCATGGGCAACTGTTATCTGGGGGACTTTATCTAGGTTATAATACAACCTTTATTCTACCCTGAAGACCTCCTTTCACCCCTCCCATATCTTGTCCTTTCCACCCTCAAGGAGACTCCAGGCTCCTGTCCATCCAAGCCTTCCATCCTTTCTGAGGTCAGAAATCCTCATCCGTCTAATACTTGAGGGAGATTCATACTTTTTGTTTGACCCCATGCTGATTTTTTCCTGTGCATGTTAATAAATTTGTACATGTTTTTCTTGCATAAAACTGCCTATTGTCAATTCACTTCAATGAACCTTCACAGGGTGAAGGGAAGCCATTCCTCTAGTTCCTGGAGGACCATATTTGTGGAAGATGTTAATCATAGAGGAAATTAGATATGAGGTATATGGGAAAAAATCTCTGTACTATCATAGCATTGTTTCTGTAAATTTCAAAGTATTCTAAAATAAAAAGTTCATATAAATGTAAAAAAGTGACATGGTTAGATTAGATTCTAAAAATGATCTTTTTATTGTTCTGTGACATTAATATCAGGGTGTTCAAATAGTGCTTGTTTGTGAATTTGGGTCAGAAGATATCTGATTGATATAGTGTTGTGCATTATGAAGGATATTGAACAATGTTATGCCCCCTACTGTCTCCATGAATTTTCGTAACACCAAGCACTAAATTTTCAATATATTTTGATTGTGTGAAAAAAAAATGATCATGATTTTCTTGTCCCCATTAAATAAGAAAAAATATAACATGGACTTAGAGGTTGCTTTTGCTAAAAATACTGACTCTTCACTTGGATCTGTCCCCTTTATTGCTTTAAAACCTTGTGTCAGATGCTTGCTCAGCTCTGCACATAGGCAAGTTAATCATTTAAGATGTGTTCATCGAAAGCTGGTAATCCTCCCCCTTCAAGGCTGAAGACTTCAAAGTAAGAGTAACTGTAGTATTTTCAAGGTTTGTGGGGATAGCACACATTGTCAACCAGGCTTGACAATGTCTTGTTCTCCAACCATCAAAGAAGTGCCTAGAAGTCTCCTGTCATAGCCCTAAACCATCCAGAAGCATCAGGTCTTTCAGGCCCATCTCCCCTGATGAGACTAAGAGGGAGCAATTACCTAGGTGGGAACAGAAACTGCCCTCCTAAGCAGAAGAAATCATGTTATGGGAACCAAGTTGCCCCCTCAAATAGCAAGACTTCTCCAGAGTCACCTTGCAGAACCAGAACTGAGATATGATAAACTAGATCCCCATTGGACCGAAACTGTTTATTCTGCATACTTCTCACCCCTGCCTGAATTCTTCCTCTTTTTAAACCTGAAGCTCATTTTAGCACCATGAAGACAGGGCACTTGATCCCTCCTTGTCTTGCCTATAAAGCTATACTGAAAAAATTTCTTTCGGTCTTTCACCACTCTTTTTTTTGTTTCATCTTTGGGGTAAGTGGCTGGACCTGATTTATTAAGAGTCCTCAGAATTGGGCCTCTGCTCTAGGATTCTGGTAATAGAAACATATTCTCATTTAGGAATAAATTGAGTTTATGGTTTTTTGTTTATTTGTTTGCTTGTTTTTAAAAAATACACTCTTTTAATTCTTAAGAGCTCCCAAATATATAAGTTCAACATTTTTGAATGATAAGTGCATAACACCCATGCTATAAATCTATTGAAATTTTTGCATTGTAATATTTTCTCATCCTACTCTCTACATTATTAGTGTAACTAATTTTCAGTTCAAAAGGTAAGAAAAGCAGAGCATGATGGTATGTGCATGTAGTTCCAGCTATCCAGGAAGCTTAGGCAGAAGGACCACTTGAGCCAAGAGTTCAAGAACACCTTGGGAAATGTAGTGATGCCCATCTCACAAAAACAAATGAAAAAAGTAAACACATGCATTAATATTTTTGATTTACTTTGGGACTTGAGTAGATCAGCCTAGAAAGTCCTGGTGTAAGGGTTCCTTTAAGGGTTAGACTGGGTAAGAGGTTCCTTGAAGAGTTACTGTGGTAGTAGAAATGAACCTGCCTGATTCCCTTAGAGGCAGAAATCCAAGAAAGGAAAAGGACTTTTAAACAGATTTCTCAGACACTGTTATAGTTTACATATGAAAAGTCCCTCAAAAGCTCATGTGTGAGACTATGCAAGAAAGTTTACAGTAAAACAATTGAGTTATGAAAGCCTTAGCCTAATCAGTGCATTAATTCACTTGAATAGATTAACTGGATGGTGACTCTAGGCAGGTAGGGTGTGATTGGAGGAAATAGGTCACTGGGGTGTGCCTCTGGTGTTTATATTTTGTCCCTGGTGAGTGGAGCTTTCTCTACTTCCTTGTTGTCATTTCCTGAACTACTTTTGTCACCCATGATGTTCTGCCTTACCTGGGCCCAGAGCCTTGGAGTTGGCCTTCTCTGGGCTGAGATCTCTGACACTGGGAGCCCCCAATAAACTGTATTGCTTTTGTCAGGTATTTTTGTCACAGCAATGAAAAAACTGACTAAAACAGACACCTTTGAGCCAAAGAATGTGACTATCCCTTTCCATTCCTACATGAGAACAAATAGAAAAAAGTCTCAACCTTGAAAACAGTTCTTATATCTTATGGTGGCTTTGCTCTATAACATTCAATTGTGCTGTCATTTTGTTTTTTCTCATCTCAATATCCCTATGGATGACTAATATCTAAGTTCTCTAATCCAGGACATGATTAACTAAACCCTGCCCCCTCACCCCAGAAGTGCTGCAAGAATGAGTAAGTGAGGGTATGTTGGGGGCCTTGTGAGATATTATCCATTTAAATGTGAGGATATTATGGAAATTGTCACCAAATGGTTGGCAAAAGGCAGGATGTCAGAACTACAGCTGTATTTGCCAGTCATTTCAGAGAGATTGAAATACATTGTCCAGTGAAGCAGGGCACTTGCTTTAACTAAGAGAAAAGAGCCAAACAAAGAGAGCCTGAAAAAGGCATACTTTTCCCAACAGATTTTGAAAGAAATATATGATAGAAAGATTAAATAAAAATTTAAGACACATATTCATTTGTTTGTTTATTCTTACCTTTGTGAGATTTCCTGATATCAAATTTTTGTTTGCTTGTAGTTAATACTTCTGTATGGTAAATTTGTTAAATCATACTATACTGACTCAGAATTGGTGACAAATGAAATAAGACTAGCTGTAATTTACCTTTCTATTATCTCTCTGTTTTCATTTGCTTTCAGAAAAGATCTATATATCTTCATTAAATGGTACCAAATGGTCCAAATTATTCAAAAAGGTAAATTTTTGTAAGAAGTCTAAAAAGAACTTGAAACTCCTATTACTAATCTTAATTTTAGTTTGTTGTTTTAAATTTTTAAACTTCATCATAATTTCACTGCCAATGTGTTGTCCCTGTAATTAAAATTATTCTAAATAATAAAGCATAAGATTTTATCAATTTGATGATACTTGAAAGTTAGTCCTTTTAATAATTCAAATTCATCTTGTCCCAAAGTATTTTTATTTCTGTGTGCATGTATGCATGCTGTGTGTGTGTGTGTGTGTGTGTGCGTGTGTGTGTGTGTTTTGAATGGTAGGATACAGTACTCCTATGGTCATGTTTTTGCCCCTTTTGAATTTCTAGACGTTTATGCTATAATATTTTAAGTGGTAGAGTAGCCAAAATATTTTGCTTTGACAGAGACTGTTTTCACAGAAAGAATTCTCACCTGCTTTCCTGCCTGAGAGCACATTCTGCAAGATGTCAGCCCTGACCCTTCATTGGAATTGTTTTGGTCAAAGAAATAAAAAGTTAAGGCAAGAATTTGTTATTGGCTTGGAATAACAGAGGTCGGATGGAGTGTCTTCATTTTATTGCTGATATAATTGAGGCACAAAAATAACAAATGACTTGTCCAAGTCTACCAAAACTATCATATGCATCTGACCCAGGTTTCTTCAAAGCAGGCCTTGTGTGCACTGGTGCTTTTGATGAATTCTGCTGGAGCCATCCCCATGCTCTTTCTTATATTCAGGCCCATTGCATGTTTCCATATTTAAAGGCTCTTATAAAAAGTAAGTTTCTCTTAAAGAATAATATGTTTCTCTGGAGTCTTTTAATAGAATTTAAAAAGTCTGTTTAATACTAGGAAACTCAAGTTCACTAAACTTTAGGTATATCCACTCCCCAGCCTCAAAACATGCAAAAGCCATCCTATTATTTCTGTCTCTGGATGAATCTATGGATTCATCTTAGGGTTGCTCTATCCTTTGGTAAAATTTTCATCCTCAAGGGGGTAGCAGAAACTGGAGAAAAGTCTTTGAATTAGGTGCATGTCATACCCTTGCTTTTACTAGAGCTCTATCCTCATTTTGCTCATTTCCTTCTACATCTTTGTTGTTATCTGAAAACCCTCTCTTTACCACACTTTAAAAATGAACTTTAAGGCTGGGGATGTAAGCTCAGTGGTAGAGAACTTGCCTATCATGCATAAGGCTCCCGGTTAACTCCCTAGCAGTACGGAAAGATGAACTTTTAATCTATGGTGTTAGATTATAAGAAATATTGGTACCTTGAGAAGCATATTCTTTTTAAAGGATATCATCAAATTGTCCTGATTTAGACTATACTGATATAATTAAATTTGATTTTAAAAGGAAAGAATCTATGGATCCAGGGGTATTCTATTATGGCTTTAATTCCAAAATTTATACTGCACAATTCACCCAGACAGCCACCATTCTATTGATTCTCCATGTGTTTCCTGCTCAAAGCTAAGAACGTGGGTCAAAGACAATGACCTTGTCTTTATGGATGAGAACTATCTGTAGTTAGGAATATAATGGAGTTTCACTTTTCTTCTACAGCTTCCACATCAATAGCTAAATGCCATTTATTGAACTTAATAGGAAACACATTAAAAATGAGAACTTTTGAGGTATCTGTTAATATACTTAACTTTCTTTTGTATGTTGTAAATTTATAAACTTTGAGAAACAATGAAAAGAGTTCCATTAGAAACATACGTTTTCTATTTTTGTAGTATTATGATTTAAATTGCCTAAAGACTTTTTCTTTCCCATAGACAGTATTGCATAATGTTACTGCAGTATAGCCAAGTAAATTCTATACAACATTATGGAAGTTATAACCAGGCAATCATCCACCTTCCTAATTGATTAGCAGTACAGTGTTTTACCATGGCTCTGGCACTATACCCTGCGGTCCTATGCTTGTATTGAGTTGGGCATCTTTTACCATTTAAGTAAAACAGAGATTAGCAAACATTGATTTGCATAGCAGGGTGGCACCTAAACAAAGAAGCCACAAAATACAACATTGTATGAAAATTGAGCTTATCAACAGCCTTGGAAAAGACTAATAGAGCACAAACGTTTGCCACAGGCTCCAACTTGGTGAAAGCAGTCATTGAAATGGATGCACAGGAGTAAAAAAAATTAATTAAGTCTGGAACATCATTATGTTGATAAATATATGCCCAAATACTTATTTCTATAGTGAGAATATTGTTTTGGAAATATTTTACTGGTTAGCAATTCATATTTTCTTTCTTCTGTGGTATTTCCACCATTAAAGCTAGGCAATGAGGATGACGAACCCAGAGAAAGAAAGAACAATATTTTTTAAAAGGTAAATAACAAAAATAAAAATATGATAGAACTAGAGACCTGGTTGCATAGGAAAGGGAAGAAAAGAGCTTCCCCTGGTAAGAAGGGAAAATAAGGAAAGAGGTAAAGGAGCAAGAAGGCAAATGTGATTAAATTCCTTTTGGCATGAAGGGGGAGAAAAAAATCTAGATTGTTCTGAGGAAGTCTGAGTGTTCTACGGGTATATGGCGTGGAGAAGAGTATTATTAACATCATAATTACATTTGTGTTAAGTATATTGATTGTAACCTTCTTGCACTCCTACAAGGGATATAATATAGAAAAAAATGTAGCGAAAAGTTGTATGCTAACAGCTTATTTAGATATTGGCAATCATTTCTTTTTTTTTTTACATACAAAATCAAATATAAAAGTATATATGTGATTATCTAAGTATTATATATATAAGTAAGTATTATATATCATATATATACTTTTATATTTGATTTTTATGTATATACGCATACATATATTTTTTCCAAAAAGTATATATACAAACAAATGAGATATGACATAAAATAACACAACTGAAAATTTTCACTTAATAATATGATCATTGGGTTTTTATTCTTTGTTATCTAAGTACTTACGAAATACTTGTCATTTTTCAAAGCTGCACCATGAATTTAAAGATATATAAAATTAATATTTTATTAATTTAAAAATATACTTTTTAAATTAATACACTTATTGTGGTTCTCAGCCAAAGAAGAGTGTACAAGAAATTCTCTTTATAGCCTGAGGTTCTGCCAAAAGGGAAGTATGACATTTGCTTATGCTTTGACATTGGTTCATCCAAGAGCTAGTAGCTTGCTACCACCATGCACTGGGGAAGGGATAGCCAGGGTGTGAGGGAGCCTCACTGGGAAAGGGAGCAAGAGATGGGATCTGTGATGGGTAGAAAAAATTGGGGTGACAAACCTGATGGAAACCCTTGCAACTCTGGCTAAAGAGGACAATCAAAGAAATGATGTGTGGCACTACTTTCTGGGGATCAGTTGGAAATGTGACTGAGGGTTAGAAAAAATACCAACATACATGAGACCTTCTTGAAATTGAGATTTTCCTCAGTAGGATCTATTGAAGTATCAATAATGTATTTATCAATACCTTGGAATTGTTACCATGATCAACCAAATGGATTATTTATACAACACAAACACAGCAGTGTTTTTTTCTAGCCATTTTTCTGTCTGAATATTGAGGTAGAGGTAAACTAAAGGAAGATGCACACGTGTGTATATGTGTACATAGTGCACACATGTGCAAGAGAGGTAAGAGTATATTGTGTATATCTGTAGGAAAGCATTGGAACATACTCATAGTAGAGGGATGAGAAGGAGGACACATCTGAATTTGTTATGATGATAATGATTTTTTAAACAAATAGAACTGTTTTAATAACAAACATAATTGAAGATTATGAAATCATATTTGATTTGCATTAAGAAAACATATTCTTCAAGAAATGAGGGCCAGAGCTCAGATGAGCAGAACTGGTAGCATATTGTGGAAAAACAAAACATTTTGATGTTCTAACCCCAATAAGCTCAACTCCTTTATATTTGAAAGCCAATTGTTTTCATTGACAGGGTTAAAGCATTATACATGTTTCTTTGTTCATAGTGTTAATTTACTAAGAAAAACATTCTTTCATGGTAGTATCAATTATGCTTCAGTCCAATCCACACTTAAAATTTTTGTTTCCTACTAGTGGGATCTGAAATCATGATTTATTATGAAGCAATGTCAAATAAAAACTCAAACTAAAGTGTTTTATTATTAAATTCTAGGTGTTTGTTTTAACTGGGGTTTTGTCCACATAACCATGTAACAGCATAAACCCATATTCATTCTTAATGCAGTGAACATTTTTAAAAACTCTATAATTTAATTTTCTTCTGCCTCTTACCCTTTTCTTCACTCAGTGAATAGGTGAATTAAGTACTACATCCTCCTCACAATTTCCTCCCCTTCCAATGAACACAGGTTTGCCTATGCTCTGAAATAATTGCCTTCCTTCTTTTTACATGCATCAGTAAACTGAGCGACTGTGAATTGACATTGGTTAGAGAGGAGGTAAACTTCAGGTTCAGAAGTGTAAAAAAAAAAACAAATAAATGCAGCTGATTATGTAAGCTTTAAAAAGACATTCTTGGTGATATTGTTTTAGCAAGAATTGCTTTCCCAACCAAATCTATTATGAAGCAACATAACTTTCCAGACCAGGGAACATCCTCACTTACTGATCAAGGTCTGAACAACTTTGCTCCTAAAATCTGCAGCCTATGAATGGCCCTTTAGGTGCAGAAAGAAAAGTATCATTGGTATATATGAGTGTTGATCACCCAGGGCTTTTCTCTGTTTCAATGCGGATACTGTGGATGCATTCAATTGATTCTAGAGAAAATTCAGCTGCAGATCTAAATGTTTTCACTCTGAAAAAGTGAAGAAAGAAGAAATAACTAAAGACTGGCTTGTGCCCATTGTATTTTTACTAAAACCAAATGAAAGATATTTTTTAAAATCCTTCATTCATTTACTCTCTTTGACATTCATTTACTCTCTTTGAGTTTAACCCAGAGTAATAAATGTTAGAAGGAGACATGTTAGATGTTGAGGGGAATAAAACAAGAAGTCAGACCCATTCAGATCCAAGGCAGACCCATTCAGATCCAAGAATGACTAGACAGAAAATATGGACATCTGTAGATAAATTCTAGAAAAGACCTCAAGTTAAATGTGAAAAGGACTTATTTGGAAAGCTGCCAGAATTGAATCCTGGAACAGAAAAAAAGACAGATATTAATGGAAAAACTGAAAATTCTAGTAATGTGGCATTTGGTTAATGTATCAGTGTTAGTTCCTAAGTTCTGACAAATGTACCACAGCAGTGTAAGTAGGGAAAACAAACTGGGTGAACAGTATGCAGGAACTTTCTATAATCTCTTTGCAAGTTTTCTTCATATCCAAAATTATTACAAGTAAAATATATCTTCTAAATTATTCCAAATAAAGACTCCACTTAAAAAAATGCTCCAGGAGAAGGCTATGTGATCTCTTTTTGTGTTGATGCTCCAGAGCATCCTGTTTTGCAAAACTGATGCTGAGAGATCTATTAGATCCTTCAGTAAGTGATCTGGGAATCATCCAGGCCTTTCCATTTTGTTTGAAAATAAAATGCACAACCAGTCTTGTATGATGTGCATCATAAGACTGACAGTTGCAATGGGGCTGGTGAGAATTTGGGGTGTTTGTAAGTGCAGGCTTATTTCTTAGGAACTGGATACTGATGCCATCATCTTCCAGACATGCAGGAATGGTGGCTCTATGGAAACCCACCTGCTTGATTCCCAGCAGCAAGGTCATCTTTATGTCCTGCTTGAATTAAAATGAACTTGGAAAAGCTGCTGAGATTCCGAAGATACACTACCCTATACCGTGTATAAATTTCCCCACCACTAAAGAGAGAAGTGCTTTTTTTTGTACAAAGATATTTTCAAAGTGAGACTACTTAAGCAAACTGTCAAATATTGCTCTTCTTGTGGTAAAGAAACCTCCTCAATGTTATCTGTTTGTCATCCATATGTGAGAACTCCAGCCTCCAGACAAATCCTGTGCCATGTAGATGTTGGTAGATGATTACTGGCATGGGGTGATCTGAGGGAAGGGAAAGGCCAGCTTGTCCAGAAATACCATCCTGCTAAAGCTGAAAAGGCTTGCAGTTCCCATTACTCACTCCTTTTGGTTAGGATGGGTACTAGAAAGCATCTTTTAAAATGTTGCTTCAGTGGAGCAATGTGACAGCAAACAAACCATCAATGTCCCATCAATTCAGCAGAATTAAGAAGGACAAAGAACCTGAAATCATTTTTGATATGTGGGAGCTAGGAAAAGTAGAGACTGAAACTTAAGCTATTTCTGGCTGATTTGAGTCACCTTTCCATGGTTATTCCATCACTCCCTCATAGCTTTCTTTATATATTCCCACTAATCGTCCTCTGGGGATTTGGGATTTATAATAGAAATAGTTCTAGGTAAGAACTATCCTAGCAGCAAAATCCTGAAGGAAAAAAAAAAGTTTGAAGGTACAAAATTTGTAACTAGTAAAAGAAAGTTGTGTTGCCAAATGGAACTTCATGGATTGACCCAGGGTCTTGTATTTCTCTATCTTAGTCTGCTCAGGTTTTTATAACAAAGTATCATGATATAAAATGGGTGACCTAAAAACAACAGAAATTTATTTCTCACAGTTCTGTAAGCTGGAAACCCAAGGTCAAGTCATCAGCCAAATTGGAAACCAATGAGGATTTTCTGTCTGGTTCATAGACCGTAACTTCTTGCTTTACCTTTCCCACATGGTGAAAGGAGCAGATAAGCTCCCACAGGCTTCTTATACATGGCAATAATCCCATTCACAGGGGCTCCACCCTTGTGAAATAATCATTTCTCAAAGGCCTCACCTCCTAGCACCAGGAGATTGGTGGTTAGTATTTTGTGTGGAAGCGAGTATAACATCTAAACCTTGGCACCCTTTTGCTGATAAAGGATACCACATTTACTCAGAAGGGATTTTTCTCTCTGGCTGAGACAATGGACAGTATACAAGGAAAACTGAAGTTTTAGTGTGAACCAAGGGGGATGTAGTTATTTTTCCTTGAGCAATCCTCATCCTCTGTCAGGAACTGCAGAACTTCAGCTACAAGAGAGATCTAAAAACTGGTTAATTACAATACTTATATGCCTAATTATAATTGAAGATGGCTCCTAATTATAAATTTCATTAGCATGAATTATTATTTCAAGTAGATAATGATCAACTATTGCTATAGAATAAGGTGCCTTTAAAGGTCAATTCACAAAAGTATTTTTTTCTTAAACAAAAGTGCCATAGAGACTATTATGCACTCATACTATTTAGGGTTCAACATGTTCCCATTGAAAACTATCACTTTCCCCCTGCAGTGAAACGACTTTAAAATTCCAATAACTTTCCCAAGGGCAGAATATTGATATTTACCTCTCTCAGAAAGACATGCCTCACCATGGGAGTGCTTACAAATGTTACCTAAATTAGCTATCTTCCTAATGAAGCTGACAGAGACAAAATTGATCATCCTGAACTGTTCCTATAAGTAGCAATGACAATTTTGATCTTGCCATAGTGTTTTTACACAGACTGACAGCCCTGCCTTCTAGAAATTCTAAAACACCAATAAATATTCAACCAGCAATCAAGGATCTTAAAAAAGGAGTAAGAATGAGTTTTAAATCTTGATAGGTATGGTAGTTATAAGGAAATATGTCCCCCCACCTCTCTCCCTCTCTCTCTCTCTCTCTCTCCACACACACACACACACACACACACACACACACACACACATATATATATATATATATATATATATATATATATATACACATTTATATATGGTCATGATGTGGTAGAATTAAGATTTTTGTGGCTCATTATTGTATCTATTATACTTCACAAAATGAAGCTAAAAAGAATATGAGTACAAGTGATACATAGAAAAAATAGAGTATTCCCCTAATAATTTGAATTTCAATATATCTATCTTATTTACAACATTTAAAAACTTCTGACATACATATTTCTTTAACTTCATATTATATAGATCAGTAAAAGGTGTGGCTGTAATAAGTTGATGATATAGAGATATGTGCTTTGCCATTCTGAGTTCCTCATTTATTAATTTTGCCTAAGTCTCTAAGATCCTATCTCTTTAGAACTCATGCATACATCTATTATATGTCTATTAGATTTTGAAATGTGTTGTCTGTCTTTCCAATTTACAATGACTAAATTTGTTGTCTGTCTTTCTTCTGTATTGACTATAAAAGAAAGAACTGTGGCCCATTTATTATTATATCTAGCACAAAGCCTGGGACATAGGAGATGCAGAATACTCTTTTAAAAATTGATTTTATAAGGGTATAAATTTATAGTGTAAAGTTCACCCATCTTTGGGGTACTGTATCAAGAATTTGACCACTGTTCCAGACATGTAACCACCATAAAGGAATTGGGCATTTTCATCACTCCAAAAAGTCCCCAAGTATCCTCGACAGTCAAACTCTTCCCTCAATGCATGACACTCATGACACTAGCAATCACTAATGTGCTTTCTGTCACTAGATTTTAACTTTTCTAGCATTTTATAAGTGGAATTCTAAATTATATTCTTTCCCTTAGACCAATGCATTTGAGATTTGTACTGAGTAACATTCTACTGCATGGATACACCAGTTAGTTCATCTATCTGTTCAATAGCTGGCAAACATTTGGAATGATTTTTTAAGCTACTATGAGTACACAGTCTATGTGGAATATGCATTAATTTTTCTGTCTTAATTTCCTAGGAGTATGGTAACTGGGTTGAATGATGTGCGTATACTTACAGTTATAAGAAACTGGCAACTGTTTTCTAAATTGTCTCTTATCTATTTGCATCCTTACTGATAAAGTGTGAGAATTCACATTGTCATTCAACAGTTTGAGGTGACACCTAGTTTTGATTTTACTTCTATTACTTCACATTTGGGATCAACTTTCTTTTCTCTAAGAAAGGGTAATGATGAACATTTTTCCCCTTCCTTGTTGATATGTCTTTATTGTTAAGAATCTGTCCAAATCCTCCTTGGCTCATTTTAAAAACTGGGCTATTGATTATCTTATTCAGTTGTAAATGTTCTTCATCTTGATAAAAGTCCTCACACAGATAAATGTTTTATGGATACTTTTATCTAGTTAGTTATTTGCAGTTTGGATTTTTAACTGTATATTTTAAAATTATTTTTAATTTTTTGAAATCTAATTTGCAAAAAGTTTTATGGTTCACACCTTTTCATAGCTACCATAGTGCTGCTTGTTTTCTATTTGCCTACATGTTCTTTTTTTTTTCAGATTTTACTCTTGTCCTGCCTTCTATTGGAATAGCAGAGTATCAGGTGTGATTTCACTTTGTTTTCACTCTTGACTTTATTAGCTACACCACGTGTATTTATTTGTAAGTTTTTGCTTCATAATTTGAAATTTATGTTTTACAAATACATTTTATAATGTATAGATAGAGTAGATGCAGAAGAGGATTTTCAGAGCTTTCTTCCTCTGACCACAGGCAGAACCTTTTAAGAGTGAAGCTGCCATAAACCTTCATAAAAGTTCATAAAACTTCACAGGTAGGAAGAAGATCAACCACTAGCACTGGGATGAGAAACTGCATAGACAGACATCACAAACTATCATTCCTTCCATTAATCTTTCCTACAGCCCACCTGTTTTCTCATGGAAGCCCTTTTCTCCCCTCTTCTATTTAGCTGGTATCTAAACCAGCTTCAGCTCTGCAGTGAGATGGCCTCTGAATGATCCTGCTCACACAAATACACAAACCTCATCCTTTCTCATTTTACCTATTGTCAGTTAACTGACATGCCCTTGACAACTGGACTTGAGCCGGAAGGGAGACACTTTCCTCCCAACTCTCTTAGTGATGAGACAATGAAGGTCAGGACTTCCCTACTCCTCCAGAGACATCCCCAGAGACCAGAGATCTCTGATACAGCTAGCAAAGATGAACTTTTTCTCCTGTACACTCCCAAATCTCTCTGCCTGGGGTTCAATTGAGCAAAGGGTAGTAAGAATCTCTCCTTATCTTTTCTAAAAGGGACTTCCAAATTTAGATCTATAGTAGCTTTTAGGCTATAACCAGTTGTTTGGGTATTGTGACTTCTATATTGCCACTCTGCTCTGTCACTGACTCTGGTGTTTCTGTTTTATGTTGTAATGTCTGAGAGTTGTTTTTCATAAGAAGAATTTATTGTAGCACAAAGATACAGACACTGTCAGTTTGTTATTTGGGCCAGACTTGCAGACCAGTGAGTTTGTTGTTCTCGCTATATCTGTTTAAAAATGATTTTCAAAATATTTTTGTAACTTTAAATTAGAGTTGTACAGGACAGGCATATGCTTGGACAAAGATTGCTGGTTTTTTATTGAGAGTGAGGGTGTTCTTTTTATGGTTTTCTGTCTGCCAGAGAGTAAAACTTGTTGGTTCTATATCTGGAGGTGACCAATCTTAGGTTAGGGGCTGCATACATTAGACATACAGACAGCACTTCCAATCAACCATCACCAGCTGACAGGGAATTTGTCTGTTATGAATAAGGCTCTCAGCCAATAAAGACTCATTCTTTCCCCACTGCCTCTGTAGTACTGACAATTCTCATTTCAGTGTCTCTTACTCAGTAGCCTGGATTAATGTGTCCACAATCAGCAGCATCTCACTTTTGTGGGAAACAATAGGAAAATACCCATGTGTCTTTCTTACTGCCTGTGGTGATCAGGGACCTTGCTGTGCTTTCTCCTCAGCAATCTTTGGATGTGGGGACTGTGTCTTCTGTGCCTTGTTTGGGGTTGTATTCTTGCACTCAAGGATAAGCTCATTGGTTTGAGTGACATTTAGAATGAATTATACTCTTAGAAACTAGGTTAGGGTTCTAGGATTCTTCTTTTGAAAGGTACCTCTTGAGCTGGAATTTCTATCTATCTATCTGTCTGTCTATATCTATCTATCTATCTATCTATCTATCTATCTATCTATCTATCTATCTCTCTTCTCTGTTCTATTGATTCTTATGGGAATTTCTCAGTTGCTTGGAACCTGACCTTCACAAACCCTACTGACTATTTGCTCTACCACTATAGGGATCTGCCCTCTTCCTTCACTGCTGACTTCAGGCCTTCTGCCTCCTATCAGAGGCTCTCAGGGGATTTGGGGCACTCAAAAGCAAAAACCTGATGTTGAAAAGGAAAAAAAGACTATCTGGAAACAGCCTGGATATATCATCAATGCCAATGGGCTTTGGGAACACCCCCATAGCAAGTAGATATGTCTTCAGTCCTTGGCTAAAAATTAGTTTACAGCCTCCATAAAATTCTAGCCAGGACCAAAGAAACTCTTAAAATTCTCCTCCATGGCACTGGAACTTTGCTCTCATATTGAACAGATACCAACTTGTCCTATATACCCAAATAATTTGGATAAAAATATAAATTTGGGAAAAGATGAAAGTGAACTATTACATATTTTGTATTACTTAATTTTTCTGAATCATGACTAAAATTTTAGAAAGAGAGCTTCAAGATTTCACTTTGCTTCTGTCTATATTTATGTATATGTGATGTTTTCCTATCTCTGGATGGTATTGCCAGATTAACTTATGAACTCCTTGAAGGAGCTCTATTCTAATTGGTACGGAGGAAAATGAGTTCTTATATAAAATAAATATTCCTAAAGCTCTCAGTAGTATGGAAACTAATCTGAAAGCTTTTAAGTTTCATGTGACTTGAGTTAATCCAAAGACTTAGACCAGTTAAATTAGACCAGTTTAATATTATTAGTTTAATAAAAACCACTGTGCCTCTTGTGTTATCAACAGTAAGTGTAATTTTTAAATTATTTTATTCTGTTTGTTAGTCAAATAAGCTAATTTTATATCACTATATGTTTAAGATTATAAAACTTATAAATTTAACTCTACTATAATTTAGTTATCTTAACAAATTGTTCTTAATAATTATTGTATTTTATGTCTGTCTAAAAATAATTTTCAAAATGTTTTTTGTAACTTGAAACTAGTTGTGCTAAATTAAATGAAGTAATAGCTTTTCAATAAATATTTAGATCATTTCTAATTAAGAGACTACAGAAACATTCATTATTGCTCACAAGTTTATTTACTTCTGACTTCTTTTTAAAATAATAATAATAATAATAATAATAATAATAATTATTATTATTATTATTTTATGTTTTAGAACTAGGGATTGAACTCAGGCTTTGAGCATGCTAGGTAAGCCCTCTACCACTGAGCTATATCTCCAGTCTTCTTATGTTCATATAATATAGAGAAGCTAAGGATATCTGAATCTATTAATAAACATACTCATTTTATCTTATTAAAAAGTTATACTATAAAGAAGAATATATCTCTAAATTTGTGAAAGGGTATAGTAATGAAACTTCTTGTCCAGCTGTAAGATGCTGGTATATGGCAGATAATTTGAATTATTTTATAGTTTTCTCTATAAAAGAACAGGTAGTAGAGGATACACACAAATGCACACCCATACAGACACACACATGTGTATATAAAACCAATATATGTAAATGAAACTACTAGAAATAATAAAAGGGAAAGGACTTGCCATGAAAAATATGAAAGGAATATATGAGGCATTTTTGGTAAGGAAAAGCAAGAGTAATTTTGCTCTAAAATAAAGTGGTTATTAACCAGAAAGAGGACAATTGTGTATAAAAACCTGAATGGATGTAGAATATTATACATGGAAAAGGAATTTTATATTTCTTCATTAAAATCACTTAATTTTTTTAAAAAAATGAAATTTCACATTAATAATACCTGAATATGAACCTAGATTTAGGGTAAATCTCTAGTAAAATGATGACTTTTTCTTCATGTATTGATCTGCTTTTAGTACAAGATATTCACCACTTGCATAATCAACCTCACTTTTGAAAGACATAATATGTTTTCTCTTTTGCAATCATGTTACCTCATAGAGTTATTTAAAAATCTTTCTTTGTTACTTTGATTGACTAAATCAATTATTGTTTCACAAGCACCTGTGATCAAATTTTCAAACCTTTTGACAGTTTGGACAACTTTTGATATTTTGCCTTCTCAAAGTTAAATCTTAAATAAACCCTCAAACTCACATTGAGTTTGGGATTTCCCAGAAGATCTGGGAAAAATCTCAAAATGTTTGTTCATTCACCTCGTAAAAAGATATTTTAAATTATTTGGATTATGTTGAATATAGTTAATAAAGACATATTGGTATTGATATGAAATATTTTAAGTAATAACTGGAATACTGTGACTAACAATATTATACCAAGATATATTTTGTATTTTTTTCTACAGTGAACTCCCATGAGATCTTCAACCATGCCATTTTAATACTTTTGTCATTCACACGTAGTAGTTGTTTTATTCAGATGCTTTCCTCAAAATTATTTCAAATCAGCTTCTCACCAGAGTGCTTTTCTTCAAAATAAAGAGGATCCATGAAAAAGAATCATGTAGGTACTCTGGGATCCAGGCTTCTGAGGGCATTGCTTAATAATTTTGCATTCACATCACTGAATTGATTCAGAATATTTAAAACTAAATAATATTTAAAACTAAAGCAGAGGGGTTCATTAATCTGTTAACTCAAGATGAAGCAGAACAGAAATTAATATCTTGATCTGTTTTGTGTTGCTATGACAGAATACTACAGACTGGGTAATTTAGAAAGAACAATTTTTTTTTTCTTTCCACAATTCTTGAGGCTGGGAAGTCCAAGATTAAGGGATCATCATTTGCCTTGGTGAGGGCCTTCTGTCTCTGTCCTCACATCCCTGTATGGCAGAAGATGAAGTGTAAGCTCTTTTATAAGGGCCTTTATCACATTAGTAAGGGAGAGGCCTCGTGGCCTAATCACTACTTAAGGCCCCACCTCTTTCTACTACCATGTTGGAAATATTTGAATTTTGGACGAGACCCATTCAAACAATAGCTGTTACATAAGACTAAGTAAACTGATGAAGGATGGTTCTCCTTTATAACTCTTGTTTGAAATATTGCTGATTCTATAATGTTCTATTTTCTGGATATAAGGAACTCCTTTCTGTCTTTTCTTAAGCTATCTTTAATTTGTAACATTTTAGTAGATTGTACTTTTGTAAACAGAAATGGCTATCTTTTCAAATAATATTCCTTTGGTTGTCTTTGATGATTATGGAAATAAATTATGTTTCAATGGAAAATTATTGCACACATTTATGGGTTATCAGATTCTAGGTATTTTTCATCTCTTTGTAAATTATATCCTGTCATTTTGAACATTCTATCAGTAATTAATGTTTCCAACTTTTCTCCCACCTTCCTGACTTGGTATCACAGAGAAATCAAACCTCACTACCCAGATCCTTAATGGAACTCTAGATTTTTTTCCTGCCTTTTCTACCCTAGGATTTAAAGACATTCTATGAGCTAAAGGTGGATGACTTGATTTAAGCTTCAAAGGATTAAGCCGCACAACCAACCATGTACAGCCAAGTTTTATACTTGAATCTTTGTTGAGCAGGCCACTAAGCAAGTTCATCAGAACATCTGAATCTTCCATGATTATTTCCTAGAAAATAATTGTGACTGTGACACAGATGTCTTTGCCATTGCCAAAGACATTCAAAGTACAAACTAAAAAATCTATCATTGGATTGCTGCTTTACCTTCAGGTGGTAGAGAAACATTTCAAACCTAGCATGTAAAACTCTTGCCTTCTGGACTCAGAAGGTTGGTATATAGTCTATTTCAACCATTAATCTTCCTTGTCTTCCTTTTAGTTTCCATAACAACATTAAAGCTGGGATGTGTCTTAGGGGTGGAACATTTGGGGAGCATGTGCCAAGACTTGGGTATAATTCCCAGCACCTACCCTCTCCCACTTAAAAAAAAAAAAAGTCCTGATTCTCTCATCATCCAACAAGTATTCTCTACTACCAACTTAGTTCTGAACCGTTGATATATTAATGAACAAAATGTGGTCACACCAAAAGATATGAACTTCAGTCTTACAAGTAAAAAAGATCTTTCCAGTGAAAGTGGCGATGGGGGCACCAAAAGAGACTCCTTCCTTGATAAAATTCCAGTCTATGTTCTTTAATCCCTCATTTCTATAAGTCCTCAACTTTAACCTATAAAATGACAAACACTAGCATAATTTCTTACATCTCAAACTTACTCCCCTGAGATGATCCCAGCTCTTCCTGAGAGAGTGCCACAGTCTGGCTGGGCACAATTAAGGAGCCACTTGTCAAAAGAAACGAACTTTATTTTTAGAACCACACACACCAAACAAAACAGCTCCTCAGGAAAAACCCTCAGAGCCCAACTGCCACCACCGGCTTCCCACAAGCCTCTCCACCTCCCCCCACTCCTCCTGCTCTTGAGGCCGATTGGCTGGGTCGTGTGGGCAGAGCCAAAAAAAGTCCCCCAATGAGCAGCTCCGTAGTCTGGAAAGGCGGGGAAACAGCCCAATGAGCATCACCGCAGAGGAGCCAATCAGCTAGAAGTTGCTGGGGCGGCTGTGAGCCAATCATGAGCTGGCAGTCTGAAAGTTTGCTGGGGCCCCTTCGGCTGTGGCTCTCAACAAGAGAGCTCAAGGCTGCCTGCAAAATTGACTGTTGGACCCAGCCAAAACCTGGTGACAGGAAGTTAGGCCTCTGAACTTCCTCTTAAAGAGCTTACTTTAGAAGGCTGACAATTATAAACCCTGTCTCTCACCTCCCATTTGAGGCTTAAATTTTCAATCACCCAGAATTTCTTTTTTGTGGACTTGTGTGTAAACAGTCTCTCAAATATAAAAACTGAGGAAATAGTTCACAGCTCTTTCTCCTAACTCCTGTGGGAAGTTAAAGAGCTACTGATGTTAGTTTTTTTTATAATTGCAGTTTTAAAATTTTTCTTTTAGCTATAGATAGACACAATACCTTTATTTTAGTGATTTTTATGTGGTACTGAGAATAGAACCCAGTGCCTCACACATGCTAGGCAATTGCTCTGCTACAGAGCTACAACCATAGGCCCCTGTTCTGATTTGAATGCCTTATCCAAAACTCATGTTGAAATTTAACTGTCATAGTAACAGAATTAAGTGCATTCCTTATAAAACAGTGAGTCTGATCCCATTTCTCTTTGTCTCTGTCTTTTGTCCTCTTTTGACCTTTCACTTACTGCCATAGGATGGATGACACAGCAAGAAGGGCCTCACCAGAGACTGAGCTCTCAATCTTGGACTTGTCAGACTCTAGAATTATAATCCAAATCGTTTCTATTCATTATAAATTACTTTGTCTTTGTTTAGAATAGCAGTAAAAACACCTCTAGCTTCAGAAGGTGGTCTTCTCTCACCTGCACTTCTATCTCTGGGAATGAAGCACAGCTATTTAACGGACTTGTTCTGAGGGCTGGGATATTAGTTCAATGGAATGTCGAGCATTGCATTTTCTGATTATTCACCTTTATTCTAATTAATATTCTTTCCTTTTGCAGAACTCCTACCTTGCAACTTATAACCTGAATCTTCTCTCCACAGCATTCAACCCTCAACCTAGCTCTTTGTGAAACTTCTACGGAAGTTTCAAATGGGAAAAATGAAAGGGCAATGTTTGAGATTCAGAGGATGCAAAAGGAAGACTTTTTGGAGGTTCTTTTACTTGATTAAAGGCACAGACTTCCAAGAATGACATTGCCATAAATTCCCTTTCCGAGGGAGTTTCACAGCCAAGGAGATCAACCACTAGTGCTGGGATGAGAAATTGCACAGAGAAACACTATCACAAACTATCATACCTTCCATTTGTCTTTCCTAAAAGTTTACTATTTTACCATGGAAGCTCTTTCCCATCCTTCTCTTTCTTCTATGAGTTGCTTTATAAACCCAATCTCAAGTGGTTCAGTGAGCCTCTTCATCCAAATGCTCCTGAATGCATGTGTAAATAAACTTTGTCTTTTCTCCTGTTAATATATTGTGATTTAATTTATAGGTCACTGATCACAAAACTAATGGAGATGATAGAGGGAAAGTTTTTTCTAAGTATAGTCTAATATTAAATAGTATTATTGTACTTCACAAGTATTATAAGAACTTTCAAACATTTTATTATTTTTCTTTCCTCTACTTTCTGCTATTATCATGCAATCTTCTCCTATGTGTCCCAAACCCTCTATAGTTTTTATTATGTTTGCTTAAACAGTCAATTAGTTTTAAAGATTTTTAAAGTGAGAAAGATATATTTTATATTTCTCAATTTGTTGTGAGCATTTTCCCTTTCTTTGAGTATACATTTTCATGAAAACTTCCTTTAAACTTTTATGCAAGACAAATCTGCTGGAAATGGACTTCCTCTGATTTTATTTTTCTAAAAGTGTTTATTTTACTTTTGTTTTTGAAGATATTTTCATTGAGTATAGAATTCTGGGGGGCAATTTTACCTTATTTTTTTATTTTTATTTTTTTTTGCATCATGCAGAAGTTGTTTATGTGCCTAGCAGCTATTTCTTTTGATTCTTTGGGATATTTAGTCACAAATTAGAACCACCATTTTATACAGTCCCTTTGATTTTAGAATTCCAAAAAACAAGAAAAAATGTTTTTCAAAAGCTAAATTAAACACTTTAAGAAACACATATATTAAATGTTTTAAAATTCATTTTTTTAAGTTTCTAGAAATATTCCATTACATGATAACACATGGCTTTGCTCTGGAGCTTGCAACATGCTTTGTTGGGTTAATTACCACATGGAAGAAGATTAATTTTTAATATTGGTGCTTTTAGCATGTTTTATTATTAAATTATTTATTTATTTTAATTTGTTATATATTACGGCAAAATGCAATTCATTTCATATTACACATATAGAGCACAATTTTTTAAGTCACTGGTTGTTACACAAAGTATTTTCACACCATTCGTGTCTTTATACATGTACGTAGGGTAATGATGCCTAACTCATTCCACTGCCTTTTCTACCCCATCCTCCTTCCTTTCCCCTCCCTCCCCTTTGTCCTATCTAAATTTCCCCCATTCCTCCCATGCTCCCCCTTCATCCCCATTATGAATTATCATCCTCATATCAAAGAAAACAGTTGGCCTTTGGTTTTTTGGGATTGGCTTACTTCATTTAGAATTTTATTCTCCAACTCCATCCATTTACCTGCAAATGTCATGACTTTATTCTCCTTTAATACTGAGTAATATTCCATCGTGTATATATACCGAAGTTTCCCTATTCATTTATCTATTGAAGGGCATCTGGGTTGGTTCCACAATTTAGCTATTGTGAATTGTGCTACTATAAACATTGATGTGGCTGTGTCCCTGTAGTTTGCTGTTTTTAAGCCCTTTGGGTATAAACTAGGGAGTAGGATAGCTGGGTCAAATGGTGGTTCCATTCCAAGTTTTCCAAGGAATCTCCATACTGCTTTCCAGATTGGCTGCACCAACTTGCAGTCCCACCAGCAGTGTATGAGTGTGCCTTTTTTTTTTTAACCTTAAAAATTTTAAGTATATTTTTCCATCATCTCTAGCTTTCATAGTTTCTTATAAGCAGTGTGCCATAATTCTTACCTTTTTAACTTTGTAGATAATGTCTTTTACCTTTGACTGATTTTAGTATTTATGTCTTTATTACAGGTTTTTGACAATTTATTAAGATGTGCTCTGAAGTGCTTTCTTTATGTTTATTCATAGTGTCTGTAGCATGTGTTGGCTATATGAGTTTGTTCATTTTTTTGTTTAATCTTCATTAAACATATCAAACATGTAATCTGCTATTATCTAACCCAGTATATTTTTTTGCTCAAATATTCTACTTATAATTTATAGAAATTTAATTTGTATATTTTTGCATCATTTATTTCTATTTTAATCATATTCATGTATTTCATTCTTCAGCATATTGAACATATTTATGATAGCTATTTTTATATCTGTTCATACTAAATGTATATATCTGTCAGAATTTATTATTTCTGAGTCAATTTATATTAATTGATTTTTCTGCTTGTTGGAACATTGGTAATTTTCTATAAGATTCCAAATATTGTGAATTGTGTGTTCTTGAGTACTGAGTTTTGTTTATTACTTTAAAATATGCTGTACTTTTTTCCTGGCATTCTGTTAAAGTATTGATGTCACTTTCATCATTTCAAGTTCTGTTTTTAAGGTGAGTTACAGTGAGGCTAGTGAGTCTTTGAATCTTAGGGTAATTTAACTCTATTCATAAAGTGATGTCATCTCAGGACCCTGCCTAAAGCCCTTGGTATTAAGGAGTCATTCTATTCTGTCTGGTGAGATTGCAAAAGATTCCCAGTCCATGAGAGTTTAAGACTTGTCTTACTGCTTTCCATGATTATTTCTGTTTTCTTACAGTGTTATTTTTTATGTCAAATGTTGAGGGGGAGCTGCCACCTCTACAGATCTCTGGAGATTTCTTTGTATATTATTCCCTCTGTAGTAATCTAATTCACAAATTCTAGGTGACTCCGATCTTCACAACTCTGACCTCATGCCACTAGGTATCTCCTTCTGTGCTGGCTCCTAAAACCTTAGTCTAGACAATAAGCTGAGGTGATGATCTTTGAGCTTAAAATATTTGTTTTCCTTTTTTTTTTTTTCAGGAGCCACAGTCTAGAACTGCCCATTGCAGTTGATCTGAAAACTATTGTATCCTATTCCCTCCCAAAACTAATTTACTAGTTATGTAAAGTGGGAAGGAAAATCTGGCCCCTATTATTCTGTCATGTCCCAAATCATTATTATTTGTGATATCTTAAATAAAGACTTTTTAAAATTATGGTATGTAATATGCAAATTATGTAAATTTAAAGGAAATGCTAAGATTTTCAACTCTATGAACAGGATTCAAGTATAATCTATCACAGAAAAAAATGGGAAGTTGAAATTATAATGGTTAATATAAATTATAATATTTTAGGCTCAACACAAATGTATGTAGAAGTGAGGTGGAGAGCTGTAATTCAATAGCAGTTTATGTAAAAATACCTCAGGAGTTTTAGTAATTCTACAAAAATTCAATGCATGGTGGCTTTATAAAAAAAATATATTCTAAAATATAGTCTTCCACAAAACTGTATTCATTGAAAAACGTGTCCAGATCAAAGGAGTTATGATTTTTCACCGTGCAATTTTTGTACTGTTTTGTTTAGAATTCACTTTTAAAAATAAACTCTATCACTTTAAAGTGAGGCATTAATAGGGACAAAACAGCCAAGGTTGCTACCTGTACATTAGAAGTAATACTCCACACCCAATTGACCAAGCCAGTAGCAGAAATGAGAACATAGAAACATTGTTCCCACCTAACAAATTGGGCTCTCCATGTTCCCACCACCTCTTTTAAATGAACCAGACATTTGCCTATGAATTTGAAGTGACCTACACTCTATTTATTCCCTTGTATATATACTGGTAGCTGCTACTGTCTTTCTTCCTGCCTGACATGACCTGCAGGTGGAAGACTGCCTCCCAATTCATGGTACCCTCTTGTCTCAGAAATTGGAAGTAAATATCTTTGACCTTATTTCCTGTTGTGGTGGTGTATTGAATTTGTACCTCCCATCTGAAAAACCAGGGACTATCCCAGGTCAAGTTTTCCTCAGGGCACCAAGGGGGATATAGAAGCTGGATGTCAGTGCCAGATGAATGATGGTCAGGCAAGGGCCACAAAAGCATCGGCCAGTAGAAACTAGTGCTTTTGTGAGGGACTCTGTTCAGAGGTCAGACAGCGATGCATCATATCATTCTCATGGTAAAAGAAATATCCTGTGAAAGGCACACTGGGACCCACCACACCAGTCCCACTCATTTCCCATTAAGGCCCTGTTTAGCTGTTGTGGTACTGGACTCCCAGTGTAACAGGAGACTCTCAAGACAGGTGTTGACAAATTCAGTGTTCCTAGAAGAAGAAAACCATAAGAGACTAATGTAGACTTTTTCCAGTCACTATATAGTGGTGCTGAAAGCATAGTTTTGTCACCATCTGTGTGGTCCATGTTCCATCTCTCCTCTGCAATACTAGGGTGTTCTTTTATTTTTCCCCATTCTGGTTTATTCACATTAGGGTTGTTAGAAAATTCTGATAATCCATTTGACCATAAAATGATATTGTTTGGAAATTACTGGTCAGAAGAAGGTGAGGAGACTAAGTAAGACAATGGTATAAATTGGATTTTATTTTTACTTTTAGTTTATAAAAACCCACCTCAAGCAAACATAGTAAAAATGGGAAGTGAAATCATGTATTGGATCCCTCAATTCTCTTAAGATGGTAATTCTCCCTAGATTATCTATAGCTTCAATTTAATCTCTATCAAAATCTCATCCAACTTTTTATTTCCAAAGTGCTGGGGATTGAAATAGGACCTTGGTCATGTGTAAGCAAAAGCTCTACCACTAAGCTATATTATCAGCCCACAGTTTTTTTTTTTTTTTTGGTAGATGTTGTACACGTGTGTGTGTGTGTGTGTGTGTGTGTTTATATATACATGCAAAATAAATGAATTTAAATTAATACATACCATAATAAAAATCAATTTAAGTGAATGATAGACCTAAATGTAAAAACTGGCATATTAGATTTTTAGAAGGAAACAAAAGAGAAAATTAAATCTTAGTAATCTTAGAATTATGAAAAGTAGCCCATTAAGTCTGAAGTTTTAATTCTTTGAACATAATAAATATTCAAGTATTTCAAATTATATATATTTATTGTTTAAGTATTTGTAGTTGCTCCACATGTGGGATGATGGAACAAAATGAGTTAAAAATAAACTTACTATACAACTCAAAAATTCTATTCCAAGTCCTCCCAAGAGAAATAAGATAAAAATACACAAAGATTTGTATATATTGTGGCATTATTCATAATACCCCCAAGTTGGGAACAATCAAAATGTTCATTACCTAGTGAAAGGATAAATAAATATACTATATTTATACAATTCTGTATGTAATTATGTAGCATATTCATATAATTGTATAAGATAAAAGCTGTAGTATATTCAGCAATTAAAAGGAACAAACTATTAATTTATGCATCAACATGAATGAATCTCAGAAACAGTATGCTAGGTGAAAAAACAAGACTCAAAGACCAGTATTGTATGAATATATATACTGGAGACAGGAATGGGAATTGACTGTCAACCAGTAGAAGCAATGATGGAAACAATTTAAATTGGTTTGTGTTGATGTTTCATAACTGTTATTGTTTGGATTCTTGACATCTCCCCTAAAATTTACATGTCAGGTAATGCAGGAATTGTTAGAGTTGAAATGAGAGCTGTAACCTCATCAATCAGTGGATTAACCCATTTGATGGATTAACACTTTGAATGTACAACTGGGTGGTGGGGAGGTGAGGTGTGGCTGGAAAAGGTAGGTTACTGGGGGCATGGCCATGGCCCCTCCCTCTCCTCTCTGCTGCCAAAAGCTGAGCACCTTTTCTCTGCAGTGCCTTCTGGCATACATTCTGCTTCACCTTGGGCGCAGAGCAGTGCAAGTCAACTTACCAAGGACTGAAATGCTGAAACTGTGATCCTGAAATGAGCGTTTCCTTCTCAAAGTTGTCAACTAACACAATGACCCTACTGACTTACTAAAAAGTCATTGAATTAACCTTACACGAACAGGTACAGTATGTATATTTTATGATATATAACTTGTGCCTCAGTAAATCTCTTGAAAGAAAGAATGAAAGGAAGGAGTCATCAAACCAAATGCAAGTGGAACATGGGTGTGGCTAGTTCTCTGAAACCACTGTAACCCCTAACTGCTTGCCATCATGAATCAATCTCTGCCTCTCAACTACACCTGTGTGTGTACACACACGTGTGCACCTATATCACTTTCTCTTCATGCCAGGAAACATGGACATGGCTTACATTTAATAACATCCTTACTGGAGAGGGCCGAAACTAATTCTTTTTTGCAGTTAAAGATTATCCAGGGAAGAACACTAATTTGTTTGGTTGAATCCCAATTCTCCTCTGCATCAATCAATAATCAATAGTAAGTAGAGTGGTCGTGACCCTCTATTTATGGCAACTTTTATCTTAAAAAGGTGCTGAAAATTATTTTAAGCAGGTGATATATTGACTTTGATGCTATTGCAAAATAGTAAATAGAGGGTCACGACCTCTCTACTATACTGTGTGTGTGTGTATGTGTGTGTGTGTGAGAGAGAGAGAGAGAGAGACAGCAGAGAGGCAGAGATACATAATTGTAAAATTTTCCTCTATGTATTTTATCTATTTAGTCTTGATCCTTAGGATATTTCTGAGGTGGATACCAATATTTCTATTTGATAAGTAGGAAGATCAACTTTTAGTTGCTAAAATATATCCTGAAGGTCGTATGATTGAAGTGTTCATGCCACAATTTGAACTTGATCTGTCAGGCTGCACAGCCTTTTGTTCTTTCCCTAAAACATAATTCTTCTTTTGTTATTTCCCTCTCCTAAGTGTTTTATTACACCACTCCTATTTCAGAGTGTCGGATTGCCTCTAATTTTTCTGTTTTCTAAATAAAACATTTTCTAAGCCCATCCTAAACATACAGTTGTCTCCCTCTCAGATCTCGGGCTGTCATTTTCCTAGTTCACGTTGGCTCCTTTCTGCTGCACGCCACCAGTTCTCTGCTTTTCTTCAGGCGCCCTAATGTCTAATTTTCAACAGTTTCCCTCCAAATGAAAATCACTATTGGTATGGTAAGCATTTGGAGTTTTATTATTGATTTATGCCTTGGGTGAAGAGGTTAATTAAATGTGAATTTTAAGCCGACAACATGATTAGGAGAGTGAAGCAACTGGAATTCATGAATACTTCCAAAGCCATTAAAACTATTTAAAATGAACAATGACTGAAGGTGGGAAAATGGAGGTGGGGGTGGGCAGAGAGACCAGCCCTCTCTTATTTGTTACTGGATTAATGAAATTCTGAAGAATAACAGAATCTTTCCAAGGCATTCAAGTCCAGCTGGGTTTTTTATTTTGCATTTGTATTGACATTAGCATGGAATATAATACATTCTTAATAAACCACTCTTCCATACTCTCTTTGTTTCTTCTATTTCAAATCACATCTCAGCACCCTGAGCTTACCCACACCAACTGATCAAATTAGAAGATTAGGGGGTGGATTCGTGGGTTACCAACACTTAAAGAGTCCTTGGGATGACTTTCTAAAACTTGAGATGTTGGCATAGACTGGACACTTTCATTCCTCCTATTTTTCAGGAAAACTTTCTGAAGGTCATATCTGAAACATCCAAATTTATGGCAACTTTTATCTTAAAAAGGTACTGAAAATGATTTTAAGCAGGTGATGTATTGACTTTGATGCTATTGCAAAACTATATCTTAAAGACTATAATATTTATTGCATTTTAATTTGTAATGGGCATAGCAGTGTTCACTATGCAGTGAGATGAATAGGTCAGCAACTATAATGCATGATGCAGCATGCTAACTGGGGTAGTAGCCCTTCAGAATCAATCTTAGAACACTAAAGAATGCTATTGCCATTGTGATTCTGTCCACACAAATATCTATTGTGCAGAGATAACAGAAAATACAGGGACATGTATACTGAGCCAGAACCGAAGACTCAGCAAAATGGAAGTTAAAAATCAGTTTACAATCAGATATTTCAGATTAAAAGGATTAAAAACCGTGACAAAATGTTAAACTGATGCCTAGATAAGCCTGAGGAAGGAAAGACTGTTAGAGATTGTGAAACTGTACATTAAAATGCAGGGAAGAGTTCCCTCACTTCGCACATACAGAACTATCACACGACCCTTGGCTCTGGACAGCGTGGCACAAATTTGTGCCTTCAAAGCTCTGGTGATCAAGGCCTAAGGCAGTAACTTCTGGGCCAAGGCTGCCTACTTTTGAGGAGGATAGGATTCATGGAATCTGGGAATTGTTCTACTGTCTGGAGAGGCTGGCTAATGGAACCTAGTGTTTCTCAGGATAACCAGAATGATAGCAAGACTTTAACTCCCCTGTATGATTCCCTCTCCACTCCAGTGGACTCTGCTGTACCCTCAGTAAGTCTCACATGTGCTTATATTACAGTTCTGGTCACTGCCTCAGTCATTCACTCTATTTGGCTCCAGATAGCCAGTCTGGCCTTTACACATGAACCTCAGTGTGCTCCTTCTGCAGGTCTGAGGTAGCATATATTATCTTAGAGAAGGATCTCAGCCTCAGCACTAATGACATTTTGGGGCAGACATTTCTTTTGTTTGACGATGCTGCTCTGCATATTACAGAATGTTTGACATCATCCCTTGCCTTTACTCCCTAGATCCCTGAATCCCAAATTATATTAATTTAAAAAATTGTCTTCACATTTCATCCAGGGAAAGATTATCCCTGGATGAGAACCATTACTTTAGAGGTTGCTACCTTAATGTGCTAGCCTTGGAGACAAAATTCAGCTTAGCTCAACCTAGATTGTATACTTATCAAGATAGTAAGGAACATTTGAAGATTTAAGATGCTAATGCAGAAAACACAGTCACCACTAGAAGTGGCTGTTTTCAGGATACATCAGCGTGTCACAGGAGGCAGAGTCCTGATGTGGCTGCAGAGTAACTTCCCTGCTTTGCTATGGAGCTTTTTACCACCCAGAACTATGCTCAAGCTTCTCTGTATTTCTAGCAAACCAGGCACATCCCAAAGCATCCTGCCCTTCACAAGTTTGAACATGGATACATTCTATCCACTCTCTCCTCACCAGTAGCAGAATCTCTCTTGGGTGTACTTTCCCTAGTTGCCCCTCACTGACTTAAAAAGTGAAAGTTACAGTAAGAACTTTGAATTCTTGCTTTCTGGACCGTAAATTAAGGAGCTGCTACCAAATTTGGTGAAGGAATGGCCATAGAAGAATCCCCAAGACGGGGTGAATTGACTTGACAGAATCAGGATTTGTGAGGAAGAGACTTGGATGGAATTGTGAGTTAGGGTTGGGGTGCACAGAGACTACCATCTATGGAGGAATTAACCTATGCCCCTAAAAGGAATAGTGCAGGAGCTCTGGATGGAGCCACAGGAGGCAGATTTCACCTTGATGAAAGAAAGGGGGAGTCTAGTGTTGAAAGCTACTCAAGATGCAAGGAATGGCAGTAGGCTTCAAAAGCCTTTGGATAGTTAACCAGAAGCCATAAAATATGGCAAAGGAAAAATCCTGTGTGGCACTGGTGGTTGGTGAAGATGGATCTTTAACTGTGATTTTGCGGACACCAGAAGGTAGTAAGAGCGTCTTAAATTCAAGCAGAAGAACTTGCTCCCAGGGAAATGACCCCTACACTCTTTGGCTCACTTGGATAGCAAATACTACTTTAAAAACATTCAGACCCATTAATGAAAGTCAGGAGAGCAATTCCTTTGCCTGATTGTGGTGCATGTGTGTGCTTGTGTATTTGCACACATATGAATTCATTCATAAGGAACAACTAACCATTTTGGAATCACCATTACTTTTAAAATTTTTTATTAAAATAAGTATAGTATGAGTGTAAAACTAATAAAATTGCTAAAATCCACGGTTATGTACAAATTTGGATGTGTCTCTCATTGTCTCTATAGTCCAAGGACAGCCTTCCTTCGAAATAAGATCAGTGGCAGCTTCTGCCTCCGGCTGCCTGCAGAGCAGAGGTCAGGGCCCAGGCAGCATGCTTGGTGTCCACATCAAGCACGTGTGATTTCTAAGTCCATAGAAGGCTGTGAAGATGAAGGATTTAGGTAGAGAAGAAAGAGGGATGAAGGAGGGATGACTGTAAGAGGTAAAGGAAAACACAGCAGGAACTGAATTCATACTTGCTTTGATTCTTGTCTACGTTAATGTACAGAGAGGTGGAAGCATTTTTTACATTCTTTTTTCAATTGTTCTTCTAGGCCCACCACTGGCTACTTTCTCCTCATCTCTAGGCCCAAAGATGAACTTGGCCATCTTGAAAAATCTTTACAACAATGCACAGTGGAAATCAGCAATAAAATGTCACTCTTTCTCCTTGCCCTAAGCATAGTATGTGTGGGTGGTTCAACAGCAGAGTGACCTGGACCTGGGCCATTTCTGTCCTTAATTGTTTTCTGGTGAGGAGTGGGGAAAAACAAGTTTTTGGTTTTGTTGATTTTCCAGCCTCTAGAATATTTATTAAAAGGTTAGATTTAGAAAGAGCAAGTCTCCCAGAATACCAGCCTCTAAAATAACTGGAGACAAGAGCAGATAGAAACTTCCCATGACAGATTAAAACTTCCCATTCCAGAAATTTTGGAACATTGAGAGGGAAAACTCAGAGGCAAAATTGCTTTTTGTGTTCTTCTTTTTATCTACACTACATCTAGGAACTCTTTATATTTTCCCACTGAATTTACAGCACTAAATAAAATCTTGTGTATATACATAACTGAGGTAGTTAGCCCAGTTGAAAAACTCAGGACAGGCTAAAGTATCCACTTCATTGCCTGAGTTATTGAATTATTTGTAAGATTTATGTATCAATCAGAAAGTCAGATAATTACTAAATATCCATATTTTCTTGGTCTATAAACATCAATACATTGGTTGAACTGCATTAAGTTGTACATTTTTTCCAATAATGTCACTGTTATGATTTGAATATGAGGTGCCCTCCCCTTTAAGTTCCTTTGTTAATGCAAAAATGATTAGATTATGAGAGCTATAACCTAATCAGTCCATCCCATCCTAATTTGAATGGACTGACTGGTAACTATAGGCAAGTGGGACATGGTTAGAGGAGGTAGGTCACTAGGGAGCTTCCCAGAAGGGTCCATTTTCCCTGAGGCCGCTCCCTATTTCAGCCATGAATGGAGAAGTGCTCCTCCACCACATCCTCCTCTAATTCTTGGAATTACTTTTAATGACAGTACATGTCTTCCATGAAAAAAATATTCATGACATATTCTAAAGTACCTTCTAAGCATTTGAGCACCTCCTAAGTTACAGTCACTATGGTGGGGAGGCGGGAAATGAAAACAAATAAATGAGGGATGCAATTAAATCTAGTTTAGAGAATGGGGTGTCTGTACATCTGTCTCAACCAGAGATAGTACAGTTATATACATGCCCTTGGATGGGCAGTTTTCAACATATCATGTGTGAAAGAATCAATGATTAATTTGAAATTAAATTGGGCCTACTGGATAATTTTGGCTTTATTTTAAATATTTTCCTTGAAAACTTATTTCAATATAACTTTTAAAATTTACTTGTGTAAAACCTTAATACACATTATTGTACACATAAAATGAACTCTACCATTTTACTTGCTGCTAAGCCAGTCTTAATTTTTGGTTATAACTAAGTCTTATGATGTATTTTAATATTAGAAATAAATACATGTGTTCTTGGGGCACATTTCATCTACACTATGGGGCCCAAGCAGCTTAAACAGCATTAAATTAAAAAATGGATTCTATCATTTACTAGTTGTATAAACTTGGACATTTTACTTACCCTCCCAACCCTCAATCTTCGTCATCTGTAAAAATGAGATATTAAGTAACTTTTAGAGTTTAAATTAAACTAAAGGAGATAAATTATGCAAATTACTTAACACAGGTTGAAGCATTAATACCCCAATGAATGTTTGCACATTTCCCTACTTAAGATCAAAAAGCATTTCTAAAAATGTGCCAGTGTATTTCTATAAAAATTGAAGGTTGTTGGAAGAAGTTCATCTTATCCATTCATTACAGCAGAACCAGTTGTCCCTCTAGCTGAAATCACAGTATTTTAAAGTTAGTGTATGCAGCTGAAAGTAATAAAACTGTATTTGCTTTAAAACACAATTTGGGCTTACATTTTTCACACATTTTATTTTTGCCTCTACAAATCCAGTATTTTCTGTGTAATTTCAAATAGTTTGTAGCTATTATATTTTACTATATGCTTTCTCTATTACTGATATTCCAAATTGAGGAGAATTTCCCAAAATTAGAATGGAAACTCTATGAGGTCTTCTGTTTGTTTGGACAGTATCATATTCATGAGTCTCTACATGAATCAAGGCAGTATGACAATTCTGGCAGTGGCTGTCAGTGCAGAAATAAAAGGCTGAACTGAGCTCTCTGGTTTAAAATGTATATCCGAGTTGTCTGGGTTGTTAGATTTAATTTGTTTGACTTTGAAATGGAGTTGGACAGAATTTGATAGACAACTACTAACCCAAGCCTGGAACTCAATTCACCTCTGAAATGAGAAAGGTCCCATCTCCTTTCTTTTCCCACCCTTACCCCTTCTTCCTCAACCTTATTTCTCCACGTGGTCTAAGGACCAATCACCCAGTAGACAGATCATGCATTGAGAATGTGTACAGGGTGAGTTGACTCAGGAGAAATGGCCCCCCTCTCCATTGGAGGGGCAGCTTCCGTTCCATTTCAAGCTGGACTTGAAATCAATATATCATTATAAACACATATGGTGCAGGCAGAGACAGGAAGTGGATACATACCCAGGATAAAGTACTTTGGAAACATTAGTTACTTTGAAATGTGCTGTATGCTGAGGAGGCATGAGCATTTCACAGTGGATTTTTTTTCTTTCTTTTTTTTTCTTTTTGCCTCAATCAATGTCCTTTCTTTTACTCTCTTGAAGCAGTTTTATAGACAAGCCTGGTCACATGCTTGGGAAAATTTCGAATTTCAGTAATATTTTCTTACTGCTTGTCTAGCTCCCAGCCTTTAATTGCCACTTTTAACTGCAACCCATGTCACTTGCCTGGGGGAGAAAGATTCCTGGTAAATTAAAACAAAAAGAAAATGAAAAAGAAAATAAATATGTGCTTTATTGCCTCCTACAAGTAATGGGTTTTTTTTTGTTTTTCAGTTTTTATGATAATAAAATTCCTATTATTTTCTCAAAAATTGCAATGTTAGACACTTCTCAGAGGAGGACATACAGTCAATCAACAAGTACATGAAAAAATGCTCAACATCTCTAGCTGTCCGAGAAATGCAAATCAAAACCACTCTAAGATACCATCTCACTCCAGTAAGATTGGCAGCCATTAGGAAGTCAAACAACAACAAGTGCTGGCGAGNTTTCTTGAATATCCTCTATTAGAAGATTATGTAAATGAAAGAGCATGCAAACTAGTTTAAGTGTGTGGATGGCACTAGGCCAAAGAGTACCTTTACTGCAATGTGTGAAATGTAGCAGGGAAATGAGATGTGCAAAGAGTTAAACACAAGGTAGAATACCAATGTCTCACCAGAAAGGAATAGAATACTGTGAGCATTCATATATAAACAAAAGAAAATCAAGTTAGGGAAGATTATGAATTGCTCCATAAAATGAAGATAAAGAGAATCTGGATATACCCAAAAGGGAGAAAATAATGTAAATAAGTCAGAGAGAAAAGGCCCTGGCAGGAAGGGGAATGATTGGTTTGTTTAGGGAAGGAATATAAACAGAAGTAACTGAAGGTAAAATTAAAAATGAATATCAGATTAACACATGTTGAAATCAGGTTAAAATTTTACATGGTAATAAAGAACAATTTTAAAGTTTTTTTTTCTTTTGTTTCATTTTTAGCACAAAAATAACCTATGTGAGGATAAAAAAGAAAATTGAAGACAATGTTAGCCTCAAAAAGACTATTAAATCAATCCAGGTGAAAAGTAAAGAGGTTTTGAATAAGGTACCACGGGAGAAACAAAAAGGAAAGAACAAATAAGACATGTTATAATTAAAACTGTAGAGGCAGCACAGACCAGCTTTTAGAGAGATGAAGGTCAAAAGTGAAAGGAGCTCTACGCTATAAGACAGAGTAGCACAAAGGGAAAAGAGAGGAGAATGCAAAGGAAAACTAGTTTAAATGCTCATTCATTTACACAATCCTCCAATAGAGGTTACACAGTCTCTTCTTGGATCATTCAAGTATATTAACATGCTTTCAAGCAAAAGGGCATCGACTGTGATGTCTGATTGCCTCAGTATGAAAACTGACCATATGTTGGAACAAAGGATGAGCATGGTCCCCACAGCAAGCTTTGATAAAGGTCAAAGGCTCTCCTGTGTTTTCATGTTCATGGCAATAATCAGGTCTTAGCTTTTAGGCTTTAAAAGAACTGGATGTTTTATAAACCATATTTAAAAGCTGGATATTTTATAAATCATATTCACTCAAGGACTGTGCACAAGTTCTGTATTGAATGCTAGGCTCTGCCTCCAAGAATCTCTTTGACCCTTGGGATAGGAGACCATCTTTCTCTCATTCTTTCTCACTCCCTGCTCAGTCCATAATCCTTTTGAAACTTGATTTCTACCTTAAACACTCAGCTGAAACACCAGTCACAGGTAAGTCAATATAGCCACCACATTGAATTATTTCTATTTGGTTCTCATTTATTTTGCTACATTCTCGGATATTTGAATGACAGATTCTTGGTTTCAGATCTACTTCTTCTCTTAGTCACTACCTCTCTCCAATCACTTTCAGTGCAAGCAGAGAGACAGACAGACAGACACACACACACACACACACACACACACACACACACACTTTTTTTTTTTGCGGGGGATACTCTTTCACTGGCTCTGCAACACATTAGTAGCTTTTCTGATAACTCCTTTAGTTTCCAAATTCCTCTCTCCCTTGTCCTTTCTTTATAATCTTTTTAGTACAGGTATTTGCTAAGGCATTTTCCAGGGCCTTTTTAAAAAATTAATTAATTAATTTTTTACATTTGAATCAGATGGGATATAATTTCTCATGTTTCTGAGTGTACAGATTGCAGAATTACATTGGTCATGCAGTCACATGTATACCCACAGCAATAATAATGTCTATTTTATTCTGCTGGGGATGTGGCTCAGTGGTAGAGTGCTTACTTAGCATGAGCCAGGGCCTTTTGTCTCCTGTTAAAATGCCTAATTTTTTTTTTTTTTTTTGGTGGACCTCATCTATCCTTATCTATGCAACAATTAAGCATGTATGGAAACAAAAGAGCCCAGGGATGCTTTGGTGATAGTGACTAGACTGTGAAAGCCACAATTTTACTAGGAGCAATTGAGCATGCCCAAAGGGAAGATAGATTACATAAGCAAAACCAAGTACTTCTGTGTCAGTATAAACTCATAGACTGTATCTTGTAGGCAAAGGAGAACAATTAATACATTTTCAACATTGGTAATAATCACCTTTTTGGGTTGTTTACAATGGATCACCTACTAGCAAATGGAGAATATTCAAAGCAAGAATGACAGTCTATTTATTTATTTATTTATTTATTTTCATTGCTTTTGTTTTTTAAATACATGACAGTGGAATGCATCACAATTCTTATTATACATATAGAACACAATTTTTCATATCTGTTTGTATATAAAGTATGTTCACACCAATTCATGTCTTCATACATGTACTATGAAAGAATGACAGATAATTTAGATAAGTGATCAGCTCCCATTAATTGACACTGTGTTGAGATGGCATCTCAAGTTACATCCACATTAACGTGGACAAAGGCCATAATTGTGCAGCCAGGTATGGTTGTGTTAAACAAAAAAAAATTAAAAATCAATTGTTTTGGACTAAGCTCCTTCATTATGCCCCCAACAGAACAGACTAAAAAATTAAAATGGGGAAGATGAGAGTCACTCAAGCTAAAGTTGCTCGTTATCAAAATGAAACTAAACTATTGATCTGACTACCCAAGAAATTAAGATAACAGAATCAAACAGCCAAATTTCCCCAAATGGCCAGCTCTAGTTGGTATGATAATGGTCTTCCCTTTGCAACAATTCTTATACAGAAGAAGCAATCTGAATTAAGTCAGCCTAAACAATCAGTCATTCTGTCTCCCTGTCCCCACCTTAGAAAGAAAAGTAACTTTTGAAGTTACGAATTCATTTTTTGTTGTTGCTTTTGCTTTGTTCATTCAGCCTTCTTCTGGCTGTGAAATCCACCTCTTCTGTTCAGCTCTTTGGAACCATTATTCTATTATATGAAATGCAGAGTTGCCCAATTCTAGAATTGAAAATAAAGCCAATTAGGATCTTTAAACTAAACTATTGTAATTTTGTCTTTTGACAGCTGTTATCTCAGGGACAACTTCCAAAAGACCTGTCTACTGTCACTGCATCACTTCTAAAAAAATACTCTTGGCTTCAACCTGCAATATCTAGGAAACACGAGATGCATTGAAGATTTAATGGAAATAGGAGTCAAGGGGAGATTCAGCTTCCAAGAGAAATAAGATTTTTCTTCATTGTCAAAATAACTGGCTGTCAGGTAATATGCCATATATTTGCCATCAAAGGTCTAGCAAGTAGAGAACAATGGAAAGAGCAGTTAGGAGGCTTTTGCTGGAATGCAAAATAGATATGATGAAGTTCCAAATTAAGTTCATGTCAATGGTGCTGGAGAGAAGAGGATGGATTGGGGTGAGATTAAAGATGCAGTTGAAATCTTTGACAGAACCATGGGATGATGATAATTTAATTGGCAGGTTGAGGAAGAGCTCATGTAGAAAACTGGGAATGAAGGGCTTAGAGATATAATAAAAACTCAGAATGTGGCATCACAACAGGCCAGCTCCAATTCAGGAAGTATGAAAAACGTTGCAGAGAGGTGAAGCATGAGATGACTGAAAGATGTCCATTGAATTTAGCTGGTGGGATAATTGACCCTGGCAAGAACAATTTCAGTGTACTAGTGGGAAGAGAGGCCAAGTTAAATATCTTTATTTCTTCACCTTCCATTCACCCCTTTCAAGAGCTAAGCTATAAAAACAAGGCAAGTGAGGCTACGGTAAGTTTCAGGTCATGTCTCCTTTTTTTATTTTTTTTTTTTGTTTTGTTTGTGATGGGAAATATTTGAGCATGTTTATAGATAAAGGAGGGACCTGTTTGGGAGGCAGAACATAGAACAGGAGAGAGGTCCCTGAGCTGTTGGGGGAAGTAGGAAAATAAGACTGAGAACAAAAAGAAGAAAACAGGAAAGCGTATGCAGATGCATATCAATGTGTAGGTGTGGGGGAGAAAGCTGAGGGAATTCAAATATCATAGGCTCATTTTCTAGACTCATATCCTGAGGGGTGGAAGAAAGAATGTCAGAACATTGGCAATTGTACTCAGTGTTATGGTAAGTTAGAGGGAGGTAGCTAGCAATAAAGAAGAGATTATGTGAGCAGCTCTGAAGACTTACCTGTGCTTTTCAAATGGAATTGGTAGTTTTTATCATTGGTAGTTCTTTTATTGTGATAAACCCTGTACGTGTTGGTTTGTAACCATGCTAGAGATGCCTGTTTTACCTGATTCTGGGGTTTGGAGCCCTTGGGAGAGTGGGTGGAAATATACCATACCCAGGATATGGAATGAGGCTGATTATTTCTCAGTGAATCTTCAATGATTATTCTTGTACCTTTATGCTCTTGTTATCCAATTATCATCAGATCTTTCCAAAGCCTAGTTATGGCTTTACATAACACCAGAGCTGTATAACCAGCTTGGATCTTTTACCACAGGCCTGGAAGCTGTTTTCTTTAGATGCCTCTAGACTAAAAGCTGCAATCTTTGAGTTGATCCTGTCCTCATTGACCACACACATCTTTCCTCTGCAAAAATCCATGAGTCTCTTCCTCATCCGATTAATGCCAGTGAGCAACTCCAGGCGAGGACAGAAAGCCAATAGGCCATTTCCAGTAACTGACTCAGCATGCTCTATTCTGGATGTGACGAATTGGGCTGTGGACTCTGAGCTACTGAACCACAACTATGGTTTACAAATACTAAACAATAGGGTAGCACCAATGAATGTAAATTTTGTGTTGACAGCCTTGGGAGGTACACACCATGTAATCTATAATTATTGATTACTCTTATGGATTGTGGTTGGTTGATTCCTTATGGTACAGGTCCCAATGGGTTGGTATTTGAATCATGCACTGCCCACACACCTACATCTGTGTTTGTATAATGTGTGCATATGTGTGTATATGTCTAAAAACACACAACAAAAAACTCAGCTTTTAAAAAAATTGTTAGCTTATGTTTAAGAAGTATTCTTAGAGATAAAGGGGGGCAGATTTAGGCTGTCAACCTCAGTGGACCACTGCTATTGGTTGCTCTGAATAAGTCTGTTGCTTTAGATACTGGTTTGGTTTGCTGACAGATTGACTCACTAAAGAACCACATTCCCTAATCCACAATTGTGCAGTCCCAAAAGCTCTGAAAAACAATAATTGTCTTGTAAAAGTGTGGGAACATTCATTTATTGGCAAAATTGGACTTCAGTTGAAGTGAGATTATCTGTGGTTTTAATGTTCCCACTTAGAACAACTTCCTTTAGAAATATTAATATTTTGTGGTTATAGAATACTGTCTATGTGGTTACAGATTGCTCCACACCCTACTCAGGGAGTTGCATAATGGTATATTAACTATAGAACATCTAAGTTCTGAAAAACTCTGAGGGGGAAACACCTCCATCTCTGAGGATTTCGCATAAAGAACTGGAAACCTGTACTTATACCTCTCCAGTTAAAATGTGACTGTTGTTAGCCTGAACATTGAAAGACCCTGTGGTGATCTTTTAACCTTTAATTTTTGTGATCCAGAGGTTCCCAAATTTTACTCTACATTGGACTCACTGGAGGATCTTAAAAATTCCTGAAGTTGGCTCCTACCCCTAGACATTCTGATTTCATGAAAATGGGGTGTCAGCACATTGGGATTAAAATTTCAGGTGGTCCTAATGAACAGTGAAGTCTAGAGACTACTGTTTTAACCCATCATAGAGTTATTTCTGGGGACATGACCTCAGTGGAGTTGAGCCTGGGCACCTGAGGAATACTGAATGCATCTTGAATTAGAGATACTGCCCTTGGTTTAAAGCACCTCAGGATGTTTTTTTTTTCATCTTATTGTTTTGTTTTGTTTTCTTTTGCTCTGTTTTGTTCTTTGCATGGGGCTTTTTTTACAACTAGAGTCACAACATCACCATTTTCTATCACTCCAGCACAAAGACCTTAAATTTTCCACCCTAATTATACACTTGATTCTTGGCTAATTTGGGGGAAGTAGTACAACAGCTAGATTTAGCTACTTAGTCTCCAAAATAATATCTCAACAACCAAATAATATTTGATTAAATAACAGCTGACTTTTCCCCTCCAAATTAAATGACTGTTGTGAAAATATCTGCTTTAAAAAAAAAGTTCCCCCACTATTGTACTAGTTATTTATAAACTAAGGGTATTGCTTGGTAGTACGTTCTCAGCCAAACTGCATCAATATTAGTTATGAGCACTTGTTAAAAAAAAAAAAGAGAGAGAGAGAGAGAGAGAAAATTTTAAAAATAAAAAGAAAGCTTGGAGGTTAGTTTGATTTCTGATTGGTTTCTGATTCTCTTATTTATTTGCCTGGACAAAGATAATAATTTCAGTGTTCATATCCTTCCCAGGTACTGGTACTTGAAGTCAACTTTCTGAAAATATAGGGGAGGTTTCTTAAATTAAGTGTGTAGAACATTCTGGATTTCAAAAATGAAAGGAACTGCTTTTTCAGGGTTAAAAGTGGGAATGCAAAAGCACACAGATTCTTACATTGCAACAAAATTGAGAAAAATTTAAATGTTTTTCAACTGATGCAGAAGGAAAATTCTCCTTGTTGATGATTGAGTTATAATGTAGCAAATTCACTTCAGTTTATGGAAAGTGTTTTTTATTGTTAAAGGAGGCAAATGGATTAGTGATAAGCTTTGTCAGCAGGGAGCCTGCGGCAGTCATTTCCCCAAGGGAGGAATGACTAAAAAGTATACATTTAGTATTTGTCATTACTTAAAAGAAAATGACTTGAATTCACCACTATGTGGCTAGTTCTGTTACCTACAGCTTCAAAAGCAACATTTGTTTTCATAAGCAGATGCTGTTTTTCTCAGCATTTTGCATTGCTACCCATCCGAACAGCAATTAAGGCACAGCCAGTTTCAGAATAAAATATCTTGAGAAGCACACCTTTATTAAGTCAGCCAGCACAATGCAAGAGTCTGTTTTTATTTTTCTTTCTTTCTTTTTTTTTAAAAAAAAAAAACAACCTGGTTTGCTCACTTAGAAACTAGAATCCTGACTATAGTTGTCGGATGGAGGTGACCAAAAAGAGAGAAAAATTAATAATAATTGGGGAGAATTTTTTACTTGAATTATCATAATAAGCATACTGGGATTACCTGAGAATGCCTAGGCTTATACTATGGGTGAACTCTTAAGTTAACTATAAAGTAAACTAAAGAGTAAATATGTATTTACAACTGCAAATGTGTGTGGTTCCAGAGTCAGTATCAACTCTTTGCTCCCTAGGGAGTTGTTAAACTCCCATCAGACTATGAGAGTCAGGGAGAGTAGGAGAGAGAGAGAGAGAGAAATGGCAGATCTGATCTGAGCTGTTTAGATCCACTTTTCTTTAATGATCCTGGTTCTGGTTTCTCTCCTAATCCTTCTCTGCCCTAAACTTGCATCTCTTGGAATAATTTGGACTAATTATTTCCCTATATTGAGGCTTGTGGACAATTTGCAGAGAATTCTGTCACTGTGTCACTGTCTGCAGTTGGTCATAGTCCATGCTTCATCAACATTTTCTACACCTACAACCACAATTTCTCATAGCTATTACTAGATACCTGCAATGCTCAAAGTTGAAGTTTGCCTTTTCTCTATGTCCCCAGTCTACTGTCTTCGGAACTTCTTTCTACTTAAATTAAGTGTGCAGAACATGCTGGATTTCAAAAATGAAAGGAACTGCTTTTTTAGGGTTAAAAGTGGGAATGCAAAAGCACAGAGATTCTTATATTGCAACAAAATTGAGAAAAATTTAGGCTGCTATTCTCAGGGCTTGGCCATCACTCATCCTTCCCCAACCTATTCTCAGGTATACTGTAATGACATGAGAACCCTTGCCTTTGTTATTGGCAGAGGTAGTGCAATGGGAGACTTCCAGTCTCTATGGATTCTTTTTAAGTCAACCTCCCCTATGGTCCAGAGTAACACTATCACACTTTTAAGTCTAATACTACCACCCCCTATGCTTCCTACCACACAACAAACAAATGGAACTGAGCAATAAACAATTCTGCATTTGTGATTTATGATTTCAGTCATTTCACTCTGACATCTGAGTGAGAAAAAAGTATGGACAATAGATTTAGAGGTTAGAAACTCTTATTATCCAAATATGAATCTGCAGCCCTTGTTTATTTTAATCTCCTAAAATTCATTCACTAGCATTCGTTCTGTTACTTATAGAAAACATGGATGAGGTTGCATTTTGAACCAGGAACCCTGTCAGTTAAGATGATCAAAATGATCTCCCTCAGTAGCCTCACTAAGGGTCCACACTCTATTTTGGTGGAAGCTCCATTTCCAGCCTTCATCCTTGGAAAATGTTATAGTCAACAGTATTCATCATTTGGCTCTGGTGCAGCATCCTGAAACCCCAAATGCCTAATAATCAAAATTCCTAAAGATCAAATTCCTATATTCTGGGAATTTGACACTTACCAACATTTCATCAATATAGTTACTACTTTTAAAACCACTATTTTTTTTTAACAGGAAAGAGATATGATCAGGGAAGCAATTTGGCAATACTTGTTTTCTTGAAAGCAAACAAAGAAAAAACCAGCAAAGAAAATCTGAGAAACATTGCATAAATTGCCAAAGCACCATTCCATGCTTGGGCAGAACTTAATAGTTATTGAATTAAAGTGGGCTGACTTGAAATCTGAATAGAATTGTGTGTGCTATGAGGTACTTCTGCCTAGTAAGCAGAGGTAGCAAACATATGTTTTTGAATATGCTGATGTTTTCACTCACACTCCCTTTAACACTTAAACCTCTCTGCTCATACCACATGGTTTTTAGACCAGATTTACAAATAGTATCATTATTGCTCATACAAACCAATATTTCATTCCATATCTTATAAAAGTAAAAGATGTGGATGGGAGGATAGGAGTATATGCCAGATAGATCATGGCAGTAGGACTAAAAAACAGTAAACAAAAATTAAAATGCCAGTATCCAGGCTTTTATTGTAAGCTTAGAATTATGCACCAGGCCTACTTTAGAGCTGAGAGAAGTACAGTGAGTAAAACTGAACTTCATCATAGTGTCTATGGGTTCTAATTGTACACAACTTATCAATACTGCTGTCATATCTTAAAACATACAACTCAAAAGGCAACATAAAGTTGACATTTTAAGTTATTGTTCTACCTTGAGTTTGTGTGTCTTGTTTTTTTGTTTGCTTTTGCTTAGCATAAACGATCATGCTAACTAACGCATTTTCATGGGATTTGATGGCTAACTGGGGTTAGTTGAGGGTGTTAGAGGAACTAGTGACTATCGCTATGACATACTGTATGCCACAATCATGAAGCCATAAATATTATCAGCTGAAATTGGCAAATATCTGTCTATGCTTGAAAGTATAAGTTTTATAAGAAGCCAGGATTCAATACATAACCAGTCAGTTACTGAAAACAGCTACCACAGTGTTAGTGAAGTCATTATACCTAATTTATCAGTCCTCACTAAGAAAGCCATGTAGCCTTCAATCAGTGTTGCCTTTTCTGCCTCCCCTCCTTCAACCCACACTCAACCCAACCACAAGTCGAGTCCAGGTTCTTAACAAAATTTGAATTACTCCTATCAACCAACCCAGAACCACTGATTCTCTGCTCCTTTTCTATCTATTTTAGTTTTTAAGGGCTTTGTAACCAAGTGCCATGAACTTGGGGATATAAACGTAGAGATCTATTGTCTCAGAGTTTTGGAAACAAGAAGTCTGAGTTACAGGTGTGGCTGGGAGGGAGGATCTGTTTCATGTGTCTCCCCAGCTTCTGATAGTTGCTGGCATCTCTGGCATCCTTGGCTTGTAAATGCATCACCTTAACCTCTGTATAATGCATTCTGCCTATGTACATATTTCAATGTCCAGATGTCTCATTTCTTTAACAGACACTTTGTATTAAGACTCACTCTGAAGAGTCATTTTTAACTTGATTGCCTCTGTAAAAACTCTTTTTCTAAATAAGGTCTTGGGACTGCCAGACTTGTGACTGATAAACATGTCCTTTGGGGGACACAATTCAATCCATAACACTGTGCATGCCTGCTCTGCCCCCCTCCTCATTCTGATCTACCTGATTATGTCACAGGTAGCATATTGATGTGTGAGATCCTTAGATTCCATGGATTTCTATGGGAATGGATACTAGTGAATGGGTAGCAAACAATGCTTTATCATTCTTTCTTATTGGGCAAAGTCATCCCTAAAATGTAGTGCCCAGGGCAAAGCAGTTCTCGATCTCATTTGTGGATCATGTTTTTATACATGTGAGTATGCACATTTTCCCTGCACACATACAGGCATGCATATGCATGCACATACATATACACACATATCTAATGGGTCTGTGTTAAAATAAATATCTAGAGGAAACCCTAAAAAATAATAAAAATAGTAATCTAGTCTACATGATACAGAGTCTTCTAGCCAGAAGGGACTAGTTATAACACATGTTCTTCAAAAACCTATGTTGGCTTATTTCATTCCATATCTTATAAAAGTAATAAGCTGGCAGATTCACCTCCCTCCTCTTCTCTCTCTACACAGTTCTAATGACCTGGCCCTGGGAGAATCTTGGGAAACCCATCAATATATTGAACCCACAAAGTAGCTGTTAGTGGTTATTACAACCCTTCTCTAAGATAATGATTTGGGGCAATGCTCATATATGTCTACAACAATTCTGAGTGCAGCAATTATATGGGAAGAAAAAGCAGGGCAAGTACTATTTTATTATTTTTTCATTTGTTTTCTGGAAAATGCATAAGTTCCAATAAAAGAATATCTAAGAATACCATAGTCCCCCTTTTTCCTCAGGGAAGATGTTCCAAGAACCTGAGTGGATGCTCAAAACCTCAGATAGTATTGAACACTATGTATTTTTTTCTATATATACAGAGCTATAATAAAGTTTATTTTATAAACTAGGCACAATAAAAGGTTAACAATAATATACCATAGTTCTTCGAAACCTCCACCTTAAGTGGAGAACTTGTACCTTATCATTTAAAGGAAGCACTCTTTGGCATATATGAATTTCCAAGACTGCTACTCTTGCACTTCATGGCTATCATTAAGTGCAATAAGGATGACTTCAACAGAAACATGACTATACTGAAACAGTCAATTTGATAATCAAAGTTCATAGTAAGGGACTACAGAGCAGGAGCATATGCTCATGGATATGCTGTACAAAAAGAGATGACTCACACCCTGAGCAAAATTTCATCACACTACTCAGAAGAAAGCACAATTAAACTTATGAATTGTTTATTTCTGAAATTTTCCATTTAATATTTTTGAACTTAAGTTAACCATGGACAATTGAAATTGCAGAAATAAAAACCATAGATAAGTGGGGGCTGCTCTATATAGCAAAGGTAATGGATGTATAATACAAATGGAAATTAGGTTTTTCCCTGAGGTAGAACTTAAATTTTTAAAGAAAAACAGGTAATCTTTGATAAGTAATGATCCATGAGCTATGTTTTCAAAAGATATGTTCTTTAGAACAATTGTGCTCACATTGCATGTGTGAAAAATAAATTTTGAAGCTGTATCTTCATCTGCCCTGCTCTGGCATATAACAAGCCCAGCAGTCTTGGAGGGGCTAGGGACATGCTCTGTATGTGCTGACTTGTTAGACCTAGCTACATCTCCAGATTTTATAGAGGCTGAAAATGACTGAACCTGAGGAGACACCTGGTGGAGAATGGAAGCATTCTTCTCTCTGGTTCATGTATGCTTCTTTCTTCTTTTCCACTAATCTGTTGTAGAGCAAGATCATGTCACAGATTCTTTGTATTTGCTTCTTTAGCAGCCTGGAGATGGGAAGAAATTATACAAAAGTAAAAGAGATGTAGTGTTAATTTAGCCTTCTTGTATGACTCATACTCTATGAGTTTAATTATTTCCTGCATTTATTTGTTGATTCATTCACCTGTATGTTGATGGGTATACCAGTGAAGGAGAGGTCTTGATTTTTGTATGTGGCTGTCATAATGAGCTATGGAGGCAGGGCATAGAATCATTAAGGGCAGGGATAAAGATGTAATTGTGTGGGATTAGGTTCACACAGAATGCTAAGGGCAGATAAGCAAAGAATTTGTCAGTAGGGGGTCATAAATAGAGTCATAAGTGGATGGATTAAAAGTGGAGTGTTAAATAAATAGAAGATTTAATTGAGAGGGAAACGTGAGCCACCAGGATGGAGCATATGGAGAAAAGAGGACAATAAGTGTAATCAGCCTCCAGGAATAATGAGAGGTAACCTGGACTTGGTTAGGCACCATTTACTAGAAGAAAGTTTCTTCTAAATGAAGACACCCATAGCCTAAAAACGGTCTAACAGCAGATATGCTCAATTTAGGCAATCTTGCATCTTAGAATGTCAATGATTTTGGAGTCAAAAGGGAAGACCACATCTCTCCATCTCTTCCTAATTATATATATATATATAAAATATGTGTGTGTGTGTGTGTGTGTGTGTTGGGCAATATGCCAACCAGTTAGTACTGCAAAACTTAGCCATGGCTTAAATTCTGTGGCTTAAAATACCAACCATTTCCTATTCTTCACAGGCCAGGTCAGATCATCTAGGTTGGGCTCTGTGGAGAACAGGAGTTACGCCATGGTTTATTGAATAGCAATTCTCAGACTGTGCCTAAACCTGAGTTACTCCATTTGTAAAGCAGTAGTTTGGCGAAAGGCCCTCCATTTTGAGTAAAGTACTGAGGTATAATGACTTTATATCTTATTTGTAAAAGTAAACAAAACCCATCTGCCTGGCACAACCATAAGGCACAAACTGATAAATAAATTAATCATGCTAATAACAATGGCCACCTGTGGACTTATTAAATTAATCAGAAACACATGGATGCATGGGCATATCAAACTCATATTAGAAAAAGCAGGCCCATGATCAAATAAACCAGGTCACCAAACAAAAGAACCCCCTCACTCGAGGCCCATAAAAGGAGAAGCACTCTAAGACTGGACATGGAGGGGGGTGCATCTTGACCTCATCACCTGATTCTCATCATGATCCTTGCCCAGGAAAATCACCACAGAGACAAACTTCTGAATCTCGGTCCTTGGGTTTCAGCAGAGTGTGGTTTCTCCTGCCTGTGATGACCCTGCACAGCAGACACCCTGAAACTGCCAGTACATTGGACCTTTCCCTAGGATGAGTACCTGAGCTTTGACAGCTCTGTACCTGAACAAGTTCTTTGGCTGGTTCATATATCTGAATACCTATAATGACTCTTTGCATTGGTATCTACCTTTGCTCTGAATTCAGCCTGCTGAACCCCTATGGCTGCCTTTAACCCTTTCTTAGCCTATCTGTAATACATTTACATAATTTTATGAAATGTGATGTATGACTTGATATTTAAAATTAAGATTAGAATAAAATAATTTGCATTTTCCTGGCTTATGACTGCCAGGTGACTCACAAGTATTCAGTGAACTGCCACTGCTGAAAGTGATGTAGCCTGTGAATTTGTTCTTATTCAATAAATTTTTACATCATAGAGAGACACAAGCATGTTTGGTCTAGGCCAACAGCATGGCTACTGGTGACATGCTCAGCCAGGGTGGCTCTGCTCCGCATGCCTCTCATCTTTCTCCTGGATCCACAGGTGAGTCTGGGCACATGGTGGTACTGGTGGAGGCTCAATAGTGTCGGTGTAAATGTATGAGGCCTTTTGAGACTGAAACTCAGAATTAGAACAACCTGGCTTCTTTCTTGCTCTGTTGACTAAGGCAAGTGTTGAGGCCAAAGTCAGAGTCAAGGGATGGGGTAATATTTTTCATTCCTTTTTTAAGAGAAACTGAAAGTCACAGGGCAAAAAAGGATGGATACAAGGAGTGGTGATAAATTTAGCCAATGATGCAATCTACCACAGTCATGTCTCTGACGGTCTCAGTTATATTTTTTTCATCTAAAATAGGGTCATAATATCTGTCCCTTTATCTATAAAGCATTATGAAAGTAGATATAATAAAACAATGATTATGAGGGCAAATTTAATACTGCATGTGTAAGTTTTTACTCAGCAGTAGAATATACTGCAAAGTAAGGGATAAGTTTTTTTTTTCTCCTGCTAATATTCTCTACCCTTAGCAAAACTATAAAATCCTTTCAACAGTTACCTTCCCCTAAAGTTTCCAATCTAATACCTATCTGCCAACATAAGACTCTTCATATAATGCATTTCTAGTAATGTTTCCTAAAAAATGTCAGAGGAAAAATTTTAAAATGACATTGGATGTTTCCAGAAGAACAATTTGGAAAAAAATCAAAACAAAACAAAACTCTTCCATGTTGCTGATTCTTTCCTCTTAAGTGTGAAATCAGTGCAGGAGATATACTATCAATCAGAAAGTCCCCATGAGCCTGTCTTTCCCTGGAGTCTTGGTGTTTCTGAATTTCTCCTTCCACAGACTTTTCCTTTTTCTCAAAGCGTCAACAGCTAAGACAGTTGGGTTCCCAGAGTAGACAAATAGAAAGATGCTAAGACTGTCTAAGAGTCTTTATCTCTTTGGCCCCATGCTTTAATCAGAAGTGAGTTAAACTATTCAGAGTTGGTAACATATGTGCTCAGAGTTACAAATTAATTAAAAAAACTGTTCATTCCCTAAAGTTAAAAATACAGAACTCAGCATTATTTAGGATATAAGATAATATGTTTCACTTTCAGGCATGGAAGACACTTTTAGAAAGGAAATTTAGATTTCCATTGGTTTTTGTCTTCTGGATTAATTTAAAAGAAGAGAGTGAGATTTCCTGGCTTTCTGTACCCGCGAATAAGTTCATAAGTGACTCTATTTAATCAGAGTGGGCTTTACAAGAAAGCTGGACTTTTCCAGATAAGAATCCCAAATTCCATTGGGGACAGTGGTGAGGGAAACAGTTTTCCATATCTGTGCTGTTATGAATTCCAGTTCTGAACTTCACAACTTCACAGTTATTTACTTAGATTGTTTATTGGCAAATATTTAAGTCAGGGGAGTTGTGGATATTAATATAATCAAAAATTTAAAGACGAAAGATGTGATCAAGCTGATTGAGAACTGAAGTCTATTCAAAGCCCAGGCCATGTGGAGAAGAACCATGCACTGAGAGTAAAAGAGGAAACACTTAGAAAAAGGACACACTTTGCCATTTTCCATGATGCTCCTGCACTCTCAGTAGCTTACTCTAGAGACAGATCACCTTAAATTAGGCTTCAAAATGATGTGTTTCTGTTGTAAAATAGAAGCTAATTCCTTTAATGATAGAGACACTATTCAGCTTGCTCAAATGTTTTGATTGTATTAAAAGAAAGACTTTGGAAACAGATCTATTTACAAAGTCCATACAATTCTTCAGATGTGTATGGTTTACCTTTCTCTCCACTTCTTCTTTATTTTTTCTTTGAAAGGCAATGCCTTGTAGCTTCTTTTTGGAGATAGAAAAAAAGAAAAATCAATGATCAACAACAGTCCAGCACTCAGGAACAACATAGAAATAACCCATCCGTGTGACAGGAGAGTGTTTATAGTAAGAAAAGCAGCCACCATTTCAGAACTTCCACAGGGCAATTATGAGAAACAGCATAGAAAACATGATTAGAAAAAGGCAAGGGAAAATACCAATTCCACTAGAGTTATGAAGACCCTGACATTTGTATTTAGCCGAGTTGCTTCTGCCTTCTCTGCCACCTGCCCTGCCATCCTCCTCCCCTGAGCTGATTTATCTATCCTTTCACTCTGGCACAGGACACAAGCAGCCAGGTAGGACACATTCATAGTTGGCTACATATGTCTTTGAGTGTAAGTTGCTATAAGTTATGATTTTGTAGCAAAAAGCAAAACAAATCAAGCTTCTTATAGATAATGGAAGAAGCCTAGACTTGCAGGTCAAATAGCCATGACTTATAATCCAGATCACTAGCATGGCCTTAGTCAAGTGCCTGAAGTCTTCAACATCTGTTTTTTTTTTTTTTTTAAATCTGGAGAAGTAGAGAAATTAGTGCATAGAATAAACATATTCTTGTCAGAAGTACATCAAATAATATATATATAATCTTTTATATAGTGTGTGTCACTATACACATATATGTCACTATACTATATATAGCTATATGTCATGTGTCACTACTATATATATGTGTATGTATATATATCACCTATTAAAGTGACTTGACCATAGTAGGTACTTACTATACAAGATCCAGGTATAGCATTAGGAAAACAGGAGGCAATCTTTGATATATTAATTATTCATTGGGGATTTAGAGCTTGTTAATGGCAAATGACACAAGGATTTGTGTGCCATCTCTGAATGATTGACAGCATCTGCCTGGAGAATTGGGATGAGAAGGGTTTTAAGAAAGAGCTCAGTAAGAAATACTGTGGTGATGGATTATTGCTGTCTGCTGTGAGAAAAGAGGGACGGGGTAAATGTGCTATGCATTTACTATTTCTGACTGAAGATCAATACGTAAATTAAAATAAATAAAAATAACACACATGTCTGATCTTTGGAGATTGCACGGCCTAGTGGAAGACAAATACCAATAGACTAAGTATTACAAAAGCTACTGCACTCTTTACTACCTAAATAATCTAAGCAGGTGTCACTTAGCCAACTTATTCCACAAGAAGATGTCACTGAAAGCTTCCCAAAGGGACAATTCTTAAGCTTTGACAAATGGTCAGCCACAGGAAGGGTGGAGGGAAAGAAAATGACATTCCTACAAGGGAGAACATATCAACAAAGGCAGAGTCATGAGAAACCACAGCATGAAGGTCAATGGCATAAGAGCTTGTAAATTTGGAAAACGATATTTGTTTGGGGATTTGAGATCCGTGAGGCAGGCAGGCTCTGCTTACCACATTGAGTTCTGTTAAGGAACTTTATTTACTTATGTGAATGGCGGGAAGCAACCCAATTTATATGCCCCCCCCAAAAAATTTCCATTCACATGCACTAAAATAATTTCTTTGATAAGTCAAAGTTTGAAAATTGATGAGATGTCCTTAGTTCTTACATAGAGCGTCCTCTTTCTACCATGATCTGTGCCGCCTCCACAGTGGAGTAGAACCTAAAGAAGGAATAAAATTGTGTTTATTTAGAGTTTATTTTTGTGTCGTGTCATCATTAGTAGAGGCAAAAACAATAGTGGACAGCATGGATTTCTAGTAGACAGCTTTCATCATTTGATTCCCTGTCCTCCTCTGTCCTTTCTTCTTTACTAATTATTTGCTAGTGTCCCTGGGAAGCTAGTACTAATTTCCCCTGAAGGGGTTAACCACCCCTTCTTCTGTTACCCAAATGCACTGCTTGTATCTTTGTCATGGTCTTTATCCTATTCAGCCAGAATCTTGTTAGGTTTTTTCATTTGTACACTGTTGGAAGATGTCAGCTCTATTCTGTAAACTCCTGGAAGACAAGAAGCAGGGCTTATTTATCATTGTACCTTTCACAGTTCTCAGCCTTGTGCCTTGCACACATCAGATGCTCAGCAAATGTGTGCCTGAGTGAATTGAATGATGACTATTATTTGATGCTTAAATTTTAATCATTGTTATAATGAAATTGGTCATCTATTAAATTTTCTCTATACTTATTTTAAAGCTGTTTCTAAAATACTAGCCATATTATCAAATTATTTGTATCCTAAAAATAGATGAAAAGACAAGCTACAGTGAGCTTAAATTATATTTGTTTGATTTATAAATATAAAATATGAAACTATTATGAGTATGATTCTGGTGACCATTACAGCATATTAAACCAAACTAGTTTCCAATAGATACATGGAGATTGTTAGTTTTCAGGGTAAATTCTCCTAGTATTATAACAATAATTGTATTTTGAATGGCAATCAAGAATTAAGTTTCCTATTTTAACCACATAGTGACAAATGGCTAAACATAGGTTTGTGTTCTATGTTTAGCTCTCTCAAGGAGAACTTCAGGAAGAGTAAACCATGATACCTACAGGCAGAAGAAAGGAGAGGTACCATTGCAAAAAGAAACCCTGTGTCTTTAAGAAAGAGCAACCAGGAAAACTACAATATAAAGATGACTCAGAGAGCAGACAATAGTGGCATAGATGGCCATCACCTGTGCTCCTGGGAAGGGTTGCAGAAACTGGCTTTCACTCAGATCATGCAGGGATGCTAACCCCAGAACAGATAAGAGACCTCAATTCATGTGGAGGAAGTACCATCCACAGATTTGATTTCAAACAACAGCATATTTTGTCATACAAAATGCATTGTGGTCTCTTTGTGCTACCAATTTACATTGAGGTAACAATACAATTGGATTATTTGGTCTGTAGTTTAGTTATTTACAAGAATAATGCAGGATAGAATGGTTAAGGAAAGGAGATAAAGAAGCAATTGAAATATCTCTGAACATAATTCTCATGCAACTGATGTTAATGCATTGATAGGAATGCTGGCCATTTTCTAAGGTCCCATGGATAACAGAAGAACTGTATCAGTTTTGAAGAAGACTGACTTTTTTTTGACGCTCTGTGATTTCCCAATGTGCTCTAACTCTCCTCTCAGGGATTGATCTGTTTTATATCTCGGTTGTATAGTCCCAGTGAATGTTGTACCCACACCTTAGATCATCCTTGATTCCACATCACTGTGGTCATATTTTCCATTAGTTATCATAGTATTTCTTAAGCAGAAAAGACGCACATCAAATTCACAATTTCAATGGCTTCTTTAAAGCCAGGGACATTTATCTTGGACACCTTTGTTCCATTTTATTCTCCCTTGGCTTTCAGGTATTGATTCTTTTTTTTCCACCAAATTTTACCCTCAAGGCAGTCTAGAATTAGTTAACTAAACTTTGATATGAGTTTGATAGCGTATTAATGGGTATTTTTGACTTCTAGATATTGGAATAATTGTAACTATGTCCCAATCTAATCTTCACATTTTACATGTAAGGCAATCATGTCCCACAGGGAAGCCTGAAATTCCAAAGCAAGTTAAAGAAGACCAAGGACCCTAGAGCTCAGGTTATAGAGAACAGTTATTTCACCATTAAGATGTCTTTGATTGTAAACAATGGAAATTCAAATCTAAACTGGTTTAAGAAAAAGAAAAGAAGTGTGGGGGAGAGGATAGGAAATCTGCTGACTCACATAACTCCCGGCCATTCCAGGAGATGATTTTCTTCCTTTCAGTTGCCAAGTTTTCGCCTCTGGGTCTTTCACTTGGGTCTTCTTGTACAGCCAAGATGTCTGCCAGCAGCCCCAGGGATACACACATTTCTTCTACTCAGGAGGAAAAAAGAGCCTCTTCATCTCCAAATTCTTGGCAAAATCCCAAGGTTCATATTTACCAGATTGGCTTAGATCTTATGCCCACACCCGAAACAATCACTATACTACAAACAAGTGGGTTGTCTTTCACATAAGATTTCTGCCTTTCTCTTAAGCTTCAGTTCTCCAGAACAGAGCATCAAAAACAAAGGAATGAACCAAGGCCTCTTATTACCAGTGCTTCTAGAAACTCTGGTCTTCCTATGAGGTCACCTGTTATAGAGAGAGGCTAAGCAGGTGGCAGGTGTTCACTGCAAACAGATAGGATGGGCAGAAATTGAGGCCCCAACAAACTTTTTGCTTTACCCTGTCACCCACTCTACTGTAACTGTGACTTGACACCTGTGTGCGTCTTCGAACTGCATGGTGCACTCAGTTTTCCATTTGCCCACCACCCTGTCTCTATAATGTTCTGTGTGCTATGAGTCACAGAACTGATTTCCATATTTTATGTTGATCAGGTCAGGTTTCTGTGGTGGTATTCCATTCCTCTTCCAAATCCTCCTCCCTAGCCTATAGGCAAAGGCCAGATAATAACATCAAAAACAGCAAATTCTTTGCTGTTTGTATCACTCTTATTTCCTGGCTTTTCTTGAACTTTTCCAAACCTCCTTTGGGACGTTACTTCTTTGAGGCACAAGTCTCCTGCATTATTGTCATGGTCGCCTATCACACAAATGAAGGCTGGGGAAGATAAGTGACTTTTCTAAGGTCACACAGGCAATATGTGATGAAGTTTGATTAAATCTCTTAATGCTGATTGTTCATTTTTTAAAAAAAGAACACATTAAATTACTAAAGTCACTTAAAATTTAGAATATACTTAAGGCTTTGGTTTAAGCAATAGTTAAAATGACTTCCAAATTCACAATTTGGATGAAAGGAAGTAGACATTTATTCACAATAAGACAAAATGAGATCTGATGGTTTATTACTCTAAACATTCACCTTTCTAGAAAACTGTCAGGGAGTTAGAAAATAATAGAAATATTATAAAGGCACAACTCAAAGTATTTTTCCTTAAATTCAATAATGAAAACAATCGGTTATGCATCTCTTGATTGTCATTTGTTTTCTTGCTTCACAGACAAAGTGAATACTATATTTGGGGAAGTGTTCTCTATTGGGACCGACTGACAAAATTTTCCTGGTGAATTAGTGGATCCAGAAGTGAACATGTTCCTACATAAGGGAATGAATATAAATGAGAAAATCACTATCATGACCTGAGAACCTTATTGCCTGACAGTTTCAATCAGGTGACAATTTTGTTAAATGTACTTTCTGATGATAAATTCAGTGTTCGGGAGTTCACACTCTCCTATATTTGATTCCAAGAAAGATAGTCTCATGTACACATGGTAAACATCTTTTTGGAGAGATCAGAAAATGACCTTCTTCAAACTGAATTAGTTTTATTCTAATTCAATACTGGATAAAAAGGTTTAGATGAAGAAATTGCTCTGCTCACTTATGGTATTCCATTCTATTCCAATTCCATCCAATTTTTCAGATGGACTGATCTTTGGGAGCTTATCAGAGATGCTTCGATTTCTCCCCCTTCACTTAGGCTTTGAATCTTTCTTGGTGAGTTGCACAATGCTGTTGATTAACTGATATTTACTGATTCTTAAAGTTTTGACTTGAATGATGGTAATTGCCAGCATAATACTGCCATGAATTTAACAGAAGAAAAATAAAGTCAAAACACTTTGGCTTTTTCTAGAATACTATTTTTTCTTCTCTGGCAAAGCTTTTCAAATCCTTTGCTTCAAGCTGATCTCGGTAATTAAAAGAATGGTTTTAAAAATGCTCCAAAAGGATTTTGCATATTAAAATTCATTAAAATGCAGTGTTCACAGCACAGGATATTTTATCGTAACTATCTATGAAAAGCAAAATGGGAAGAAAATTAGGTGCTTCCTTCAGATCCATTGCCCATGTGTGTTGATTACAATTTAGTTGTATAACTGAGAACTTGACACATTAACAAGTTGTTATATAGCTATTAACTCAATTTCTCTTCAGAGATTTGAAAAAAGAAGGAAGAATGAAATTAGAAAATGAGAAAAACCCCACTTTCTTACAATATACTGTGTGTGTGTTGCTGGGGATTGAACCTAGGATCTCACATGTGCTAGGCCAGTGTTCTAACACTTATATACCCACCAACCCCAAACCCACTAATCAAGCTATTAGAACTGCAACAATTTCATTCTTATGAAAAATGATATGCCATAGCTAATGCTGCTACATTGCTGGTGAATAAAGCTAGTCTGTTGGTAGGATATGGTAAAAGTCCATCTACCTCAGAAATAAGAATATCTACTTCAAAGGAGCCCAGGATAACCAAACAGTTGGAGGAATCATTCACAAAAGTCATTGGGCATTATGGAATTCTAGCCATTAGACAATTGATGGAATTTCCCCCAGAATATAGTGTTATCTTGGAGATACAACCAAAGTGGTCCCTGCAATACAAACTTAGCAGGAAGCATCCCTCAACTAAGCAAGGCTGAATGAGCACCTGTGCCACTTGCTTGTGGTCAGCCCTGGGGAATGTGTAGACAGGTAGATTCTCACTGTAATGGATTTAGAAAAACTCTGGATAAAAGTGATTGAAGAGGAAGAAGTATCAGAATTATTACAGCATTACTACAAACATTGAAAGCTATCTGATTTTAAATACTACAGAATGCATGGTGAATTATCTAGCAACATAAAAAAAATCATTATTATAATCAATTTATCATTTCTTCTAGTGAATATTAGTAATAATTTAACAAGCAAGTTAAGGGTTCAGTCTAAAAATTCTGTTTTGGTTCAAAACCAAACCTTTTAATCCTGTCTTTGCTTGAAACATCTTTTAGAACTTTGTTTTGATAAATGAGACTGTTGTGTTATTATTTAATGTTATTTGTTATTTATGGTTTGCCTTTCCAAATTGACTAATATCATCAAAAGAATAAAAAATTCCATATGATCCTTCTTCCACCATTATTCTTTCTATTACTCTTTCTCTGAAGGCTCAGTAAATGTTTACTGATTTCATTTTGTTTAACTATATGGAGTATTTTGGGTCCATGTGTTTAATAGGGTTTCGTTTCCATGACTCACAAACTCAGATTTTCCTTTTGCCTTAGTTGCTGTGTTAGTATATTTTTTGTCATGGTGACTAAATGCTGAGGGGTGGGCTGAGGTACAGCAGAATATCATGGTGGAAAGGTGTGGAAGAGAGAATCTGATCAGCTCTGGGGAAGAGAGAGAGAGAGAGAGAGAGAGAGAGAGAGAGAGAGAGAGAGCACGTGCGCAGATATGCATCCCCAGGGGCATAACCCTGGTGACCTGCTTAATTATGCTTGCCTCTCAGTAGTCCATTAATCTATCAATGAATTTAGGTTACAGCCCTCATGATTTAATACTTCCTTAAAAGTCCCACCTCTGGACATTGCTGCACTGGAGACCTGCCTCTACCTGTGCAGCACCAACAAAGAGTCTCCAGTAGGGGTGATGGGAGATTAAGAAAAACAGAAACAAAGAAAAGCACAGAGACTGTATATGCGTAATAAGAATTGTAATGCATTCCACTGTCATATATAAATTTGAAAAAAATTAATTTAAATAAATTAATTTTAAAATAATTTTAAATAAATAAATAAATGGAAAGAAAGGTTATGGAGAGAGAGAGAGAGAGAGAGAGAGAGAGAGAGAAGCACAGAGAAATTTTTAAGCAAAGCTGAGGCCAGGTGGGACACTGCCCTCTGATGGAGGAACAGTGACCCAGAACTAGCTCTGCAAGTTTATTATATAGGGTCTGATAATCAGGAAGTTTAACTGTACAAACAGTGTAAATTGTTCAAGTTTGTTAGTTACGAAAAGGTTTCTTTGTGCACTAAAAAGTTACAGAGCTAGAAACATTTTTGTAATATCCTGCTGTTAACACTGTTAGGAACATCCTGTGACTATCTGCTGTACCCAGAAAACCCATTGTACTGGAATGTGTGATAACTATAGCATCAGAGTCTACTATCAAGGCTGTTCACACCCTCACCTTTGGCAAGGAATGTTTCCCAGGCTTGGCTTTTGCCTCCACTGCAGGATCAGCCAATAACCAGGGCTCATCCACTCTCCACAGGGACCACTACTCCATGATCTTTTGGGAAACATTCCAGATCTAAACTGTAATAATTGCCATCAGACTGTGGACCTGCTCTTTTTCTCAACCCATCACTCCTTTATTACTAAAACTTGGGCCATACCCCAAGGTAGTGACTGAAGTTCATGCTGCCTGTTCACAAAATTTTTGACAATGTGCTTCTCACTTTAAGAGCCACTTTGTCCCTGTATGTGTGTATATGTACGTATATACATACATGAGATATATATATTGAATATTTGTGTCCATCATCCATTTTAAAAGACATTCTTCCCTTTGGACCAGACAGCTGGACTTGAGTTCAATGCATGCAATACAAGTCAGGCTTCTCTGCTTGGAGCATGTAATTGTTTTGTCTCTTGTTCTGTGCCATGCTCCAGTTCAGGACTCAGCCCCACCTTTTCATTCCTCAACCTTCTGAGAGTCATGAGTCTTTGCTTAATGAAACCCATGCATAAAACATAAATGACTTATCCAATGGCTTGTGAAAAAGTGATAGGATGTAATCCTTTACAAATAGATGCCATAATGGAGTGCTTACACTGTGAACATCCACTGCTGCCCTGTTTAAGTGAGGATTCAGCAGGAGTTTAGTAGCTATGGCCAGTTGGACTTATGTGCAGGTGATGGGGTAGGCCTGGGATTGAATCTACCTATTCACAAACCCTTTTTTTTGCAGCAGCCCAGATGTTCTCAGTCTGCATGAAATGCTGTTCTTAACAATGGAGTGATATTTAAGAGCAGATTTTAAAATGTTCCATTTCTTTTTAATTATTAACTACTTGCCTCAAGGCATGTGACAAAAATTCATCCTGTAAAAAAGTCATTGGTAAAAATTTTCATATAAAATTTTTCCTCATTAGAAGGTGTGTGTGTGTGTGTGTGTGTGTGTGTGTGTGTATGTGTGGTGAGTTTGTAAAAACATAAAACTGTCTGGTAAAGGCATCAAATTAAAAACAATAAGAAACAGTCACTTTATTTGCTTTTTATTTATTTATTTATAGTTTTATTTTTAGTTGTCAATGGACCTTTATTTATTTATATGTGGTGCTGAGAATCGAACCCAGTGCCTCAAACATGCTAGGCAAGTGCCCTACCCCAGCCCTTGCTTTTTATTTTTAATAAATATTTATAGGTCTTACTTGAAATGTACCAAGGAACGAGATCCTGGGACATACACACATTGGCAGGGCTGAGAAGATAAGGAAAGGTCTAAACCAGTTAGCACTGTGGTAATATTACCTCCAGCAGAGTGTGGGAGGGTTGTGAGACATTGGGAGAGGCACATTAAAATTGAAGGGAGGTGCTCAAAGGATGACCTGGGTAAACATCACAATTTAAATTAGAGTCTTTCATGGTTAGTGAGTTATATCTTCATTGTTGCCTATTTCACTAATTAGATCTCAAAATGATTCTCCTTCCTTTGAACCTTGATAAACTCTTTCAGAATGGTTACTGAGGTTGATTTTAGCCACTGAAGTAAATTTCAAAGCTGATAAGAACAGGAAGAAGTTTAGAAAATGAAAATTATGTTTCCCTTTGATTCTACATAGTCTGAGCACTTAATTTTGATAAGTATTCACCAAATAGTAACTATGAAATTTGGAAACACAGAAGTGAAAGCAAGTATCTACTATATTTTTGGAAAACTTGAATGAAAATATAAATGAAGAAATATTTAGAAGTAACTTATTTTCCCTGTGTGATTTTCTGTGACACGTACTTGTTACTCTGAACATACTTGTTACAATTTATATTTTGATATTTTATGTTTTTGAAATATACTTTCCCTATCAGAATGAAAGTTTTATTAACCTTTAGTTATTTCTATTGTGTTTATTATAGTGTCCACAGTGCAAAGGGTAGGATCTAACATATGTTTGGTAAATATTTTTTATTCAATTAATTGATGAATAATGAATGAAGAAAGAGTAAATGAATAAAAAATACATAATGACTTTTTGTTTGCAGTTTCACATGTAAGAAGTTTGAAAGTTACCACTCTGTCTTAAGTAAAAAGCTAAGGAAATTGAAAAATCAACAACTCTTCTTAGCATTATAAGAGAAGTGAAATCATGGGGAGAACCTGTGTGCTTTACCTCCAGGACTTTGATCAGATTCTATGGTATACATAGGTGAAAATTCCCTTCTTGCTTTCAGCATGGGGAAGGCCAAAAAAAAGCCATTTTGAAATATGTTAGAGTATTGTTCTTATTAACAAGGCCTACCAAGGCTCATCCTCAGAAGAAACTAGTTAAACAGCGCTTCACCTCATGGCGGTTTCTCAGAGCTTAATTGATGTGAGAGTAGGGAAACATCTAACTCCAGCCTTCCATACATGAGAGGGGAAAATACTAAATTCCAGCCCATCTAGCATTCTATGTGAGAGATGGGAAATAATACCAGCTCAGTTTAGCCATCCTCACTGACCTAGAGTGGGAAAGAAAAAAACTCACATAAACATGTGAAATTCACAGTTCAGAAGCTTAGGTCACTAAAAGACCAAGACTTAGTCACAGGACTAGGGACGGCTTCTCTGTCACCCACACCTTACTACCACATTACTAAAGGGTATTTATACCAATATCCTTTATCCAATACATTATTGTCTAGATACCAAGAAGAAATTACAGTAAATGATAAAGGCAAAAAACAGTTTGAAGTGATAGAGTATATACTGAAACTATTTACATTAGAACCTCCCAGAAAGAAATCCTTAGGCATCAATCTAGCAAACTATGTACAATACATATGTGAGGAAAACTATAAAACTCTGATGAAAAAAAATCAAAGGAGAATAAATGAAGAGATAATTTGTGTTCACAGATAGGAAGACTCAATATTGTCAAGGTGGAAAATCTTCCCAACCTGATCTATAGATTCAATGCATTTATAATCATAATTGCAGCAAGTTATTTTGTGAATACTTAAAAATTAATTCTATATTTTATATGGAAAGGCAAAAGACACAAAATAACCCTAACAATCTCCAAAGACAAGAACACACTTGAAGGACTGATACTGTCTAACTTCTAGAAATATTATAAAACTGCAGTAATCAAGAGAGTGTTAATTGACAAAAGAATAGACAAACAATTAGTGGCACAGCATAGAATAAATATAGTCGAGTGATCTCTTACAAAGGAGAAATAAAATATGATGGAGAAAAGACTGACTTTTAAAACAAACAGTACTGGAACAACTGGTCATCCACATTCAAAACAATGAGTCTAAACACAGACCTTACAGACTTCACAAAAACTAGCTCTAACTTGATCAGATATAATGTAAAATTATTTCTATAAAATTCATAGAACATAATATAGGACACACTTTAAATGACCTTGGATTTTTATTGACATTTTAGATGCAACACCAAAGGCCTGATCCATGAAAGAATTCATTAGTTGCCCTTCTTTAAATTTTTTTTTAAAAATTCTGTTGTGTGAAAGACATTGTGGAGAAAATGAAAAGGCAAACCACAGACTCCAAGAAAACATTTGAAAATGATACATCTGATAAAGGGCAGTTACCCAAAATAGAAAAAGAATGCTTAAAACTGTACAATAGTTTTGTGGCAGTTTGGTGATTTCTTATAGCACTAAACATAGTTACCATGTGCCCCAGCATCCATTCCCTTCAATACTAAGATTTGAAAACATCTTCAGAAAAAACTCCAATACAAAAAGATTTGAAAACATCTTCAGAAAAACCTCCACATAAATGTTTATTGCTTATTTTTCTATAATTGTCAATATTTGGAAGTAACCAAGAGGCCCTTCCCTAGGGGAAGAAATAAATAAATCATGGCACATTCAGATAAGGGAATATTATCCCCATGCTAAGAATAAATAATCTATCAAACACTAGGGCAAAGGAACCTTAAGTAGATATTAGTCAGTAAAAGAAGTCACCCTGACATAACTATATACCATGTGATTCCAACTATACACCATTGTGAAGAAGGTCAAACTGTTCAGACAGTAAGATATCAGTAGTTTCTAGGGGTTAGGGAGAGACAGGGATGAATGATAGAGCACAGGGAATTTTAAAGATAATGAGTATACTATGTTTTTATGATAATTATTGATACATGTCATTTTATTTTTGTTTAAACTCATAAACTTGGTACAACACCAAGTGTGGACCCTAAGGTAAACTCTGACCCTTGGGTGACAATGATGGGCTAATGTAGACTTATCAGTTGTACCAAATGTTCTATTCTGGAGGGGAATGGTAATAGTAAGGGAAGCTGTTGTGTAGATGCAAAGGATATTTGTATAATTTCTGTGCTTTTCTCCCAATTTGGCTGTAAATCTAAAAGTGCTCAAAAAACATAGTCTTTAAAACTAAAAATAATAAAAACCCATAAAGAAGCCAAAAGCCAAATTTTAAAATAAAATTTACTAATATGAATGTGGCCTATAAAAATATTATATGATGGAGAGAACAAGTAAATGTTAAAGAGCTAGGATACTTTAAAAAATTAAAAATAGATAATTACCACTCATTTTTCTCATAACCTATGTCTAAACTTGAACTGACCTAGTTTTTTCACTTTAAATCTTATTTTGCTTTATATCTTCCCAGCTTCTAACATTATTATATTAGTTCCCTGCATATAATTTTCAAGTAACCCAGATCAATCTTATTATCCACCATCTGGAATTTTTCGCTGCCTTGGCATACGCGCCATATTGCAATCCCTAGGACCCACATTTGAATGAACCATATCCAAGTTTATTATGATCTTTGACACTGACTGTAAGGGCTGCTGAATTCACTGCCTTTGCTGACCAAGGCTCTGTTGAAATATCAAGTTTTCTAGCTGCATGCCAGGTTTTAGCACTTTTCTGCAAGTCCTGTGTTGGCTAGCCCTCACATAATTCAGCCCTGACCGTCTTCCATGGTGATGCTGGTGGTAAGCGGGTTCTCAGGGTTCTCAGATGAAATGTGTAGACTCTTTAGAGAAATGTGTCTCAGGACACAAATAATTGGATGTCATCAGCAAAAATGGTGAAGAAGAGAACTCCCAAACATCCATCCTTCCTGAAAAGCAACAAACAAAACTGCCAAAACTGTCAGAATAAATTTTTACAGAATCCTGAAAAGTATCCAAACATAGCCAAAAATATAGCCACAACCAGAAGATTGCTCAATCATGAAAAAAAACAGCTACATCTCAAGGAGACTGTTTTGTGGCATTTTAACTTAATTTGATCCCATTTTCTAGAATTCTATGTCTGATAAATCTATCTTTAAAAAATGATGTATACATAATAAAGTTTTATTCAGCCATAAAGGAGATCAAAATTATGTCATTTGTAGGAAAATGGATGGAACTTGAAAGCATTAAGTGAAATAAGCCAAACTCAGAAAGTCAAGGACTGTGTATTTTCTCTGATTTGGAAGCTAGAGAGGAAAAATGTGTGTGTTTGTGTGTGTGTGTGTGTGTGTGTGTGTGTGTGAGAGAGAGAGAGAGAGAGAGAGAGATCATGAAAATAGAAAGTAGACCACAGAATAGAGGAAGGAGACTAGGTAAGGAGGAGAGGAAGGAAAGGGGAGGTATTGCGGAACAAAATTAGTCAAATTATATTGTTATACTGTGTGCATACATTAATATATAACAATGAATCTCACTATTATATATAATTACAATGTACCAATAAAAATTTGCAAATAAAAAAATTAATAGTTGGGATATTCCCTATTAACAGAAAAGCATAAAAGAAATTCACAGATAAGTAAAAATTAAGAGTTTGTTGTTACTTGACCTACCCTGTAATAAAAACTAAACAGAATTCTTCAGGCTGAAATGAAAGAACACTAGGCAGTAACATTAATCCACACAAAAACATAAAGAGCAATAATAAAGTAACAATATAGGTAAACATAAGAGTCAGTATTAACTTATGTTTGGTCTATAATTCTTTTGTTCTTATATTATTTAAAGCAAATGCATATTATAACTAGGCTGCATAATATATAAATGGCTGCATAATATATAAATATATAATTTATGATAATAGCAAGACAAATGGGAGGGAAATACATAAGAAAAATTTTTGTTTAAGAATAAATTGACATTATATGCATTAGATTTTAGTAATTAATATGTAATATGTAATCATTAGGACAACTACTAATAATAAAATTTAAAAATATTTAATAAAAGGAAAAAGAGAACTGATATGATTAACTAGAAAATATGTACTCAACACAAACAGGGAAGGTGATGGAGAAATTTCAGAGCTAATTGTTATGACCTTAAAAACAACAGAAAAATGGCAGAAGCACTTATCAGTAATTACATTAAATACAAATGGAATTAACTCTGCAACTAAAAAGCAGAGATTGACAAGTTGTTGAAAAAATATTATACAACTATATGCTGCCTTTAAGAGACTCACTACAGATATAATGATACACATAGTTTGAATGAGAAAGGATAGTAAAAGATATTTCAGGCAACTAGTAACCAAAAGATAGAGTAACTATATTACCATCAAATAAAATATACTTTAAAACAGATGTCATTATAAGAGACAAGAATATTATACTGTAATAAAAGGGGCACTCAACCAAGATGATATGATAATTATTAACACATGTGCACCTAATAGGAAACACATAATTGAATACTAATAGAAATGAAGGGAGAAATAAGAGTTCAATAATAAAAGGTAGAGCTTTTATATTTTGGTTTCAATATTGAAAACAACATCTAGGTTTTAAGGTCAACAAGCAAATGGAATATCTATAAAGCAGCTAGATCTAACAGACATATAAACATCATTACCCTCAACAACAAATTAACCATTCTTCTCAAGTGCAAATGGAGGATTTCCCAGGATTGACCATATATTGGGCCACTAAAAAATAAATCTCAATAAATTTGAAAAGACTGTAATAACATGAAATGTTATTTCTCTGATCCCAATAGAATGAAATTAGAAATCAGAAGCAGAAGAAAATCTGTAAAATTCACAAAAATAATAATGTTAATACAGTCAACCTGAAATAACCAATGGATCAAAGAAGAAGTCATACAAGAAATTAGAAAATACTTTGAGATAAATAAAAATAAAACCAGAGCATATTAAAACTTATGGAAATGCAGAAAAATCAGTGCTCAGAATAAAATTTATGACTATAAAAGCCTCTATATTAAAAATGAAAAAGGATCATAAATCAATAAATCACCCAACTTCTACCTTAAGAAATTAGAAAAAAAAAGAACTAAACACAAATCAAGAAAAAGTAAGGCAATAATACAGATTAGAGGGAAAAAATACTATCATAGATACTACAAAATTAGGAATAATCAACAAAACCAAAATTGATTTCTTCAGAAAATCAACAAAACTGTCAAATATTTAGCTAAAATAATCCGGGGAAAAAGAAGATTTAAAATACTAAAGTCAGATATAAGAATAATTTATTATAACCTTACAAAAATAAAAAGAATTTTAAAAGCGTATTATGAAACCTATTCTAACCAATTAGACAAAGCAAAATGGACAAATTCCCAGAAAATCATAATCAACTACCAAAATTGGCTTTAAGAAGAAACAGAAAATATGAATAAATCTATATAAAGTAAAAATATACATATATATGTATGTGTGTATATATATATATATATATATATATATATATATATATATATATATATATTTTTTTTACTGAATCTATGAGCTACTGAAATCAGGAGACATAATGTAAAGGAGTGGTCTCATCTTGTGGGTTGATGCTATCAGCTTCCTGAAGAACATGGCTAAAATATCATCTCAACTTACTTTTATGAGTATTAATTAAGATAATGAAATTAGAGTGAGTCAAAGTGGGTATTCAAGGGTCATTACCTGGTTAGGGTGGAAGTCTTTAAGTTGTTAATAAGAATATTGTTTATGGGCTGAGATTGTGGCTCAGAGGTAGAATACTTGCCTAGCAAATTTGAGGTCCTGGGATCGATCCTCAGCACCACATAAAAATAAATGAAATAACGGTATTGTGTCCAACTACAACTAAAAAAATAAAATAAAAATAATGTTGTTTATAATGTGAACATTGATGGGGCAAACAGATATCTTTATGTGGCAATATCAGAGATTAGGTGAATGGGACCCCATGATGGTCTTTCAGCACTGCCAGTCCCTAAACAAATCCATCCTGTTTAACCTAGTTTGGAATAGTGTAGAATGTTGGAAGCTCAACTGAAATACGAAATGTTGCCTGGAATTGCTAGGGTCAGTTGGCAAATATATCAGGTTGAAGGCTGAGGAAGGGCCCAGGGTCTCTCTACGCAACATCTGGCTGGAAACACAAGATAATATGCACAGGTTTGGGTAAAGAGGCCAAGAGATGGAAAAGTAACTTTTATCAGGATCCACAGCACAGAAAATGCATTGATTCCAGAAGTGTATGGTAAAGTCTCATTATGGGTCACAATTAGATTTGGAAAATATAGGAATTTAACAGTTGATGGCATTAAGCTAAAAGTTTTTGAATAAAATTGGAATGTTTAAACATTCTTGTAAAGTGCTTATATTTTTACTATCAGAATGGACATTTTATCTCACTGGAGAACACCTGATATTGTAAAATAGAAGACATATAATATTTTGGACACCATTAATTGGGCCGTTAATTTCTAAATCTATAGAATTGCCTGAACCCACACAGGTTGTTATTTGAAACAATATTGGATGAGTGGTAGTCAAAAACTGATTAGTATCCACGTGTAGTGGCGCATGCCTGCAATCCCAGTGGCTTGGGAGGCTGAGGCAGGAAGATGGTGAGTTCAAAGCCAGCTTCAGCAAAAGCAAGGTGCTAAGCAACTCAGTAAGACCCTGTCTCTAAATAAAATACAAAATAGGGCTGGGGATATGGCTCAGTGGTCGAATGCTCCTGAGTTCAATCCCTGGTACAAGAGAAAAAAGAGTGATTAGTACTTTAATTAATGACATATAGAAATTAGAGAGGTGGTACTTATACATTTCTGTATAATAACTCAGTTTGACCCAGGCAAAAGGCAGGTCATAGGGCTGGGGCTGTAGCTCAGTAATAGAGTGCTTGCCTCACATATATGGGGCACTGGGTTTAATCCTCAGCACAACAAAAAAATAAATTAATAAACAAAGATATTGTGTCCATCTACAACTAAAAATATTTTTTTTAAAAAAGCAGGTCACTCATGAAGACAAACAGATTGCCAGGGCTTAAGTAAAGTAGCACTGCCTATAGCATCAACTGTCCATGATATTGTTTCAATATTTAAAAAAAAAAAGGATATAGATGGAGATTTATATACTCAGTACTTCAGAACTTGATTTTGCAAATGCTAATTTCTCAATCCTGATCTCAGAAAAGAGCTGACTTCATATGGAAAGGATCTCAGTTTACATTCCCTTTATTACCACCCTTTATGATCCACCAGCGTTTGTCATAATTTGCTTAGAAGGGACTTGAACTCAATACAAATACCCAGGGTGAGAGTGTACCACATTTTGATAACACCATGATGGTATAAGACATTAAAGAACAAGTGGGAACTTCTGAGCTTAAATGAAGTAATGACACACATGAGTAACAGAGGCTGGTTGATATATCTAGCAAAGACCTAAGGGCTCACCCCAGTGGTTAGATTCTTGGAATTATGTGCACAGGAGGCACAAATGACAGATATTCTACAGGTAATCAGAATTAAGCTGTTGTCATTGCTTATCTCTGAAACTAAGCAAGAAACACACTTTAAAAGATGTATATTTCACATCTGGGAATATCGCTGCCTCTTATTTATAAAGCTGCCCGAAAATAAAGCATATTTTAATGGAAAACAGAAAAACAGCAAACTATATCACAACAGCAGAAAGTGGTGGCTCAATCATTTCCTTTGGGCCTTTATAAGCCATATTTAGTAATTCATGTTTTAGAAATATCTGCAACTTTATGCATTTATGCCAATTGAAGCTTATGGCAAAAGCGTGTGAGTGCTGCCCACTAGAGAGCTCTAAGGTTTTGGACCAGAAAATTTTCACCCATATTGGTCTGGCACATACTATTTGAGAGAAAATTATTAACTTGTTTTTAGTCCTTAATTGAAACTACCATTGCTAATGGCCATAAATAATCTCAAAGCCTAAAATACCCATAGTGTCTTGAGTAAGGTCAGAAAAACATCCTAATAAGCAGAGCAATGCCAAGAAGAGTTCTGTAATACAGTGGAAATTGTTTACATAGGAACGGGAAGAATGCAACGCTGTACTCATCCTATCGAAGAGCTCTCTTTTTGTACAGCCAAGGTTGGAACCACCTGAGGAGCTTCCAGACCCTACTGTCACATGGACAGTGCCCTATTAACAACAAAAATCTGCTTGATTTATGGATGGCAGTTCCAAGGTGAAGGAACTGCACTCTGTTTGGCAGACTACCACACTACTGCTGACTGATAGAAAACTGAAGAACAAAGATAAGAACAAACCATCTCAGTGGTTAAATTATATGCTTTTCTTCATTGTAGTGATAGAAGAATTAAACAATAGTAAATCTACCAATGTTTGGATGTATACCAACCTATGGGTGGAGGTCAATGGCTAGCAATATGGTCAAGCAGATGGGCAATTGAAAACTTTAAAGGGATGCTTGCATGAAGCACAACCCTAATATGGGAATTTAAAATAGAACATATTAATGACCTTAATGGTTAATCTGAACTTTAAGTTTGATTGTATTAAGAGATGCCAAAGACTAAGAGGCTTCTGGGTATGTCAGTGAGGGTATTTCTAGGAGTGATTGACATGTTTGACAGTGAACTGAAGTGGAGACCCAAATCTGAGTGTGAGCAGCACTAGTCCAATATTTGGAGATTTGGATGGAACTATAGTGGGAAGAACAAAGAAGCAGCAGCAGATGCAAGCTTCATTCTTCTTGAATGGGTTCTTGATTGCTGCTGTGATAGCTTGAGAATATCAGACTTCATCTCCTTTATACTTCCAAAGAAGACTCTTCCAGTGGGAGTTTCCAGGCCTTCAGTCCCTGTTGGAGTAGCATCATTGATCCCTCTTTTTCTGAGAGACTTCAGCTTCTTGTACTTCTCAGCTGCTAGTTCCTCCAGCTCTCCAGCCTGAAGATGGTCATTATGGATTATTCAGATTTTGGTTGTTCAAGTAAATCTAAAAATCCCATTTTTATAATTTTACCTGTATGTATATGTGTGTGTGTGCACGCACGTGTGTGTGTATGTGTGTGTGTGTGTGTGTGTCTGTGTCTGTGTATGTGTATGAATCACTGATTCTGTTCCTCTACAGAACCCTGGCTAATACAATGTCCATGAGCAAAATCCCTTTCTAGGACTGGAAGGGCTTAAAGCCAATTGGACTCAGGATAACTTGGTGTGCTCACTTTCATGGATATACTGGATCCATGAAGTGAGTACATATGAGGTTGCTGTAGCAAACTGAAATGACCTGATCACTGATATGATCGTGTACCTTCTAATACTGAAATATTAGCAAGGGATGGAAATTACAGATGGCTGTAAAATAATTTCTGTACATGAAGACCCTGAATATGGCAGGCAACATAGCCATCATTGGATCTCTACCACTAACCCTGGGAGTCAATAATGGGTGCTGACAGTAAATAGACTTTTGCTTGGACTGGTCTTTGCATATTTAATGATATATGCAAGTTGTATTCGACTATTCAGACTACAATAACCAAATATCATAGACTTGGTGGTTTAAACCTCATTTTTAAAATTCTTTCTGGAGATTTATCCAAGATCAAGGTACTGGAAGGGTTGGTTTTTGATAAGGCTGTTCTTCCTGATAGGCAGATTGCCATTTTCTTCTTGTATCCTTATATGGCCTTTCCTCTGTGCAACTGTGTATGTGTGCACTTGTGTGCATGCACATACCTACATGCTCTTACACACATGCACAGATCAGGTTGCTCTTTTTCTTCTCATAAGACATTTAGTTCAATTATGATCACAACTTGTGGCCTTAGTTAACTCCTAATTATCTCCTAAAGGTCCTAAGCCCTATTTCAAATACAGATCACATTGAGGTTAGGACCAATGAATTCTAGGGGATATAATTGAGTCCATCACAGAAATGCTCAAAATTCTATACACTATAAATTGACAGAAACATATGATATTGAGCCAATTTAGACATCGAAGTTATATTTCTTCAGATCCAGAGACACACTTGGTGACCCAGAGTGCAAAACTGGGCAAGGAGATATCACATCAAGTGCGAATATTGTGTTGGATATCATTCTCAGAGTAGGGATTTGATAGACAATTTGGGCAATTGAAACTTTAGTTGTTTGAAATAAGAAAGACATCAAGTTATGAAGGGCTGGGTTTATGGGCCTCATGAGTGTAGATTCACACTCCACATGAAATGTGTCAAGATACCTTCCCCACTCAACAGATTCCTTTGATATTCTGGGAGATCCAGGGAAGAGCAACTATACAAGATTCTCAGAAGGTGAAACTGTATGTTTTCTAAGCTGGTTCTACTTTTTGAAGCCATCAAATTCAAAGTTCTGCTACCCTGAATGTCATTGCTGTGGGAGATAGTTTGGTCATGATATAATGATGACTGCAACAGTTGTTGATGACTGAATGGAAGTCTGATAATGAGCCGGTACCTTTTTGGCTTTTACTTTGCAGATTGCATCTTCTACAAAGTATAACCTTTAGGAAGGAACTTCTCAGAACTACTCCTTACTGGTCATATGACTGCAATGTACAACTCCTGGCAAATTGGTCACTCTGTAATTATAAATTTTGATAAGCAAATGCTTAGAGATTTTCCTGATTATAAAGGAAAAAAAAAATATACCTAGTGCATGCCTAAATGTACTGTGAATACATAATGACCTTGTTTGTCTAGACAAAAGGAGAAAGAAAGATGGGCACTTGATAGGAATAAAGCTTCACTTGTATGGATTCTTCAGATGAACCTACCCTGAGATGAGGAAGATCATGGGAAGCTAATGGCATATTTAGACTAAATTACATCTCTGCGGGAGTGCTACTCATCTAACCCTATTATGGGTTTGAGGAGACATTTGGGGACACAGAAGTTGTTTCTTACATGCATTAAGACCATTATTGCCCAACACCAAACACATTCATAATGGATGAAACAAAATTCGCCTACAAGACAAAGAGGACTTAGGATAGAAAAGTGCCCATCTAGGCACCATGAGACAAGCTGAATTTCCTTTTAATGAGGAGTGGCATTCATAACACAAGATTTATTAACTAGAATAAGCTGATTATAAGGTATTCTTTTTTTAGGAAGAGGCAAAGGATCATGATAAGCATGAAAAGATGATCAGGCTTTAGTTAGGTGGGTCATGCAGGCTCAACAAATGATGGCACATAATGTTCAAACCCAGTGTTGGGAAAGGGATTATACCCTCACAGAACAGGGCTTCTAGAATATGTTAATAATGATAGAGGGCAAAGTAACCATGGGGCAATGGCTTCACTTCCTGACTGCTGAATCCCCAAGTTTATACCTATGGGAATCTCATAGACCTCCTTACTGATGGAACTCTCTGAGGGCACTTGAAATTTACACTAATGCACTAAGACTAGTGTCTTCCCCATGGTAGGGAAGTGAGTCCTGTTATATGAAAATGCACTATTAATTCCAGCCTTATAACAAGCCTGTAAACTTGAGACAAAGTGATTGGTTTTGTGCTTAACTGTCTTAGAACCCAGAAATAACTGCTTCATGAGCTAATTGTAATAAAAACTGTCCACAGTAATATTTGCCTTATGTGCAGGGGATGATTCTGGTGGAAAGAAAAGTAACTGCAATGCTTACTGATTTGTTCTGTATAACAACAGAATTGTACTATTATTGTGGTATGAAGTAACACTGGAATTGGGTAAGAGTCAACCAACCTGTGAACATAATTCATATAATAAAACTGATACTGATGATTAAACTTATTGAGATATTGAGGCTAAGCTTCCTCAGGATGCAAGATCAATAGAAAACAAATGATTGAGAAAGAACAGGATTCATCTAACCATCATCTAACTTCTAAATAGTTCTTTCCACATTTATCTCAAGGTAACAATGAAAATAAATGAAGTGAACAGCCAATGCAGATGCTTCTCAGCACATGATGGGGTTACATCCCAATAAACCCATTTTAAGTTGAAACTATTCTAAGTAATAAATGCATTTATTACATCTACCAAACGTCATAGCCAGGCCTCATCTTACATGTGTTCAGAATGCTTACATTAGTTTGCAGTTGAATAAATTCATCTAACACAAAGCCTGTCTTATAATAAAATGCTGAATGTTTCATATAATTTTTTTAGTTATATGCTGAAAGTACAAAGACAATGGTTGTATTGGTATGCTTTTGTACCATCATAAAGTTAAATTTGCAAGTTGAGCCATTGTAGGTCAGGGACTAATTTGTAATCATATTAGTACAAAGATATTGAAAATATATGGCTTTAGAAGATGGATTATTTGCTTTTTTAAGTCTAGCACTACTCTAAACTGACTCTTCTGAATGTAAGGCATATTCATACTGATGCCTTTGCTCTATCAGATATATAAATACTATTAAATGCATATCACAGGAAAAAAAGATGGTGATTTTTCTATGAGAGCCAAAGTTGGGGACATTGTGTAGAAGAGAGTTAACTGAGCTGACCTGGGGTGCTCATCTACTGCACAGTACCAAGAAAGACCTGTCTTCAGGACTGGCCCTTGGTTAACAAATGTGGTTATAATGAACACCTGTTTTTGTGTGCCTGAGACCTTGGGCATTGAGATCGCTTATACTAACAAATATGATTCGTGGTAAATGCCTTTTTTTTTTTTTTTCTGAGGGGCTAGACCTTGAGTATTGGAGGCTTTGTCACATGGGTGATTCATGCTTATGTGAATGACACCCAATTACAAACCTTGAACAACTAAACTTGGATGAGCTTTCCTGCTGGGAAAGGATTGAAAGCATGCACCTGGTTTCTTCTGGACATTGCCCATCCACCTTTTACCTTCATTCATTTTAATTAATATTATTTTTGTTTAATAAACCATAGCTCTTTATATAACATCTTCTGAGTCTTTGTGAATAGTTGCAGTGAACCAGTGAGCCTGATGGTGCTTGGAAGTTCCTCAACCTGAGAAGAGACATCTATGAAAAAACCAGAGCTAATATCATATTTAATAGTTAAACCCTAAAAACTTTTCCTCTAGGATCAAGAATCAGACAAGGGTGTCTTCTTTTGTCACATTTATCAACATTGAATTGAAAATTCCAACCAGCATGCTTAGAAAAATACATACATACATGTATACATACTAGCTAAAACTATTTCTATTTGCAGATAACATGATCTTATATATCAAAGATCCTTAAAAAAAAAACCCTTTCTCAATTCCCAATTGAGAAATTCCCTGATAAATGAATTCAGTAAAGTTATAGAATATAAGATCAATATACAATAATCAGTTATATTTCTACACAATAGCAATGGTCAATCTAAAAGGAAATTAAGGAAATAATCCTATTTATAGTATTATCAAAAAGAATAAAACAGAAACTTATCCAAGGAAGTTATTTTTTTTTAAACTGTGAAACACTGTTAAAAGAAATCATAGAAAATCTAAACAAGTGAAAAGACATCCTGCCTTTAGGGATGGAAAAATTTAATACTGTTAAGATGGCAATACCCCTACATTAGTCTACAGATTTAATGTGATCCCTATCAAGATTCTAACAGTCTTTTTTAATAAGTGGACAAATTAATCCTAAAATTTATATGGGGAATTGCAAAGAACCTCAAATTGTCAGAACCATTTTGAGAAGAACCAAAGCTGCTCTGGGTGCAGTGGCACATACCTGTAATCCCTGTGACTTGGGGGACTGAGGCAGGAAGATCACAAGTTCCAACCCAGACTCAGCAATTAAGCAAGGGCCCTTCTAATAAAACAAAACAACAATAACAAAAGACTGAGGATGTAGCTCAATGGTAAAGCAATGCTGAGTTCAATTCCCAAAACCAAAAACAATACTGGAGGACTTACCCTTTTTGATTTTCCCAAAATATTACAGCCATTGAAACAGTGTAGTACTAGGGTAGGGAGAGATCACTGGAATGGAATTTACAGCCCGGAAATAATCCAATATATTTATTATCAACTTGTTTTTGCTAAAGGTGTCATGACCACTTGAGGAGGTCAGAAAACAGTCTTCAGCAAGTGCTGCAATAATTGGATATTCACATGCAAAAACAATGAAGGCTTCTATCTCACACCACATGCAAAACCAACTAAAACTGGATTAAAGGCCTAAATACAAGAGCCAAAACTATAAAACCCCTACAAGGAAACAACATGACAACAAAAACACATCAACAAAACAAAGAAAAAGTAAATAAATTGACTTTATCAAAATTAAAAAGCTTTGTATATCAAAAGCCATTATTTAGAAATGAAAAGGCAGTCCACAGAATGGGAGAATATATTTGCAAATTATATATCTAGTGAAAATCTAGTGTCTAGAATACATAAAGGATAAAAACAAATCTAATTTAAAAAACAGACCAAGGACTTGAACCAACCTCTCTCCAAAGAATGTACAAATAACCAATAAGTATATGAGAAGATGTTCAACATCAATCATTAGGAAAATGGGAAACATAATGAAATGCAACTTCACTGTCATTAGAATAGCAAAAGTAATAACAATGTGTGTTGGCAAAAATTGTGCATTGCTGGTTAAATTGTAAAATGCTGAACTTTGGAAGACAGGTTTTGCTTCCTCAAAGTGTTAAACATAGAATTACTACATAACCTAGTAATTCTACTCTTAGATTTATACCTGAAGAAGTTAAAAATGGGTACTCATACTTGTATTCCTCGTAGCATTAATCATAAGAATCCAAAGGTCAAAACACAACCATGTATCTATCCATCAACAGACAAATGGACAAACAAAATGTAATAGATACATATAATGAACTATTATCCAGCCACAAGAAGGAATGAAAGACTGATGTATATCACAACATGGATGAACCTTGAAATCATTGTGTTAAGTGAGGGAAATCAGACACAAAAACTCACATATTATATAATTATGTTCATACAAAATGTACAAAATAGAAAAATCTTTAGAGATAGAAAACAAATTTGAGGTTGCCAAGGACTTGGAGGGAGGGATGATGGGGAGTGAATGGTTAATGTGAATAGCATTTCTTTTCTTTCTTTTTATTTTTTTTTTAGTTGTAGATGGACACAATACCTTTATCATTTATTTATTTTTATGTGGTGCTGAGGATCGAACCTAGTGCTTCACAAGTGCTAGGCAAGCGCTCTACCACTGAGCCACAACCCCAGTCTGGACAGCATTTCTTTTTAAGGCAATTAGCATGTTCTGGAATTAGAGTGTGGTGATAGTTTCACTACCCTGTGAATATACTAAAAAACAATGTGTTGTGGTGGTGGTTAATTCAAGGTTCAACTTGACTGGAATAAGAGACACTTGGAGAGAATTGGTAAAGCATCAGTATCTCTGAGGATACTGATGCACCACTGAGTAGGGAATATTCAAAAATGCCATGTTGGGGGACTGGAAAAAACAACAGAAAAAAAAAAAGCATAGGGAAAGTCAACTTGCTTCTTTCTCTCCTGGAGGCAGAATGCCTTTCTTGTTTTGTCCTTGACCATCAGAACTCCAAGCTGTCTGGTCTTTGGACTCTGAGTCTTGTGTCCAGTAGCTCCCCCACATCCCCTGTGCTCCATTTCTGCCCTGGACTGAGAGTTACACCATCATCTTCCCTAGTTCTGCGGCTTCATGTTACCAAAGTTCCTGTGTCCATCAGCTTGAAGATGGCTTCTCCTAGTTTTTTTTTTTTTTTCTTCTTCTTCTCAGCCTCCATAGTTGTGTGAGCCAATTCCCCTAGGAAGTCCCCTTTCATCTTTCTTTTTATTTCTTCCCAATCTCCATCTATTCAGTTCATCAATTCTGTCTCTCCTGAAAACCCTGGCAAACATATATTTAAAAAATGGGTAAAGTGGTAAGTTTTAAGTTATGTGATTTTTATCTTAACGAAAAACAAAAAAATGAAAACAGAAAGAACTCTGGTGTCTGTGAGTATTTTGATCAAGGAGAAACAGGAATCCCAGAGGGTCATGTGGTATTTCTGATGCTGTTATCAAGATGATAATTAAGGTACTTAGAAAATTATTTAGGCAACATAGAACTTTCCAGAGACCATATAAGTAATTCCCATTAAAAAATGCAACATGACTTGCTTCAATAGCAACAGAAAAACAACAAGTATTGTAGTGGGTATAACCTTTTGTGTTACCTTAAGTCTAAATCCCTTTCTGTGTTTGAGTCCCTCATGTAGATTCTCTATCTTAATGTCACCTGGTCTGTATTTTGAATCAGAATTCAGGGTCAGAAAGGAGCTGAATAGGGAGATGTCTTTCCAGGCAGAAGTAACAGGGATGTCATCCTGGCTCTGGTGACCACAGTGTCAGGGTGAGAGCCTTGTGTTCAGCAACTAAGGCGTGGGTCCCCAGGGGACTCTCTGCATTGTTAGATTGGTCATATCCCTGATCTATTATCATCACTTTATTCCTTCTCATTTTTGTTGCCAATTTCTTCTAAATTCTCAGAAAATCTGTGAGTTTCCTGGTATTGTTTCAAGATACTCCTTTTCTGCTTAAATCAACTAGTGTCACTTTTAGTCATTTTTAAGAAATTACTCTAGGTGTGAAAAACATCTTCACTTAAGCCATTTGGGAATTGGACTCCTGGAATTTTGTCTCAAGCTGTGAGGTCCTTGATCTGGCGTTCAGTGTCCCCAGTCAACTGCTTTTCACCTACAACATCGGTGTGTTCCCCAAAGTCCTTTTCTCACTAATGCCCACAGTCTGTCTATTGTTAAAAAACAATGGGGCTGTGGTTGTGGCTCAGTGGTGGTACACTTGCCTGGCATGTGTGAGTCACTGGGTTTGATTCTCAGCCCTGCATATAAATAAATAAAATAAAGGTTTATCAACAGCTAAATTATTTTTTTAAAAAAAGATTATTTGCCTCCAATATTTGATTTTCCTCTTCCATTATTATATACATCAAAACTCAAATGAAATTTCCCTTCTTAAAAAAAAAAATCTGTTAACCCTTCTTTAAACTAGTCCTGTCCTAGACATGAATTCAACATTTAACTATAAATGCCAAATCATGTGGCACAGTCTGAATCCACATTTCTAAAGAATTTTTCTCAGACTGGGCAAGCAACTTGCTGATAGAGCCCATGGCTAGCCATTGGGGTCCCTGAGCTTCATCCTCAGCACTGAAAATATAAATTGTTATTTTATCTTTTTATAGTATTAGCTAACCTTTTAACTCTGGAGAGCTTCTGAGTTTCTTCAACAAATTCTTCTCTTAGAATCTTGGTGTATAGCTAGATCTATTCATTTGATTTGACTTTATTTAAAAAAAAAATTAAATTTCCAATATCCATGACAGTATTTTTGTGTGGACGAGCACATTTGTGTAGTAATCTATGTAAATGGAAATTGAATCACATTGGTAAGCAGTTCCTTGTTACCCATGAGATATATACAGACTCTTCATGAAGCTTGACTGTCCCATATCTTCTAGACCCAAAGGCATCTGCATTCCCATTCCCATCCCTTTTCCTTTATGCCTTCTGTGTTCTACCTTGCTGAGTTCCTAGAAGTTCTTAGCATATGTCTGTTTTCACTATGCAGTTTTAATTCTCAGATTTTACTTTGTCTACCACATAAATATTTACCCTGAAGACCTATCTTAAATTTATCTTCCTCTGTGAAGGCTTAACAACTCAAAGACAGTTGTACAGATAGAGCAAGAGTGTGTGCTCTTTGATCTCTCTGATCCCAGTTTGGATGCCACTGCCTGTGTGTACCAGGTGGGCCACCTGATATCACTCCACTTGAATTTTCTCCTCCATAAAACAATTGCTTATAACATTCCAAGGATAGACACAGTGGGTAGAGATTAGAATGACCAGGAGGTTAGAAAGATGTCAGAGAGTACAATTTATTGATTACAATTTTACCCTCATTTTAAAATTTAGAACAATTGACTAGCCCATGCCTTTATGAGCACTGAGCTGCAATTCAATTCTTAAACCATAGGGAATTAGTCCCATAGTATTCTCCTCTCCAGAAAGTGAACATTCACAGGGCTAGAATGATCGTGGGCTCCAGAGACTAGAAAAGAAGCTTATATCTTATGTCCCTGGCCAGGGAGAGTAGGAATTTGGCAAGAGTAGAATAGAAAGATGACAGATTTGGAAGCTGTGTGCAGGAGTGCTAAGTGCCTGTAGGGAATTCACAGTAGCATATTGCCTATGTACTCTTTCTGGAGCAGTTGCTGCCAGCACAGCCAGACAAAGCCTATTTATTGAGGAGCATTGTTTCAGCTTCCTCACAGCTGAGTCAGAGAGCACAATAAGGCTTCTGAGTCCACTTAAAGCTGTCGGCTCGGGGAGAATGGTCCACAACCTTCAATATACACTCTTTTTCAGAGCATGGAAAGACAAAACACAAAAGACTCTTGCAGAATAACCCCTGGTAAAATGTGGCTGACTTCAGCATTTAGTAATTGAATGTAGTTTTTCTTACTGTAAGTTGGATTGTTGCTGGGTGTCTGGAAAAAAGGGTAAGGGGAAAAAGATGTGAATCAAATTTTGTGATTAGGTAAGCCTCTTTATCCAGTTTGGGAGAGGGTAAAATTAAAACCATTTATGAATTTTACAAATCATGCTGTAATATTTTTCATTAACATTCCTTTTAGCTTTCATGGTAGGTAATAACTACTGACAGATGACAGCCAGTGTGATTGCCTGCTAATATAGTTTGTTCACTGGAAGGCAGAGAAAATGTGAGAATCTACTCTTAGAATATCTAAACAGATACTTAAACTGCATATCTGAAGAGAATCTATCAGGTGGGCAAGACATGAGTTCTATAAGAAGGATCATCAAAGCTCCGTTTTCAAAAAAAAAATTGTATTTGACTTAATAAATTGATTTTTTTTATTTTTCACAATAACAATACTAGACATTGAAACTAGGAGTATTCTACCACTGAGCTACATGCCCAGCCCCCCCCCCCTTTTAAATATATATCGTTTTAGTTGNCCCCTTTTTTTTAAGGACAGTGACTTACTAATTTGCCCAGACTGACCTCAATGAGACTTTGATCCTCCTGCCTCAGGCTCATTGCAAGGATTACAGGTATGCACCATTGTGCCTTGCTTTAGGACCTAAATGTTAAGAATTAGATAAAACCTGCTTCTGGGATTGAGGCCCCATCAGTAGTTATGACATGTATGTTTTCACCAGGACAAAAGTGAAGATAAACTCTGGCTTTGGAGCCTACACCAAAGCTTGTAGATCTCGCAACACAAACCGACATCTTGAGAGTAGGCAAATTGACTGCTCAAGGCCAGCTCTGATGAATATTTGCAAAAGAATTAGTATGAACCATCTCCTTTTCATAGTGAAAAATCCCTCAGGCTCTCCCAAATCACTGCCCTTTTCTACTATCAAAATATCCATCAGGCCCTGGCATGTAGGAGCCAAGGGAGCAGGACCTCAGCTTTGTTCTCCTTACCTAGTGGCTATCAGAATTTCCAGCACATCAGAGGCATTCAAAAAAACACAAGTTGAATGAAGAAATGCCCTATAATAAACAATGTCCCTATCCTATAAATGGACATGGGAAAGCAAGTCTTCCAAGAGGAGATTCCCTCCAATTTGAAGGTGTTTGTTTGACTTAATCAAACATCCAGTAATGAAGTCTTTTTCTTTTATCTTCTACCCTTTTCCTTCCTGTCAACCTAAATAACAAATAAAATAAAGTCTCCAAAGGCAATGGATTTATTCTGGAATGAATACTGCAATGGGAATGTGGTTTGCCTCATTAAACTATGTGCATATTTAGGGAGGCAAAGGAAGAAAAGGCTTTTTAAAGGTAAAATGAGGAGGGTTACATAAACAGTTATCCTTGACTACAAGGACCAATAATGAGGGTGGCATCAGTCCAAGGAAGGACAGGCAGTTGCTGAGCAGATGTCCTCACAGGAATATTTTGTTGTAGAAGGTCTCAGCAATCTTTGTGCAAGGTTGTCATTCTGGCAGTCTCTTATGATAATTCTTGTTATCAGATACATGTGCATGAGATCAACCCTCCACCCCAAGACCATGACTGCCATGCTTGCTTGCTTTATTGATTGATTGATTTAGTTAGTGTTTGACACAAGACTCTGCCTTGACTCTGACAACTTTTACCAGTTTTTGTTTCCCCTAGAGATAATCCTCAGAATTCCATATGTCTTCCCCTGTGAGGTCAGACAAAACAAACACAAACTTGACAGTTTCTTTATTTGTTAACTAGATCATATTTCCATTTGGAAGAAGGTTTTTGAGATAGATACTTAAACATATGCCCTTGGCCCAGATTGCAGACATTTAATTCCCTCATATCCTGTTTGTCACTAGGCCCTTTAACTCTCTAAAAAATAAATAAATAAATAAATATTAAAAAAAATAATGACAACCATAAATCCTCAATTTAAAATAAAACAAAAAATTTTTGGAATAATGAAATATCTGGACATACAGTAAAATTAGGGATGTCCACAAGACTTAGTGGTTACATGCTACTTAGTTTGGATGAGAATGATAGGTTGTCAAGCTCTAAAACCGAGCAGCACTCTGAACTTCAGTGCTCAGATCAGGGATTAGACACAAGTGAATTCCAGTTCCTACCTGTGATTAGAAAAAGATCAGCTAATATATAATCTCTTATTTTTCTTTGGTTTCATTGATAAACCTACCAATGTGTAGAGGAAACAGGTAAGATGGGCAAGAGCTTGTCAAGACACTATTCAGCCTCGGGGATCATGGGCTAAGGGTCTTTGCAACTTTACATCTTTGTAGAGGCCTGGGTTCATTGCTAGATAGTACTGCTAGCCTGGAATTCCCAGCAAAAAAATGGAATTTTGCACATTAGTAAACCGTGCTGTTTTTATTTATTTATTTACTTACTTACTTACTTATTTATTTTATTGTGAAAATTTCACCACAGACAATGTACTGGAGCTCAGAGACAAATGAATCAGATCATGCCTGATGACATTAACAACAGGCAGCATCATGACTGTTTGTAGCTCTCCACTGTCACCTTAAAAATTAGTCCTAATTGTGGTGTCTGCTTTTTGGAGCAGCTTATGAAGTCAGATGGAAGAGGAGATGATCTGAGCACATTTTCTTCCTCTGTCCTGCTTTCTGAACTTTGGGGGCTGTGCTTACTTTTTGTTTTCTGTTAATGACAACATTAGAAAAAGAGAATGACTTCTCAGACAAGAAAAGCCAAAGATAAATTTAAGCCCTAGACTTAGGAATTTCTCACTCTCCTGGACAAAGTCTGAAAAGATGATCCTACTGAGAAGATTTAGTAAGAAGGAGGCAACCAGTGAGGAAAATTACTAAAGCTTTTGTGAATTATAGGAGATTGGATCTAGAGCAGTGCTCCTTAAAAGGTGCTGCCTGAAAGAATCACCAGGGGTCTTCTTAAGACACAGATGCGGATTCAGCATTGCTGGGGTAGTACTGGTGAATCTGCCCTTCTTACATGCTTCCAGGTGATGCTAATGTTGCTGGTTCCCACACATCCTTTAATTAGCAAGGATCTAGGGACCTACTATTGTTAACAACTAAAGCAAATCATTTACCCTCTTGGCACATCAGGTTTGTCTGTTTACAAATTTGTTTATTCATTATAAATTTGGGTTATTAATTTCAGTAATGTGAATACCTATCTCACTAGGATGTGAGACATGAAGCAAGAACTACATGTTTATTTTAAGTATATATGTGCATATATTGCTTGTCTTCATTAAAATACTGATTAATCACAAGTCTCTGTATTCTTTATCACTGCCATCATTATGACAAAGGGCAAATTGGAAGCTGGTAAAACGTGCTGTCAGCCTTTCATGATTTTTCTTTCTCTTTAGAAGAACCTTGGCCATTCATGTTAACAGGATTTCACAGAAGTAAAAGTTCAGGAGACAGGTGAATGTTAGATAAGAGCTAGAGGACACACATGGCCTTGCCCTGACCACAAAGGCCATTGCCCTTCACCTGGGGCATTATATGATGTGAGACTCTTGGGAAATGTTAGTCTCAGAGCTGTTCAGATTGCCCTTTGATTGTTAATACAAAGGAATGGCTAAAGAAGAAAGACAGATTTTAAAACCAGTTTGGATGCAATATAAGATAAAACAAAGCAGCAATCCCTTGGGAAAAGAGTGTAATGAACTGAACAAGCACTGATGGTTTGATCAGCTGAGCTCTGGGCTTCTATTTAGGATCTCTTTGTGTGTGTGTATCTGTTTCTCTCTCTTACACACACACACCCACACGCACACACACACTCACAGAGAGAGAGAGAGAGAGAGAGAGAGAGAGAGAGAGAGAGAGAGAAGAGAGCGCCAGGAATATAAACCTAAACTTTTGAAAGCAGCTGGTTTCTAGACAGTTAGCTTCAAGCCAAAATTGATAGTGAGGCATGGCTTTTGAAAATGGTCTCAGTGCAGACTTGGCTTATCACAAGAGTGGAGGAACTAATTGTCCCTGAGCTCTGAAGCAACTAAGACATAGCACAAAATTTTAGAGACGATTTTGTTTTTTTCCTGTAAGAGGGATCCTTGCTCAAGAGTTTGTTTAAGGAACTGATGGCGATTGACAGAACAGGTGTGTTCCATTGCAATGAACCAGGTCAGGGCCCGGGCAAGTCTCACTGTAATCCAAAAGTCGGTCACATCAAAATACAACTTTGTAATACCATCCTCTGAAAGACTATAAAAGTTGGGAAAGTACTTTACTTGTAGGCCAGAGAAATAGCCTCTGGTTAATAAAAAAGGGACTCTATTAAAAAAAAATGGAAGGGAAATACTGAGGTTGAAAGAGGGCCCAGGATCAAGCTTTTAAGAGCAAGGAAGCTTCAGAGAGTTCTGGCAGCAGGAACTGTCTGCAATTTCCCCCCATCAGCCTAAAGAAGCTGAAGGACACCTGAGGAATTGGTCCCAAAAAGAAGTTCGATGAGCCACATGGTAGATGAAGGGGCATCGAGAGGGAGCTTCTGGGTAAGAAGGATTTAAATAGAGAGAGAGGAGGCTCTAGGACTTAGTGAAGTGAGAATTAGACAGGCAGTCAATATAGGTAGATAAATCAAGTCAGGTCGGATCAAGGAGGCCAATTTTAGTGAGACCAGGAAGTTGGAGACTGTCCCTGAGGGAATGAAATGGTAATTCCTTCAGTGCCCTTCCTCCACCCTTATCAAGAACCTGCCCCTGCTCCAACCTCTTGCTAAGGAAACCTGTCCCAGGAGTTGCCCCTCCCTTCAGGGAGTTTTAAAGTTGTTAATTAATGTGTCCTGGGCTGCTCCCTCCTGCCCTTCCCCCTTCAGCCCACTTGTTGGCCCACCTGTTGTCACACCTTTTGGCCCTCCCACCAAGCATTTCCTGGGCCTAGTCAAGGATGCAGGGAGGAGGGAGATAAGGAAAGGAGCACAAGAGAATGAAGGAAGCTTAGGACATATAAAAAGGTAAAACTCCCTCGCTTCATGAGATACCAGGATACCAACTATGGCCCCTTTCTCCCTCCTGGGAGAAGTCCGTTACCCCTTTTTAAATAAACCCTGCTTTATACGCTGGTCTCAGAGCGCTTCTCTAATGTATACTTCAACATTGAGGGAGCAGAATTCCTTACCAACAACCAGCAGTATCATGAGCACCCAGAGACTGTTAGGAGGTGCTAAGTGGTCAAAAAATCTACCAAAGAGGAACAGTCCAACGGAGAAACTCTGTTGTCAGATGTCCAGGTTCTACCTAGAGCCCTACCGTGGTGTCTGATTTCTCTCTCTGTAAATCTGGGCACTTGGAGCCTTTGAGGGAGGTGGCTTGGCCCTGGTGTAGAGAGAGGCATTCTTCTTTGTTAGGCTTGGAGGACCTATATCTTGGTGACAATTGCTAGAAGGGGCTTCTGTATCTAGTGCCACAACAGAGCTGGGACTAACATTCTGAAGTTTAAAAATGAAAAAAGCATAAAAAAAATCTTAAATAGATTCAGCAAAGATGGGAGTCATGTTAAGAAGGCTGGTGGGCTGGAGAACAAGGTTCAAAGAAGACTAAGGGAATGGGAAGCAGCAGGGCAGCTCTCTGGTCAGCTTTTCATCCAGTTCACGTGGAAGGAATAATGTGGCTCAAAATTAACAGTCTCAAGACAATAGAAGAGTGGGACTTTGAGTTTTCCTCACAGCTTTTATGGACCCAAGCCCCAAAGCTGTGTTAGGACTTTACTGAAGGCTGATGAAGAAAAGAAAATAATTTAGGATCTATAGCAGCAAGTGAAGAACAAAGAAATCGATGATCTCCAGGAGAATGGGTAAGGTAAGAAAAAAACACCGTCATTTCTAATCATGAGATGTTGCTAACAATTTAATGATGAAGAAGACCCTAACACTCTGGACAGGGACGTCTTCTCCTCTATGTAAAAGACTCTCATGAAATGTGCATCAAGACTGTTACCCCGAGCTTTTTCTCTTAGATATTGTACCAGACCTCATGATTAAGGAAAAGGTAATAACAGCAAACTCAGTCCTGTTTTTGATGGCCACTGCTATCAGGAAGGCTAATTTTATGGCTGGAAGTCCCTGGGCAGTGGTAGCATGAAAATTCTGGCCTGGTTAAGGATTTCCAGTCTAGAAGGATTTAATAATATTTACAGTCCAATTTTTGTATTACAGAAATGAGCCAATCCTTCTAGGGGGCAAGATAAAGCCACACAAAATATCTCACCTCTGTGAACAGAATCAGGTCCAAAAATAATGATGATCAGTCCAAGTTTCTGATTTGTTCTTCCATTTCTTAAAACTGAAAGCGTATTCTGGAATCCGGGTAAAAGACGCAAGTTAGTAGGCACACCTTTCTCAGCTTTTACTACCTGTTCTCCCTCCAGTCCAATGTGCTTAGCATTCAACTACAATCTTTCATCCAAGAAAGCAGAATTCAGTACTGAAAGAAACCCTGAGTTCTTATTTCCAGTTTTATGAAGACAGAATATTTCTCCTTTCAAGGTGGGGTAAGGAGATAGAACAAAAGAATTTAGGCATACACCCGGATGTTACCAGACAAAAGCAGGGGCTAACAAAATTTTGGAAACAATGACAAGCTTTATATTCAGAAGAATATATTTGGAGATGAACAAGTTTGAAAAAATTGGAAAAACTGAATGATGTGAGCTTGTAAATGTATGTCTTGTTTTAGTTTAAAACGGTTGAGAATGGAGAGCTCCCTGAATTCATATAACTACGAAACTAAACTGCAGCCTCCAGTGTCAACCTTGCTTCACCTTTGCCCAGCATGATCAGGCTATTCACCACCACCACATCACCACACCACTAACAACAAAAATCTGACTGTTTCAGGGAATTTCTGCAAATTGATTAATTTATTAGGTGAAATCATTTGCTCATCTAAGTAAATAGCTCTCTCATCATGATAAATAAATGGTTCCCCTGGGTAAATAACTCTCTCATCAAAGGATTTCCTTATCAAGATTGACTTCAAGACAATCACCTCACAGTAGCCACCCATCTTAAAGAATAATATAAAACAATTAATGGATCTAAAGCCAATCAGTTCCCTGCAGTGGAATATATAACTTAAACTAGTTAAGCCCAGTCTTCATAATCCTTTAAATATCTTGCCCTGACCTCTTCCTTCCCAGACATTACTGAAGCCCTATCAGCAGTGCAAGCTCCCTTATAGCACTGGCTCAGACACTTAATTTTCCATTGTCAATGTTTTCCAAGATCCCTGATGTGTCCACAGTTGACTCTACCCTGATCCCTCTCTGTATTCCATGCACTACTTACTGACACCTACTCGGGAAATTTCTTTCCTCCTTTGAGAATCTCCAAGGTAGGCAGGGGAGAAGAAGACCAAGCTGAATTAACTGATGATGGAGTCGGGGCACAGAATGATCTTACTATAATTTATTGGTTGGTACCAGGGATTGAATCTAGGGGCATTTAACCACTGATCCACATCCCCAACTCTTTTTATTTTGAGACAGGGTCTTGCTAAGTTGCTTAGGGCCTCACTGAGTTGCTGAGGCAGGCCTTGAACTTGTGATCTTCCTGCCTCAGCCTCCCAAGCCCCTGGGACTACAGGTGTGTGCCACCTAGCCTGGCGATCTTACTATTTTTGTCAACTCCCTTTATCAAGAAATTTGGCACATGCCTGGAGAGTGACAATTCCTCTAGTTTGTTTTCAAGTCAGCTCAGTCAAGCATCAATTAATGTGAGGGCTTTTGAAAAATAGCACTTTCTTTTTCTGTAATTGTCAGGGGAAAAATAAAGTCAGATTTCTAAATATTTAACCATGTTTATTGTAAATTCAGAGAGGCCAAGTGTAACCCTTACACTTGTTGAGCTGACATATCAGTGGAAGTCCGTAGTGGCACCCTGGGCCAGAAAGCATGGATCTCTGAGTGTGACATGGAGCCTTGAAGAACAGGCTCAAGGAGTGGAAGCCACGCAGTGGAATGACCAAGTTAGCTCATTCTGACACTATTGTTTTCAAGAGCTGTGACCATCATTGACATTTCCATGACATTTTAAGGCATTTCACAAATATCCTACCTAATGCAAAGGCTGACCTTCCACTTGAAATACAGCTACTTATGAGATTTATTTTTCTTGCTCCACATTTTCCCTTTCATTTGTGTTGTCCATGTATGATTATTTATTTATACCACAACTACTTCCACTAGAATGATTTCAGGCAGCTTACAATGGAAGTAAAAATAAAATGAGGCCAAAATGTGCATCCCATTAAGACTGAAACATGGGGTGCATACACTTTTCATAAATGTTTTGGCAGCGTTACTTCCCCTTTATCCCTCCAGTCCAATGTGTTTAGCATCTAACTACAAAACTTTCCTCTAAGAACATACTGTAGAATTGAAAGAATTCTTGACTCCAATTTTCAAATCCAAAGAAGCAAAACTTTTCCCCTTCATCTGGCAATTATCTGAAAGAACTTCAGTTCCATTGAACTATTGATGATGACCTTGGTTCAAAACATGCACCCTCCCCATCCATTCCCACACAGAAAGACACAATGGATTAATCCACCTAATTCTCTTTCTCTCTGTTTCTGCAGGGAGTGGATCATCTCTTTTAGGGTGGGACAAACATTTTCTTGAAAGAACTAGTTATTAAATATTTTAATTTTGTAGATTATCTGGTCTCTCTTGCAACTACTCAACTCTGCATTTATATCATAGAATGGTCATAGAAGTATGCAAATATGTAAAGAATGGGTGAAAACTTTTTTTTTTCCTTTTACAAAAGCAGGTGGGAAACTGAAATTGGTTCCTTAATGACAGCTCACTGATTTCTTATCACTCCTTTCTATTATTTCAATATAGATTTAGAGTTAAAATTCAAGTTGAGAAAATTAAGCAAAAAATATTCAAAGTGAGCAGAAAATTATTGGCTCTATTGCTCTTATTATCCTATATTCCTGTTGCTTGTTTCCCCTTATTTTTGTTTTGATAGACTGTGTTTTTATTATTCCTATTGTAGTGGACTGAATGGAAGCCCCAAAGATATATCCAGGTAAACTCATGACTGGAACCTGTAAACATTACCTTATTTAGAGAAAGGATCTTTGCTGATGTGATTAAGTCAAGGATCATGAGATGAAGAGATTATTCTGGGTCATCCTGGTGGACCCTAAATTTCTAAGAAGCATCCTTATAAGAGAGAGGTAGGGAGAATTAGAGAAACACATAGAGGAAAAGGTGACATAAAGAAAAGGCAGAAATTAGAGTCTACCATTGCAACTCAAGGAATAGTGACAGTCTCCAGAAGCTGGAGGTGGCAGGGAGTCCTTACCCCCCAGGGCCCAGAGATAAAATGTGGCCCTATGAAACTGAGTAAGCCCAGTGAAAGGAGTTGAACATCACATCTCCAGAATTGTGAGAGAATATATTTCTGATGTATTGAACCACCCAATTTGTGGTAATTTAAACAACATCCAAAGAAAAGTAAAACACCTGTATTTCCTTCCTCTGTGCTAAAAATGATTCTGTTGTTTTAACCTATATCCTCAAGACACATATGACTTAGCAGTGTATGAATGTAACCAGCATCCTTATCTTTTACCAGAACTAAAGAAGGACATCATTTCAAACTTATGCTATTATTATCCAAGTTTTTGGTTTTTCTTTTAGTTAACACCTCAAATTCATTGTTAAAATGCATTATTTTATCTTTTCTTAACAATTAATGATTACTTACCTATATCCTCATATTTATTAGTTTTCCAATTCATTTGCTTATAATTGTTTTTAACAAATCTTTACATTGTGGTCTAATTTTCTATTGAAGTGCATCTGTTAGGCGATTATTCAGTGAGAATCTATAGAGGAAAATTTTGTTATTCTTTGTTTTACCTGGAAATAAGTTGTTTCAGTGAAAATTTTTATTTTTTTGTGACCAAGACCTGACAAGAGCCACTTAAAGGAAGAAAAGTTTATTTTGGCTTATGGTGTCAGAAGAAGTCCACAGAGAGCCAACTCCACAGCTCTGAGCCCAAGGTGAGGCAGAACATCATGGCGGAAGGAGGTGGTGGGAAGAAGCAGTTTAGGATATGTGGAGAGGAAGTAGAGAGAGGGTGCTGCTTACCAAGAACAAAATATAGGCACCCCTTAGTGACCTTCTCCTTCCAGGCACAACCTACCTTCCTAGAATTACTACCTAGTTAATCTATATCATTGGATTAACACAGTGATTAGGTTAAGGTTTTCATAACCCAATCACTTCTCTAAACTTTCTTGGATGGTTTCATGCATGAGATTTTTGGGGATACCACATATCCAAACTATAACATAGCGATTTTAATTTTGCAGTTAAATGACATTTGAGCTAGAGAAAGGATTCTAGGTGGACAATTATTTTGACCAGTACATTGGAGCTCTCATTTTATTACCTTTTCATCTCTGTTATTCTGCCCAAACATCTACTTCCAGTCTAATTTGTTTTTCTTTTATAGGTAATCAGTCTTTCCCTATGGTTGTTTTATGTTCTTCTCCTCATATAGGAATTTTGTCTGGGAGCTCATAACTTAGTGGGCTTCTTGCATCTCAGAATCCATGCCTTTTCTATTTTAGGGGAAAAAATTGGTTTTTATCTCTTCAAATATTGTACTTTCTCATTTTTCTCTTTATTTCTAAAATTTAATAATACATATGTCCTACATTTTCATACTACTTTTTAGGCCTCTTGATCTCACTTTTATAGTTCTCATGAATTTTTCCCTCTGGGCTGAACTCTCAGTAGTTTCAATTATTATTTTCTTTCATTTTTTTTCTAATTCTATGTAAAATCTTTTTATTCCATCCAGAGTCATAACTTTTAATGATTTTACTTTTTATTTGTTCGATTCATTTCTTTTAAAAGTCTTCCTACCTATTTTTCTTACTCTCCTTGCTTTCATCACCATTTTAATTTATTCTTTTGGCTCCTAAAGTTTAAATAAAAGTACATTTCCTTTCAGGATGTTTTGTTATACCTCATGGTTTTAGTGTGCCAAGTCACACATAAGGTAGAGTGCTCCCTCAGGAATTTATTGTAAGCTTGAGTTCAGTGGGAGCTGATTTTTTTTTTTTTTTTTTTTTTTGTGGGAGCTCTGTGCACTGTGGGCTTTGGAAATTTCCAAATAGAATGCTAAGACATGAGTTTGCACTACAGAGCCTCAGAGAAATTGCTACTCTGAGTTCAGTTCATATGTTAACTTACCACAAATCTGACATAAATCCTGAGACTTGTAATGTCTTATTATGAGTTCATCTTCAGTATAAGCCTTTTGTTTGTGTGTGTTCATCCGGTATACATGTGCACGCATAGGGGATATCTGGGCACCATGGATTTGCAGAGTTTCTGAATATTTTCCATGGCATGAGCTTTTTCTTGGGGCTGAGGGACAATTACTTCTCTGAGTTCAGTTTATAGGTTAATTTACCATTCTAGGATATTTATAGTACATGTGGTATGAATTTAAAGGTCACATCTGTCTATGATGAAGTTGTGAGATTTGCAAAGTCTTAATATAGCCTCATTTCCAGTGGGGAGTTTGTGAATGTGTGGTGTGTGTGTGTGTGTGTGTGTGTGTGTGTGTGTTGGAGGTTGGTTTGGATTGACACACAGTGTCCTCTGAAATTTTACAAATAAAGAAGTATGGCATCTTACTGGGGCCCTCAAGTAATTTGCTATTTGAAATTTAGTTACATACTAGTCCATAAAATTTGGATGTCTGTAGCATGTGTGATATAAATAAGGGTTTCACATTTGTCCAAGGTAAAATTAGGGGTTTTAATTTTCACAAGAGATTTTCCTTCCCTCAAAAAGATGCTGAAATGATGTTTTCTTGTTGCTGTCCATAGCAGTGATAGTCATTCAACTTCATTTTCTTGGGGAAAATAGGCATTAAGGGTTACCTATATTTTGTGAGTTTTTCCAAGCCTTGCTGTCTTTAGTTCTGGCTTTCAATCTCATGCAGTCTCTGACAATGAGACACCTATTCCTGAATGGATGCTATATCACAAATCCTAAGGTGCTCATGCCTCTTATGTGAGCCTTTTACTCTTGGACTTCCAATGAATGACCCTGGGTTATGATGTTTTTGTTTGTTTCTGCAAATAAACAAATTTAATACTATCTATTTATAATTTTTCTTAAAAACAAACAAAGAACAAAACACAACAATCCAGGATGCCTACATGTTTGGAGCTTCATTGAATGGGGTCCTTGTTAGCTTAAGTCTGCCATGATGCTGAAGATACTTCTTAATCCTTCAAATTCAAAAAGGCCACCATTAAAGAAGGTCTGTCAGCTAATTTTTAAAAGAGCTGTGAATCACAGGTAAGGTAAGCCCTGTGTGTTAAGGCAAGATGAGCAGGGACTGGGGAGTGGGAGTCATATGTTATAAGACCGTCCTTCACAGAGGTCCTGACCCACACCTGGGAGGAAGAAGGACCATTCATATTAAAGAAAGATGGTGACAGAGACGGTGAAATGGAAGCAGATCTGAAGTGAGTAACACAGTCTGCCATTTAGATAACTGCAATTGAGAGAGTGACTCTTGTGTATATTCTGCTAAGCTTGACAATCCAAATACTTAGTCAAGTAGGATGTGCAGCCTAGAGCAGCAAAGGCACACCAGAGGCGTGTTCCAAGCTACTCAGTGTGTGATCCACAGGAGGAATCAGCATCATCTGGGAGTTTGTTAGACAGACATGCTGTTCTGGCAACACCTCAGAACTCCTGAGTCAGAATCCACTTAATTCATCATCTTACAACCACCCGTGCCCCCACCCCCACCCTATATAGCATCCTGATTTCAAGTTCTGATCTTAGTTTGGGTCATTATAATGGTTAGTTTGAATTGCCAACTTGCTTGGATTAAGAGATGCCCATGATTAAGAGGCTCCTGGATGTGTTAATGAGGGGTGTGTCTAAGAATGATTGGCATGTGGGATAGTGAACTGAAGTGAAGACCCTCCCCAAGCATAAGCAGCACCATCCAATAGGATGGTGGCTTGGATGGTATAAAATTTGAAAGAACAAGGAAGCAGCAGCAGATACAAGCTCAATTCTTTTTGAACAGATTTTTTATTGCTGCTGTGATCCCCTAAGGATATGGGACTCTTGCTTCTTCTCTTCCAGAGCATGCTCTGCCAGTGATTCTCCAGAGAGTTTCCAGAAGCCTTCAATTTGGGACTAGGGTAGCACTGTTGATCCCTTTTGTTCTGGGGTTTCTGTCTTTTGGCCTCCACAGCTACTGGTTCCTCCATCTCTCCAGCCTGCAGATGGCCATTGTGGACTATCCAGCTTCTGGTCAAGCCAATCTGATAAATCACCTTTTTACTATCATACTTCCTGATGATTCTGTTCCTCTAGAGAACCCTAACACAATACTCAACCTACCATTTGTTAGCCATGTAAAACTTGGAAAGTTACATTCTCAAAGGTCTCAGTTTTCTCAGTATGATATCTACTCTTAGTAATATCTACATTGTAAGATTTTTGTGAACATTTAAGTGGAATAATATACATCAAACACTTAAAAGTCTGATACATAGTAAGTGATGAAAAAAAGTTAATTACTTTGTAAAGGAAGTTAAGCTGTTCAAAATGAACATATAGGTCTAATAAATAAATAAACATACCCTTAAAAAGAAAGATAAATGTAATAAAAAATAACTGCTTTATTAATTACCATTATTTTTATGGATCAGTAATCCATTGTGATTTGTGAACATGTAATTTCACCTGTAGAATTCCACAGATCACACTAGCTTTGGGGGTGGTAAGGGATGAAGGGTGTTGTCCTTGCTCTTGAGGATCTTGCTATTTCAGTGGGGAGGAACATCAACAAGAAACATGTGATACTAAAGTTGAATCTTAAAGTATGAGTAGGACTTTACTGGGATGAAAAGAAGAAAAACATTGCAGGAAGAAGGGGGACCTATATTTTAATCCTCATATTAGGAAATGAATCTGAAATTCCATTAAGATTCTCAGAACAAGAGAGTATGGATGTAGCCCATGTGTCAAATTCCATCAGTGAGAGGAACAGAAATAGCAGACCCTGCTGGAGTCACAGGTATTCTATGGTAGGGAAGTTCCAACTTTCCCTCTGAGGGATTGATATGTGAATCTGCTGATTTCATACAATAAATTGTTTAATAGGGGAAAGTGACCACAAAAATGATCATAGTTTTGTTTTGTTTTTTAAATATCTTTATTTATTTATTCTTATGTGGTGCTGAGGATCAAATCCAGTGCAGCACACATTCGAGGCAGGCACTTTACCGCTGAGCTACAGCCCCAGCCCCTGGATCATAGTTTTATGTGACACAGGAACCTTCAGAGAGGAGACCCAAAGATGCAGGGGAAGCTATAGGGGAAGCTGTCTGATTTATGTTTAGGTTCTGAGAAACTGGGAGAGCTGTGTAGAGATATTGTTGGACAGAAAGGGTCTGAGCTTATGGAAATGGACTGAACAGGAAACCCAGCCAGGCCTGTCTGTTCAGATTCTTCTTGATCCTTTGTGGCATTTCTTCCTCCTAGTCTGGCGCAGGACCCCATGCAAGAATAGTCTCATAACTTATAAGCAAACAGAGAAGATCAGGATTTATTTTTTAGTTGTTGATGGACCTTTACTTATTTTTATTTATTTATATATATATTTTTAGAAATTTATTAGTTGCTCAAAACATTACATTGATCTTGAAATATCATATATCATATATTTGATTCAAATGGGGTATGAATTCTTATTGCAGATTGTACAGATTGCAGGATCACATTGGTTATACAGCCACGTTTATACATACTGTCATACTAGTGTCTGTGGTATTCTGCTGCCCTTCTTATCCCCTTCCATTTGTATGCAGTGCTGAGAATAGAACCCAGTGCCTCACACAGGCTAGGCAAGTGCTCTACCACTGAGCTACAACTCCAGCCCCCAGGATTTCTTAATGAACAATTCTTACATAGAAAGCAGAGGAAAGGCAGTGGGACATTGTAGATCTTATTACTTTGGGGGAGAATGGGTTCTGATTTCTAAGACCTGCCTCGGGAAAGAGGAATTCTAGTTTCTGTGACCTGTCTCAGTGGGGAAAGAGGGTGAGAGATGGGAGTGCAGGAGAAGATCAGAGAGAAACTGTTTCTGAGGCCTTGGGATATCATTTTTTCAGCCCCAACACCAAGTTTCTGAAACTTTGCAGTGATAGAGGAGCCAACACTTAAAGTTTCTACTCACAGATAAAGATACCAACATACAACAAGACCAAGTCACAAACAGAACTGGCCTTTGAACCTAAGAAGTCTGGTTATAGAGACAGTGGTCAACCACTCTACTACCCTGCCTCTGCTTCTTATTAGATAATATGGCTTTAAAAATGTCATAACCTTTACATACACATACACACACACACACACACACACACACACATCAAAACATACAGTATGGCTTCCACCAATGTATGTCATTTTGCACCACGAGCCAAAGAATGTTAAGTCTAACTATTGTAAAGTCAGAGACTCTCTACACAATTGAAGTATTATGAATTTCAAGTAATTATCAGAGTCCCTCTACGTTTTCAGTTAGTTTCAGACTCAAAACCAATAGTAGGTATGAATTACCCAATTTATTTTATTTTTGACTTTCCCAGTTTAATCTGAAAAGACATCTCAAACAGAAACTGACAAAACAATAAAAGAATAAATTCTCCAGTTTTCAGTCTGAATGAGTCAGAGTCCAGTCAGGAAAATAGAACCAGTTTCAGGCATGGCAGGGCAGCCAAGGAACTGGACACAAGGTTAAACCAGCTTTGGAAGACCAAAAAAAAAAAAAAAAAAAAAAAAAAAAAAAAAAAAAAAANTCTGAACATATTAAGACTGTTTTTCCTCTTAATCTTTTATGCCTCATGTTCAATTATAGTAATCTCTGAATCTCCACTTTTCTACCCTTTTTCCTCCTCCCCATCTGGACTACTACTGCCCTAGCTCAGGTTTGATTCAATTGTTACCTGGGCTAATGCAAAAATTTTCAAATTCTCCTCCTTGCCTTTTGTACTTTCTTTTATAAGATCTCATACTATGTAACAGAGTAATCTATAAACACCATGCGTTAAGCCCATTGGTTTTCTGTTTAAACCCCAATATGCCATCTTGTATCCATCAAAATAAAATCTAGACCCCTTGCTTAGGCTTCAAAGAACTCAAGTAGGTGGCTGAGAGAGGTTTCTCAGCTTCTTTTCCAGGACCTCAGACTCCGACTGCAGAGTCTGCAGAATTCCTCACAATTCTTACCCTTTGCTTATTTTACCTCCATACTTTTGCTTAGACTCTACCCTCTATATGGAATGGACTCCCTATCTTTGTTCACCTGGCTCCCTTGCACCTGTGGCTCAAGATGCAATTCGGACATCTGCTTCAGGAAGCAGTCCTTAGACCCCAGGCCACTTTCTTTATGCTCTGTAGTTCACTTACTTTATCATACACAACACAGTTCAGGTGTCTTTGTTTCCTTGTGCTGCAAGTCCCTTAAAAGCAGAGGTGGTGTCTCTTTTTTTCAATTTCTATCCCAAGCAGGTAGTATAAGGTCTGGCATAAAACATATGCTCCACGAGTGTTTACCTGTGTGAGTCAAGTTCAGTTCAATGGATCTCAAATTCATGTGATGGCCTCTCTTCAGGGCTCTGTCCTTTGTTCTCTCTTTAACTCATCTCTGAGAGTCAAATATTTGTTCTCCTTTCCCTCATGAATCAGAGGGCAGACCTCAGCTTTCCCTAAAGTGCAATATAATAGGGATTGGCTTAGAAGAAGTATATGAAGTTCTAACATTTAACCTTCAGTTTGCAGAGGAAGCAGCATGCTAATTAGTAAAGTTGCCCCCTCCCCTGGAGCTCTGGATGAATGTCCCTTGCCTTTAGAGAGCAGAAGGTACCTTGCAGAATCTATTCTAAATGGAGCTGAGAACACTGTTTTCCTCCTTTTGCCTCTTGGCCACGGTTTGAGTCCATTGTGCCTTTTTCAGCTATGGAATTTGAAGAAAGGACATTTTACAGACTACATAGGAGGAAACATTTTTCATAATCTCCTGTGGTAGAGAGGAATGGGCTGGGGAGGGAGAGCGAGCCTCTAGACTGGCAGAGTAAGCGGGGAGAGGGACCCTCTAGATTGGCACTTGTCTATGCGAATCTGCTTGCCAGCTCTGAAGCACAAGTGGCCTTTGAACAATGATTCTCCAAACCCACTGCTCAGGAAGCAGGCCTTAGATGCCAGGCCACTTTCTTTATGCTCTGTAGTTTACTTTTAAGGGAGAGGACTAGACGGCCTCTGAAACTAACCCCTGATCTTACAGTCTTGGCTAGATGCATAGATTTTTAAAGTATGTTTAATGTTTAATTTAAACATCCTGAAAGTCATAAACCGGGAAACCAAACGCTAGCAACTGAGTTTTCATGTTAAACAAAGAGCAACTTTGGAATAAAAGTCAATGAATTGGACTCTAGGGTTTATTAGGTTGCACAGCATAGCACTAAGCTTTATCCAAACAATAAAATTCATGCTGAGCTTGATGACAACATCCTGATAATACTGTATAGTTGATACTACAATAGTACTCTCTCCCCTGCTTCTGGAATAATGAGATACCCACACTGTTAACTAACCTACTGCAAAATTTATTGAAAAATAAACTGTCTTTTCTATTTTTGCAATTTTACTCATTTGCAGATCCATTTCCAGATGGGCTCAATGACAATTATCATATTTGTTACCTGCTAAGGGTTCTTAAGAGCAGAAGCCTGGCTCTACCCCCAAACTCTATTCTAAACAGAATTCTTCAGGCACCTTAAAGGCACACTGGCTTGCTTTAATTGCCTACTTTTAAACCTTGAGGTTGATAAGCAGGCTTAGTTATATTTTTATTTCTCTTTCCAAGTCTGCAAGAGGCTTCATACAATAACAAAAGCTTGTCCTAGATTAATATTCATGAAACCCTATAGATCAGAGAGGGAAAATGACACTTTTTATCTAATGTATGGGAAAAAAGAGAGACTTTCAATGGAATTCCATGAACATGATAAATATTATCCAAAATGTTAAGCCAGATTAGCCCCAACACCTTTCAAAGAAACCAAGGTAAGAGAATGAACAGAATTGAAGCAAGGAGGAAAACTAGGGATTAGATGTCAAGCTATGAAAGAAGTAGAAGAGCCTATTTTGTCTCTTATGCTTTACCAGCTACAGTATAAGAAAGAAATTCATTTTATAGTCTTTACTTAATAAATCACTATTTTACATTTTTTTTAAAACATAAGCTAATGTTTTACAATATTGACTTCAATAAAAGTGGATACATTAAGTCATAGGTTAGTGATCCGACATAAAATAAGGTTGTCTGCCATTATAACACAAGGGAACTCACCTAGAACTTTCTATCCCTGCTAAGAAAACATCATAGGATTGTCATTACTGGGCCCAAAGTTTCATAAATTACAGAAAGAAATAAAAATAAGTTTTGTTGTTGAAATGTCCTGCCATATTAGATGATATTTGTTCTTATGAGTTTTTCTTTTTTTCTTTTCTTTCTTTCTTTTTGAGGGGTGGTACTAGAGATTGAACTCAGGTTCACTCTACCACTAAGCTACATTCCCAGCTCTTTGCATGCTTTTGTTTGTTTTGAGACAGGGTTTAAGTTGCTAAGGCTGGCCTCAAAATTGTTGAACTTAAACCTTCCTGCCTCAGTTTCCCAAATTGCTGGGATTATAAACATGCACCACCATGCCTCACTATCTGATGGACTTCTCTCTCTGATGCTTGAAACTCTTTCACAAACATATAGACATGCGTATAGGTGTGTGTGTGTGTGTGTGTGTGTGTGTGTGTGCGTACATAGACATAAACATATATACACACGCTTGAGAATTGAAAAATTAATCCAAGAGATTCTCTACAATTCTCAAAAGTTGACTTTATGAAATCATACCATATTGAAGTGGAAATAAGTTTATAATACACCTAAGTCTACAAAGCCTTTCAATTAGATTCAGCTTTTTCCCCACTTTTACATTTGAGTCTATATCCAGAGGTTTCAGACACCACCTGTCAAATACCATGCTTCTAGTTAATGCCATTGTTGGGACTTGAACTCAGAAGTATTATCTGCCTGACCCAGGTTCATTTTCTGTACCATCATATAATGAACTTAACCAGATAGATCTACTTTAAACCACAATCTTTATTTTATCAAAATTATTTTGTAATAAAAATTATGTATATATAAAAATCAACTATTTACATGAAGATAAAAATAATGACAAAAATATAACACCCAGATTAAAAAATTAAATTTTGCCAGCAACATCTTTACATTCTACTCCTTAATATAACCACTCTCCTAAATTATTCACGTACAGGATGCATGTAGATTTATATGCAAAACATTTGTTACATATAAAATATATCTAATTACATACAATGAAAAATATATGGAAATATATGTTGAATATATATATATATGTTCATAGATGTTGAACATATGTGTTCATAGTTCATATAAACTGTGCATAAACATATTCTTAGATGATATTACTTAGTTTTTGAGTTTTAAAATTTATATAAATAATTTTATAATGCCTATGTTCTTCTCAAACTTACTCTTTTGACTCAACTATTCATAGGAATTTAACTATTCAAATTCATAAGTGTGTATTTGTGTGCCTCTTGATCCTTTTGTGTGTGCTAAATATTATAATATTATGTCAGTATGTGGCAATTTATGTGTATATTCTCTTGCTGCTGTGAATTTGGTCTGTTTCTAACTTTTTGTTATCATAAAGAAAGCACAAGTGCAAGGCCGTGTCCAAGAGAGATAACCAGCAATCCCAAATTTGGCTCTTTCTTTCTTTTTGAGGGGTGCATGCATCTTTGAAATGTCTCTTTATGGATGGAGTGTAAAAGTTTTTGTTTCCATTTTTAATCATTTTACAATTTATCTATAATTGGTGTTATTAAATTTAAAAATTGCTTTTAATCTGATGAATAAAAAGCTTCTTGTGGTGACATTTCCCATTATTTCCTTGATTACTAAAAAAATTTAAGTAGCCATTCCATATTCCACAGCTGATAAGTAGTAGAACTAAGATCCAAATCCACATCTGACCAGCTCTAATGTTCATATACTTTACACTTAGATATATTATCTATTGTTCTTAATGATGTGTATACCAAGATATTATTGAACCTGGAAAATATTTTTTAAAAGACACTATGTATTTGAAAAGCAAATATTTCATACATGCACACTTCCACATTTAAACACATACATATGTAAGCATGCACACAGTTGGAATGGAAGGCAAAGAAAACTATGAAAGTTGATCTGATGTAAATATAGAACATAGGGCTGGAGATGTAGCTCAGTGGTAGAGTGCTTGTGTATATTAGGTGTTGGGTTCCACTTCCAGTGGCAGTGGGTGGCGGGACAGTGGGGTGAATGTGGATGTATAAGACTTGAAATCAGATCACAGCAGTTGGGGAAGCTGAGGTGTGTCCCATTAATAGTAGTGCCAATTAGATTTATGTGCAATAGATATTTATGCTGTTTATATTCCCAATTATTTCATTTTATTTTTTTTAGATAATAGGTCTGAAATAACAATTTTATAATTCTGAGATCCCAGTTCCCTTCTCTTTACTATTATTACATTAATAAAAATAATTAAATATACTTTAATAAAAATGCTAAACATTAAGTCATTGCTCATATTGCTTTTCATTCTTTGCCAGTGGCCCTACATAAAATAAGTCTCCTACCTTTACAATAAAAGAGAACTCTTCTAGAACTTTATATCCCTGCTAAGAAAATAAAAGGATAAAACTGGGCTAATAACGATGACAGTTTCATAGAGTTGTTATGTTGATTAAATTAGTTAATGTCTCCCAAAAGTCCATGTGTCATAGGTTTGGTCCTCAGTGTGGTGCTAGTGGGAGGTGCTATGGACCTTTAAGAGGAAGTGTCTGTGGGAAGTCCTTAGGTCATTGGGAGCATGTCTTGAAGGTGACTGTGGGAGACACTGATCTCTTCCTCTGTGCTTCCTGAATTGTGAGGTGAGTGGTTTGTTCCAATGTACATTTTCACCATGATGTGCTACCTTATCACAGGCTCAAAGGAATGGGGCCCCCTGATCTTATACTGGAACCTTCAGAATTGTGAGCCAAAATAACCCTTTTCTCTTTATAAATTAATTGCCTCAGGTAATTTGTTACCTGACAAATACACCAAGGAATAAGAATTTTTCCCCCTAGACAAATGCACTAATAGTAGAATCTAGAAACACGTTTTAGAAAAGAATAAGAATAAGCAAAAAGGATTGGCAAAGTAGTATAATTATTTTACTCCATGAGGAGATAAAAGATCTGTGAAAGAGGAAGAAAATTAAGAAAAAAACACAATAAGACTGAATTTTAAAAACAAGTTTATAAAATCCACCTATAATAGTATTTATCCCTACCACATTCCTTTCAAAAGCTTTATAAAAATCAATACTGCATATTATAATTGTAAGTAGATAACTTGTTTATTCTCAGACTATGCCATGGAGTGGGTGTTTGTGTTGTCAAATGGCAAAAAATCATGTTTACTCTGAAAATCAATGTAAACTAATAAAGAGAGTTGATCTAAATTAGTGAAAAATCTAAACTATAGAATATTTTTGCCAATGTTCATTTACATTAGGTTTATTTAGCTTACTTCTTGTACTTGAAAGTGATGAATTATATCTTAGTAAATAGCCTTTGGGGACCTGCTATGAAGACTAACTGAGAACATTTTATTTTCACATGTAATTTGATGTATATTTTAGATGCAATTAAGGTAGGTGCAGAAATACTGTTTGGCTTCTTTTATTTTTTATTTTATTTATGTTTGGTGGTGCTGGAGATTGAACCCAGAGCCTTGTGCATGTGAGGCAATCACTCTACCAACTGAGCTATGTCCCCAGTCCTTGGCTTCTTAAATATATTAAAAATTCTCCCTAAAAATCATCCCATATGTTAATCTTTGAAGTAGGCTTTGCTGAGTAAAGATATGGCAAGGACAATGTTTATCTGAATTGCCAGAAATACTTTGATAACCTTGAGTTAATGAGATAAAAATCTATTTGTATAGTCTTTTATCTTAGGTCCCATCATGTCCAGAACATTTGAAACCTGAGATGAATTCAGGGTTTCTCTTGATGTTAAGGTTCCAAGTTAGTGTTTTGGGGCTGCTTTATCTACTAAGTGTTTTGGTAGAATATTTTGTGTAACTTATATAAGAGAGAGCACTAATTCGCACATTTGGAATGTCCAGGGTGAGAGATTGTTTTAGTCAGCTCTTTTGCTGCTCTGACTAAAAGATCTGACCAAAACAATTGAACAGGAGGAAAAGTTTGAGGGCTCACAGTTTCACAGGTCTCAGCTCATAGATGGACAGCTCCATTCATTGGGTCTTGAGGTGAGGTGGAACATCATGGTGGAAGAGTATGATGGGCAGAAGTGGCTCATATGATGATCAGAAGCAGAGGGAGACTCCACTTACCAAATACCAAAGATATACCCTAAAGGTACACCCCTATGACCCACTTTCTCCAGCCACACCATACCAGCCTCAGGTACCACTCAGTTAATCCCATCAGGGATTTCATTCACTGATTGGGTTAAGACTCTCATGACCCAATCATTTGTCCTCTAAACTTTCTTCCACTGTCTCACATATAAGCTTTTGGAGGACACCTCTCATCCAAACCGTAACAGAGATTCAGAAACTGAGAATGTATTACTGAGTTTCTTGATTTCTTTGGAAATTTCCAGAGTGATAATTGCTAGGAAGGAAATTTACTTTTAATTCAATGAGCACTGTGCACCAGATACTACACTAGGTACTTCACATTTGTTATTTCATATTATCACAACTTCCCTCTGATGTTTTTATTATTATCAGCTTCATTGAACTGATGAAGAAATTGGGAGACTGAGCAGCTTTACCAACAGCAAGCGCTGAACACAGGCATTGAATTCATATCTGCATGACTCTTTCAGCTGCACTGTGCCATCTCCACGTCCGGTTAGTTTTTATCCTACATTATAGCATCCTCAGGCCTTGTCTTATAATTCCTGACCCCATGGGTATAGACTGAATTTTCTGTCACCTGCTCCCAATTTCATAAGTTGAAGTCCCAGTCCCCAATGTGATGATATTGGGGGATAGCACTGTTTGGAGATATTTAAGTTTAGATGAGGTCACAAGGGACTATCATGATGGGATTAGTGTCATTGTAAGTAGAAGAAGGGATCAGATCTGGCTTTCTTCACCTTGCAAGGACACAAGGGAAGATACGATTTGAAAGCCAGGAAGGGAGCCATCACTAGAAACTAAATCTGTTGACTATCTTGGACGAATAAACAAATTTATTATTCAAGCCATTTAGTATGTAGTCTGATACAGCAGCCAAGCTGACTAATGAACCCATCCTCCCAGAAATAGTTTTTATTGCTAAATAGTTTTCAGAATGTTAAACTGACTGGCATGCCAAAGCAAACTGAACATACATTGAAGATTTTATTCAGTTCTTTATTCGTGAAGAAACTGAGAGGTTGGTGAAGCTAGTTCAAAGAGCATTTTGAAGAAGAGGGTATTTATATTCCACTAGCCAAGACACATTCAAATAAGATTGTTAAGGTAAAGACAAAATTTACCAATGTTCTACAGTACAATAAAATTTTAAACTTTGGGGTTAACGTCTCTTCCAGACAGAAATAATTTAAGTTAACATGTAACTTTTTGGAGTCTGAGTCCCCAATACTAAGTAGCAAAATCAAACACAATTATATTCCCATAGCTAATGACATTGACCTTGTTAACAAGGTAACAGCGGAACACTGAAAAGACATGTCATCCCCATGTAGTCCTACTCCTAAGATTTTAATAACGTTTTTTGCATTATATTGCTATTTACTCTCACAGCACCCGCTGGCCTTATATAATGAGATTTATGACAATTTAGATTTTTACTTTTGTCAACTTGCCCTCTTTGGCTACAAGCTATTTGATAAATTTAAAGGTTGATTCTTTCTTCTCTATAGGTCCAGCTTCTAGCCAGCACAGTGCTTAACATATAAAGAGTGATTGATTAATTATAATTAAATTAACAAACAACTTTGAATTATCTTTATGTCTTCATGTTTGGGGTTACTCAGAAACTTCTGATAGGCAGAGATTTTAGTGGCAGCAGAAGCCTCGGATTTTTGTGTCAGTACTAGTGACAGATTTCAGCAAAGAAATGACACCCAAAACACCAAAGCCTGGTAGGTAATTCTCATGGATCACCACATTTCTCAGGTATCAGTTTCCTTATATATAGGAAAAATTCATCAGGGCCTTCAGCAACTGGAGAGACCAATTCCATACATTCAATGCTATGCCATTTTCACGGTAGAGCTCATAAGACTTTAGAATGTTACATCACTTTCTTTGTAAATATGCTCTTTTAGTATTACAGGAATAAGCCTTAATGTATAAAGTTCTAGCTTTTTACTGATGTTTCCTTTTGCTGTGGGCTAAGTCAAGAGTCTGATCCAGAGTGATGTAGCCTCTACCCTAGGTTGTGGAAGCTTCACTTTTCTCCTCCCATTCATCATGAGAAATACAATTTTCTGTTTCCCTTGGCAACCACTGGCTCCTGACTTGATACTCAGGAGGGCTTTGGTACTAAAGAAATTCCCTCAAAAAGATGCTCCCTCAAATCACCAGGGAGATATGTGACATTTGCATCTTTCTAGACAAGTGCAGAGCTCCATTTATTGCCATGTGGAACTCACTATCTTTCTATGCTCCAACTCCAGCAATCTGAAAATATGGCAACAACCCCGTGTTAACACTGTCTATAAACTCCCAAGGACTCAGAATTGCTTATATAGAGAAACTCTCAGGAGTATTCACTCTGAATCTCTGAATGCTTTCTTTTAAACTCTGGCTTTATAATTTCATTTATTTCACCACTGTGCATTTCTAAAGCTATTTTTTTTTTCTGGATCTGCTGCCTATAAGCTGCATAACCTTAATTTTCTGACCTGGAAGATGAAGGTAATAACACCTGTGTTGCAAGATTGTGATGGATTCCAAATGAAATTATGTATATAAATGTACCCAAAACATAGGACAATGTTATAAGTCTCCCTCCTCAACGTTTTTACTCTCCCTACAATGAAACTTATATTTATTTATATTTGGCTTTTGCAGTTGTCCATTTCCAATCCCTGGGTCTGTCCAGTAGACATATGTCATTTGTATATGATATATCTCCTTCTCTGGAGATGAACTTGGGTCAGTGCATCCCTTAGAGCTTACATGAAAACTAAAAAAAGGAGGAATATCTTCCACAATGAAATGAAAAAGTTGTTACAATGGCAGCAGCCAGTGGGTAGTCAGGAAGGGACAGATGAGGACCTGCCCCAGACAAAAGTATGACTTATTCATTATGGCATTTCAGGTGCTTGTAACAAAACACATGCTACACTAAGCATTTTGTATAATCTCTTATTATTTTTAAAAATTGTCTTGAGAGGAAAATATTAATGTGTCCATGTTAAAGTTGGAACATTGAGGTTAAAAGGGTATAATTAATTGGGTGAGTGGGTAAGCTGAGATGAAAGCCTAAGCTAACTGCTTCTAGAGTTTGTAGTCTTAAGGTAGAAGCTACATTAGTGTTGTCTATTATTATTATTATTTTTTTGTACCAGGGATTGAATCCAGAAGTGCTTAACCACTGAGCAACATACCCATTTTTATTTGCTATTTTGAGACAGGGTCTGGCTAAGTTGCTGAGGCTGACTTTGAACTTGAAAAGATGCTGCCTATCCTCCCAAGCAGCTGGAATTACAGGGATTACAGGTGTGTGCCATAGAGTCTATTGATCTTTATTCTCACTCTGCATTTTAATCGTTAACCTGAATCATTTAGTGTCTCTATGATCTATATTTTTTGTCTAGAAATACACATTTGAAAGTGCTGTCTGGTCCCAACTTTCTCTCCTGGTTCTTAGCCCCTGGGTTTTCTCCTCTCCAGTTTCATCCAAATATGGCCAGTCTTCTGCCATAATTCCATTCTCCTTGAACTCAAAATATCTAAATTAATGCATTTTAATTTTAATAAGAGGCATTATTTTTCTGCTCACACTTATCCCAGGTGGGTAATTTTAATGGTGGTAATTGAGGCACCGAGCAATATCACAATGTCACGTTCTCATCCTCCCCACAGACTTCTATTCTTTGTACATATAGGTTGGCTTTACCTCAAGAAACCACGATTGTCTCCTGAGACTCTGCACTGTCCTGGATTTAATGTTTTTAAAGTAATTTAAAAGACATTTGCTGCCTATGAGACAAACTATTAGGCGACCACTCAGAGAAGATGGTGTTAGTATGATAAAATCCATTTCTTAGAAGTCAAGATGATCAACACCTAATTCTTTCCTCATTTGCAAACCATTATTTGGATAGTATTTTTTTGAGGTATAAAGCTTGGAAAGTTTTCTAGGACCTAATTTCAAGGACCATATACCTTTTTTTTTTTTGGTTAATTGAAAAACATACCCAAAGTGGAAGCTAAGTGTAGCTTCTACATTAAGACTACAAACTTTAGAAGCATGCCCAAAGTCTTTGCTGTCTCTCTTGCCGTCTTCAGTCAGGTATTTTGTAGGTTTCTCCCATGTTTCACCTTAATAACTTGGAGTATTTTTCTAGCCTGTCAACATTTAGGGATGCCTAGTCTAGTGAATATTTTAGTACATATCCTTTATAGCTCAGCATTGGTTAAATGATCTAAAATATACCATTATATTCAGCATTTTTATTACTTCATCATAAATTAATTTTTCATAAACAACTAAATGAACCAACATTATACAAGGCATAAAGGATGACACAATATTATTAAAAACTGCTTAAACTATTTTTATGCCTTTTAGAAATTGCCATTTTTCAAAAAAATAGGAAAGCGGATAGACTATTTTTTAATGTTACAGCATATGTGTCTATAATTATGTTGACAATTTTCTAATACGTGTGTGTGTGTGTGTGTGTGTTTATTTATATATACGTATGGACTACATTGAAGTCAGAGTATTATATTTTCCTGTGTTCACTAACATAAACCTCTATAGAAGAACTGTAGAGAGAAAACAGGATGCTGGTCTTGAAGTCAAATGGAAAGGTGCTGATTTGCATGAAATAAAAATTTCTTTAGGTTCTGCCCTGCTCAGATATTCTTGAACCATTTTAAGGGCTCTGGGGATCCTGTCTCCTAGGTTCAATCTTTTGTACTGATAACTGCTCACATCTGAGGCACCTAGGCATGGTGCATGAGTAAGGACAGAGTTTTTGAGGGAAAGTGTCCCTTTCCTGTTTCCCCATAGACAGAGAAGGGGGAGAACCAGCCATTGAGAACAACTTCTAGACATATTTAATGCCACAAAAGTAAATCAGAATGACCAGTAGAGTAGATGGAAGGAAACAGGGGGAGGGAAGGGGGAGGGAAAGGGTAGGTACTAGGAACTAAATTAAAGCAAAGTATATCCCATGCCTTTATAATTATGTCAAAATGATTCCTGATGCTTTAACTAAAAAGAACCAATAAAAAGGAAAAGACCCAAGACATATAGACATATTTAATGCCCAAAATATTTTTGGAAATGGGAAGGACATACTTGGAGTAGACAGAAATATGATATAATTTCCAAGATATCAAGGTGGCTATGTATTAGTAATAAAAGAAATCCCTATAATTGCATCATATAAAGGCAAGCAACCCATATGATAGCAGGGAAAAAAACATGACTAGGCAATTCATAGAAGATAGAAGTGAAATAGCTGATAAATGTGTAAAAATGTTTAGATTCACTAATGTGCAGAGGAATGCACACTAAAGAATCCAATGAAATTCTACTTTGTTTTAGCCATCAGACTGGCAAATATTAAGAAGAGAATTGATACCTAATTCCAATAAGGATGCAATGAACATCATCTTGGAGAATAGATGTCTGAAACTCTTCAAACACATTTTATTAAATAAATCTTATAATAAATATGTAAATCATAAAAATAAGGCACATCAGTTAATATAAATAGCATTTTTATTTCTTTG
>NW_026000223.1:5980809-6027385 GCF_001458135.2 Marmota marmota marmota
GAGATTCCCCTGATTTGTTTGTAAATCCTCATCATAAAACTAAGAGCATAAACATTCAGAATTAAAACCATTTGAAAATATCCATACTCCAGTGGAGGAAAATCATTTAAAAAGAAGTTCTTATAGAGGAACAAAAATTGGACAGAATTAAAATTTCATCAGAATATCTAATGTGGGCTGGGGATATAGCTCAGTTAAGTAGAGTGCTTGCCCCACATGTATAAAGCCCTGGGTTCAATTGCCAGCACAAAAAAAAAAAAAAAAAAAAAAAAACCCAAAAAAAAGAGAGAGAATAAAAGAATATCCAATGCAATGTTAGGGAGAAATTTTTTAACAAAATCTTCAAAATTTTAGGGAAAATTATTTTCTTTCTTAACCAAAGAAATTTTTACCAAAAGTAAAATATGATTCTACTCCAAAAGCAAAAATTTATAAGACCAAAAACTATTGAAAGAAAAATCCAAGGAATTCTCAAAAGAAGATGACAGAGGATAGGAGTAACACTTTCAAGTGGCGGTGACTCAGAAGCAGCAGTTAGTTACTTGAGTAAAGGCCTCCTGAAGCTAAATGCCTTGAGTACACAGATCCAGCTCATCTTAGATCAATCAAAATGGGTCCTTATACCTTCCTCAGTTAAGGCACAGAGAGTCTAAGTAGACAGAAAATTCTCTGAGCTGACAGGAGTCAGAGCTCAGAGCTGACCCAGGGTTTAACTACTCTGACATCCTGCCTTTTTCAGTATAATTAAGTGAATGAACTTAGCAGAAATTTGAAGAGGATTTACTTCATCTTTAGTCCTTGAAGAATTTTCCTTTGTATGGTAAACTGTAATGGCAAGGGATTACATGGGATTTTAGTGTAATCACAATTCTAGAAAAATGGTATGCATGTATACTTATAGATTTATAAGATTTTTTAAAGCTTAAAATCAACCAATAATTGTAGAAGTAATAAAAATTGCTAGATATCAATAGTGTGTGTATGAGTGTATATATATATGTGTGTATGTGTGTATATATATACATATGTGTGTATATGTATCTTTACTGAAATTTATGTATCTTTACCAAAAATTGCTAAAAGAGACATTTGACTTTAGTAGCTCTAAAAAATGAAGTTAGGTGTAGGGGGTATAAAACGATATGTTTACTTCTCCTTTTATTCTTTTCATTAATTTTTGCAGTTATTTTATGATGTGCATATATATCACATTATATATAATATTATATATATATACATACATACACACACACACACACACACACACACACACACACACACACCAGGGATTGAACCCAGAGGCACTTAATCACTGAGCAACATCCCAGTTCTTTTTATTTTGAGACAGGTTCTCCCTAAGTTGCTTAGGGCCTTGCTTAGTTGCTGAGGCTGGCTTTGAACTTGTGATTCTCACCTTCCCAAGTCTCCGAGATTACAGACTTGTGCCACCATGCCTAGCTATTTGAAAACTATACACACACACACACACACACACACACATATATACATATACATGTATATATATATATACATGTATATGTATATATATATTAAATCTCATTAAATATATGATGAAATGGGATGAAACATGAAAAATAAAAGAATGATAAGTAATTTACTCAACTAGAGGAAAATGATGACAAGATCAGATGAAAGTTATGTGCTCAATAATACAATGTGAGGGATGATGATACTCGTTAAATGTTGGGAGGGAAGTGGAGTGAGGGAAAGCAGATCAAGAGAGTGAAAAGTTGGCAGATGATCTCGATTTCTAAAGTTCGGTATCTCACTCCACTCTTCACTCTGGCTTTTTATACAATAAGAAATTATTGTTCCCAATGGAATGGTAGATTCATACGTTGCCCCCCATGCTTCACCAAATACTTAATCTTTACTTCTGCTCTGCTCAGCTAGCTTTGATCTTTGGAGAAATAGAAAAGCCTATAATGTACATAAATTAATTCTGTACTTCTCTCTCAGGGAATTTTGGAGCCCGGTTAAGAATGAAATTCCTTAAAAGTACAGACCCAAATAAGATGGCCAGGTTGCTATGTTTGTTTCCATGGAAACCAGAGACCCTTCCTGCTGAGCACTTTTCCTCAGTCCTCTTCCACAGGCACACATGCCCACTAATGACATTCACTCTCGGTGCTTTTCCTGAACAAGGTGGTATTTCTGCATACAAATAAAAAGCAAGCAAAACCAAAACAAAATAAAACACCTACTTACTTTTCTCAAATGTAGTCACATTACCCAGTCACAGGACACTAAACCAATTAAATACCAAGTGGATTTAGCTACAATTCCCCCTACCCTTTTGATGCATGTGTTCATTAACGTGAAGAACTTGGAGCAGAGGGGGCAGTTGTTACAGCTGAACAGATGAATGCTCACTAAGCAGCCCAAGGAGGAGTCCGGATGCCACAGTTTAAGCATATTCCCAGTCAGTGCTGAGGACACTCAAGATGTAGATCCAATCCAATAATTGGGTATTTTCTAAGGACAGAGAAATGACCATTAGTGCTACTACAAACAATTTTGCCGCAGTCTGGCTGGGCACAAATCACCAGCCACTGAAGCAGGAACAAACTTTATTTTTAAACTGCAGGAAAACACTTCACACAGCCCCCCGGGGAATCCTCCCAAACGCCATGAGGCTTGTCCAGGAACCCCCAGCCGGAAATATCTCTCCCGGAAATCCCTCCTCCTGCACTTCCCCAACCAATGGGAACTCTCGGGGAATCCCCGGAAATCCCCATGAGAACTCCAAAATAGTGCGAGAACTCAAAAGTTGCGGCAGAGGCGGATAGTAATGCCTTGCCTGTCAATCAATACTGTTGGCAAAATGCCAGGGGCCATACAGACTCGGCCGTGGCTCTCAGCACAATTTCTCAAGGCTCAGGCAGAATCCAATATATCCTCATAGGGCCGGGCTTGGGAGAAAAAGGACAAAAGGAGCAGGAATACACCGACAGCAGCTGGCATTCATTGAACATGCTCTGAGTACACACAAATTTAAAGCCCAGGAGGAAGGGAGGAGGAGCCTTGGTGACTCCCTTTTGTAGATGAGAAAAACTGGGCATAGAAAGTGCCTTTTCCTAAATCCACCCTTTTCTTCTTCCATGGGGATAATTTTAGTCTCTCAGTTTTTGAGTGAGACTATCTGCTAAGCTTCATGTTAATGTTATTGTCTTCTAGAACTAGAAAAAAGATTGTCGTGGTGTGGCATTTATTTGGTATAATAATACAAAAGAAGTTGAAAGGACAGGGTTTAAAATCATTGTAGGTACTGAATTTAGGTTTACAAACCTCACGTGGTTTCATGTTTAATTTCTAAGTAACTAAAATTACTGCGATATATAAGGGGCTCTCCATGTCTGCAGGTTTTGTCTCTGGAGATTCAAACAACTGTGGCTCAAAAATATTCAGGAAAATTTGTACTGAACCTGTACAAATCTTTTCCTTGTCATTGTTTCCTAAACAATACAGTATAAGAATGATTTCAAAGCACTTAGGTAATAGATATTGTGAGTAATTTAGAAATCTTTACTTATCAAATTAAAGATTTAAAGTGTACAGGGGGAAATGCAAATTTTATGCCATTTTTATGTAAGGGACTTGAGCATTTGTGTATTTGAATGTCTGCAGGAAGTCCTGGAACAAATCCTTGGAGAATATCAAGGTACTACTCTGTATGTGTGTGTGTGTGTGTGTGTGTGTATGTGTGTGTGTATATGTGCATAAATACATATATACACACACTATATTTCACTAAAATGGAAAATTCATCAGTATCACGTTGTGCCTCATCCCCTTTACCATTTTCTGCAGTAATATAACCTTTCCTCCACTTTACTTCTGACTTTAGTCCTGGCCTTCATCTCTGCTCTGTCTCTAAAATCTTAACTATGATTTAATAGTAGGAGAGTAGGATTGTCCAGAGAATTTCAAGGAGGTGCCAAAACCTATTAAGAGGGCCAGATGTGGCACTTAAGCAAAGCTCTTTCTAAAGAAAAAAANAAGTTGAGCTTATTACTCATCATGTTATGGGAGATTGTGCGGCATAGGTATGATGATGCTGCCTTGGTAAGAGTTTGCTATTAAGGACTTATAGCAACTCTATAGAGTATTGTATTACATATCACTAGGCTAGGAAAAGATCAAGATTCAAAGTTCAAAGTATGGTTTCTACTGAATGTGTATTACTTTCACACCATTGCAAGTTGAAAAATCCTGTCTAATTTTAGTCATGGACTGTCTGTACCTCTCTCTTTTACAAACTCATGAGCCCTCCAGGCTGATTTTGTTTCTCTTTCCTGAAACCTAGAAACTTTCACTAAACATAGGCTGAATCAATTATAGAACTTATCTTTGTTCTGCTTCTTTCAGAGTTTAAGTTTGATGTCATCTCTTTTCCAATGCCTGAAAACCCCAACTATTTCACATTATTTTTCTAGTATTTTAGTTAGGAACAAAAGGCAAATAAATATGAGGTCCAAGTTACCCCAAAATGGTCTGAAATTTTCTAAATATAGTTAAAACTAATTTATTTGAGATAATTTGAGAACCAAAATAATGAGAACATTAATAATGTCACAAATAGCTGAGCCTACACCACAAAGTACTATGTTCAATAGAAGTGAGATAATGGAAATTTTCTGTAGCTACACTGTCCTCTACAATAGCCACTAACTGACATTGTCATTTTAAGGCATATTGAGCCCTTGAAATGTTTTAGAAACTGAATTTTTAATTTATTTAATTTTAATAAATGTATATAGTTTTGACTAGTGACTACTCTATTGGGAATCCAGGTCTAGAGCTTGATAGAAAAATGTTAAAATAAATGGAACAGAAAAAAATTTAATGGAAGATACAAGGATAACTTGGGAACAAGGAATGGGTGGTTGTTGTTTTTTTTTTTTTTTTCTTTTTGTGAAATCAAGTAAACTGCTTGCTATTCCAGATTTGTGTTTAAAAAGAAGATAGGACAATTAGAGAAGACACATAGTATGATAATGGCTGAATCAACTCATATTTCCAAACATAATTTGGAAAGATAATGAGGAACTCAATGTGTTTGTCATTGCTGCTAATATTCTTTACCCACTGATGAGAGGTTAAGGGGAGCAACTGGAGAACAGAACAGATAAAACAAATAGGTGGAAACATCTATTTCAGTCCTAACCTTTTCTGCCACTTAGCACTCACAGAGATTTTCAATCCAAATGGAACATGGTGGCTTATGAAGTCTCTATTCTGCCTCCAATCACATAGGAAGTAATAGCTAAATTGATGAAAGGTAACACCTCTTCCAGGATGTTAAGGGACATAGGATTTTTTCAATATGGAGTATAGAAGGCAAGAGGTAGCCGCCTACTGAACTTTCCTTTCTTAGATATCTGTTATTCAGAGTGACCATGCATAAAAGCACTAATTCTTGGAATCCTTACTGCTAAAGCTTAATACTGAGGATATTGTATGGCAGGACCCCTTCTTGTGTGGAATCTTCATGTTAATTAATGGCCTCTGGAAGTAGATCTTCCAGTAAGTTGTAAATGTCTATAGTGGCTTTAGACTAATTCTGTCAAGGAGTCCATTATTTTTGGATGTTAGATTATGCTTGAATGTCTATACGGAAGTTTTGTTCACAGGTCATCATTCCACCTTTTATTATTAAAATGCTTCTGCATGACTGACCTATTTTTATGGGTCAGACCTTTAAAAAAGTAAGAGAAAAATTGCTTTTTTTCTTTTCCTTTTTTCCCAGTGATCTGTATATAAAGTGCAGGTATATAATATACCAAAAGATGCATAGGGACACAAACTTCTATAAATCACTGTCAGGACAGGAAACAGCACTGCTTGCTTGTACCTATTCCATCATAAGTTCTAACCAGAAAAATGTTGTGGTTTATTTGGAAAATGCTTGTGTTTAACACATAATAAGCTGGGCATATATTGGTTACTGCATTATAAGAGAATAGCAGTCATTTCAAAGTGTATCCTAGCAGGTCACAGGGTAATAGAGGTAGGATGGAACATGGCAATACATTTATTCCCAGCAGAAACCTATGAAAACTGCAAGGAACTCTAAAACAAAGAAAGCTGAGATGGTAGGCTTGATAGAATTAGACTGGTACTACAGTAGAGAGTGGTTGAGATATGGTGAATGGAGGCTTTCCCAAATCCTATGGAAAGTACAGTGGCAAACATCCAGAGCATGGGCTTGGACACAGTTAACTCCTGGCTCCACTTACTGACTTTAAGTTAATGTTCTATGACTTGGGCTGACATCCAAAAAAGGAAAAATGGAAGCAATACTTCCTACCTCTGGCGCATTGATAAAAATCAAATGAGTTAAAGTTTATGTAACATAGACCTATAAATTCAGATGAGTATTCAGACATGTCTGAAAGGTGAGTCCTGCTGCCATGACACTGGAGTTCCTGGTATTACCATTGTGGTGGGCAGAGCCCCTTTGTATTACAGCTCTTTTTAGCTCTTTGGCAGAAAGTGCCTGCTAGGGCTGCCCATTGAAACTGGATTTTCCGCTGTTGTAATCACTATGGGCTGCATTTGTTTGGATTACGCTCCTTTTGGCTCTGTAGCCAGCAACAGCCTGCTATCATTGCAGTTTAGTAGCAGATCACAGTGATTCCTTCAGGGTTATTGTCTCATGAACTCGAAAGAATGAAATCCTTGGACAGTGGCAAGTCAGTATGAAAGAGTAGGATTTATTCAAATAGGAAGAAAAGAAACAGCTCTCTCCCAGCAAGAGGGGTCCTGATAGCAGACTGTCATTCAGGTGTACTACTCTAGAGGATTATATGGCTGCCAGGTTGGGGCACTGCTCAATATTTATACTAATCAGATATTGGAAAAATGCCAGGGTTATTGGTCAGGCCCGCAACATTGTATTTGATAGTCACTGAATTTCTGTGTAGTCTTCACTCAGGTCCACTCTACTTTCCCTTTTCCTACCTCTCTAGAACAAAGAGGCTGGAATGTCTACAGAGCACTTCATTTCTACAGACCAGCTTGTACTTTTCATCTTACTTAGAGAAGACTTTTGGTGGCCTATTGCCTTAATTGCCTATTTTACTATCTGACTATTTACCTTTTCAAGAGGGTTTTCTGCAAAGATATTGAGACTCAAGAGGGACAGAAAAGATAACTTGCTCTGAGGCAATAGGGAAACGTAGTAGACAAATTTCATTTTAGGACAAGATAGAAGTATTGGAGTGGAGACATAATTTCAGGACCATGTATTATCCGTCAGAGCCCATATGGACCTATATCTGGTCTTAGGACATAGACTGCAAAAGAAAAGCATTAAAGAGTAGTTTCACTAGATGAATACTTAGGATAGAAGAACTGGCTTTTTATATATGTGTGTTGTGTTTGTGCCAACTGTATTTCTCTCCTTTTAAATTTCTATTGGAGTATGATATAATGCAGAAAAACATAGTAGGGCAGAATAATACATATATGAAGCCCTCCAAACAAAAACCAACAATCGGCACCATTTCAGTTAAGTTAGTTGTGATAAAAGCTGCAGTAGGGGAGAAGGAAAATGGTGGATACTGCTCTGCAACTGTGAAGGTGTTCATTCTTTTTTATTATTGGTTGTTCAAAACATTACAAAGCTCTTGATATATCATATTTCATACATTTGATTCAAGTGTTATGAAGGTGTTCATTAGCTGAAGTGAGGCATCCCTGTGGCAAAACAGAGTTGATTTTGGTGGAATGATTTTGAAGATACCTGGGTTCCCCATCATGGTGGGAGAGGGTGTTTATTTTTTCCAGATTATAGATGCAGACTGGAGAAACCTGGAAAATATGAGACCATGAGACCCCTTGGTGCTAGCTACACAGTAAAGATTCTAATTATCGCTTTTCTGTTTTCTTTCTCGAAACACTTGGATATAGACAGTAAAGATAGAGGAAAATACATTTTTCTTTAATTTCTTCATTGTCACTTATGCTACCCACCAAGATCTCCCTTCAAGGAATTTCAACAGGTTATTCTGGTCTGAGTTGCCAAACTGAAACAAAACAGTAAGACAGAGCAGCTGAGGGAGGGTGCTAAGAGTTAAAATAGGTATTTTTAGGTCTGTCTTCTGTTTCTGATGTTACCTACTTGTATGACCTTGAGCAAATAATTTACTTCCAGGACTCAGTTTTCTTGTGTATAAAAGAGGTTTAAATGACCCCCAGAATTCCTTTCCACTGTGACATTCTGTGAGTTCCTTCAAGATCTCGATTCTCTAATTCTGTCTGTATTTCTTACTACCTGCCAGATGTAATGAAAGACACAGTGAAGGCCATCAGGGTGATAGAAAGCTTCTCCAAATAGGTGAGAAATTTGATTGGTACAGGAGGTCCTGAGGAAATTAGTTTGGCTAAAAGGAAGTATTCTATAAGATGTTAAGTGAAAATGTGAGCTGGTATCCAAGGTGAGCCAGGTCAGCTGAAGACCCCTTCCTACTTTGATTTCTTTTAGTTTGTTTTAACCAGGTTGGGGTTTAGGAGTCTCAAGGAGTCTAGGGAAAAGCAAGCAATTATTGTACATATTTTACTTCAGAGTGCAGTACATAGTTAGCATTTCTACAGAATAGTAATAATAATTACCATTATTGAGTGCTTACCTGAACTTGTCTCAAGTCCAAAATGCTTCACATTCTCATTTAATTCTAAGTAGTATTCATTATTTTGCCCATTTTACAAATGATGAAACCATAGCTCACAGATGTTTAATATTTTAATTCACACAACTGGTAAGTAATGGAGGCAGTATTTTAATCTAAATCTGTTTTGACCCCCATTATTGGCTTTTATGTTGATCCCTTCAAGGAGTCTGTATAGTGAACACACTGGTATGCCACACAGTGTGGAACACGTCAGAGTCTTTGGGCAGTTTAATGTCAAATGAATTAATCAAAAATAATTAAACATCTCAAGCATATTAAACACAAAATAACTAGGACATGGTTGGATCTCCACATGAATTCCTCCTGATGAAGCACTTTCTGCTGTGACAGAAATAAAATAAAGCCTCTCGGTAATTTGAAGCATATACAGCAATTAAGTCTACATTTATATGGTCTTTTTTTTAGAACTGTATTTTAATTTTTTAAAGTACCATTTTAATATCTGTGCTGTAACTGATAATTATTTTGCAAAGGGGGCAGGAGCAAAGGGATTTTAGTGACAACACAAACAGTTTTTAACGCAGCATCTGCAAGGCTTAAATCAAGCATGTGCCAAGATCCCTGTAGCCTGTCAGAGGGAGGATAGTCTATAGATAGCGCCCCACTCTTCAAGGTCACTTGTTTGAGTCAGGCCAAAGCTGATAGTGGCTTAAGGTCACCTTCACTTAATGGCTCCTTGATGGACTCAGCAAATGAAATAGTAGACATATCCAATTTCTTCCTGGGCAACCACCCAGGACTAATTCCAAAGACTCTTACTACAGATGGAAGAACCAGTCCTGGCATAGACAATCATCATTGTGTACTCTCAAGGTCTTGGCCATGTATAATAATAATATTTTTTTATTATTATTATTAATAATAATAATAATAATAATAATAATAATATTAGATATTCCCTGACAAGCATCTGGAAGAATACCAATGTGGAAAAAAATAAGCACATTAACTTTAATTGTTGTGGGTCAGGTTGGAGGAAGTGAGCACAGGGGACAAGGATGAAATTCATTCCCTTATTCTACCTGTCTCCTAACAATATGTCAAAGTCAATCTAGGTCTCAGCCTACAACAAAGTTGTTCAGGACCAGTAAGCCCATAATGTCCCATAAATTCTAATTGCCTCTGCTATTTATATATCCTCTTATGGCTCATTATCACTCATGACTTCAAGTTGTGTTGTACTCTCATTTGGGATACTCAAGTGGAAAATAGCAGGTAGAACATTAAGATCTTCACTTGGTTCATTGATTCATGAAACTTGGCTTAATACAAGCCCTCAGTTGTCCTTATTTGAACAACATGGTTTCCTCCAGGGAGTTCTTCTCTCTGAAGTTCTTCTTAATATATCAAGTCTAAAAGTTACCTATAGTAGTCACACACCACCTGCATCCTTACCCCAGCATACATAAAGCACTATAAAAGAGATGAGGATGCACTCGCTCAGACTGCTTTTTTAATTAACCTATCCTGTTTATATCTTTGCATTATTATGTTCTTTGAAGAAAGAGGTACAACATTAATTAATTAGCAAATTAACTTATTTAAGTCTATAATTCTCCTGGGTACTTTTATCATAGCTCTTTTTAATCTTTTAATTCTAAATCGATATTTGCTTTATATTATGACTTTGCTTCTTTGGTTATTTCAGCTACCCTGTCCCAGATATGAATCCCTGAACTAAAGTTCATTGTATTTGTGTCCTGAACATCTCCTGCTAAGGTGTTTTTCCTACAGGTGACTCTTCAATCTGAGACAAGGTGTATCTCTCACAGGGTCCTGGCATAGCCCCTGTGAATCCATGGGCAAGAAATACTTTTATCTCATCCATGGAAGAGTTAAAGCTTAGTAAGTATTTGTGGAATCAAGTGAATAAATTAATGACTCTGCCGTGCTTCTGTGAGTAGTTTCCTCCATTTTTTCTCACTTTGAAATCCTGAAAGAATCCCAAGCAACTGCAAACTCTGGCTTGTGATTTTCATGTGATTTTCTATCTCTGCACCTGGTTGTAAAAAATACCACATTGTTTAATTTTTCTGAATAAACTTAATTCTGATTTTTTGCTTATACTAGTGATGACTGGGAGAAATTCAAAATCAGTCATGTTTTTGGAGACAGGTGATTTGCATGAATATCTAGAAACTGAGGAAATATTCTCTAATCTTTAGTCTATTGTGATTATTTCTTGTATGTATATTGTTAATGTTACATGATCCATGCACAATATGCAGACCTGTTAATACTCAAATTTGGGCACAGAAATCTTGATATAGACAGAGTCTTTAACACCTAGCATCCACCTAAGTATACATATCAGTCAGGCCCAAGGGGCTGTAACGGAAATGCTTCCCCCCACACCCTACTTCCTTTCCACACTTTATGATCCTCTTCCTACCTTAGGACCAGTCATTATGTCTTTATAGGTATATCTCGTCATTTCTTTCTTTTGAGGTAGATCTCCTTAGGTAGGGTGACCTTATAATGTATCATCCAAAACAGGACACTTATGAGGGTAGAGAACTTAGTAATATCATTAATAATTAAACCAGAAAAATAAATATAAATCACAATATATGTTGCCCTGAGTGAGACTGATATTATGATATAATCAGAAATATTTATTTGGTCTCTGTCCCTGGTTCCTGGCACAGGGATTCTAAACCCTTGGAATCTCCTTGGAATCTCTGAAGAAGTTTGTATGCTAATGAGATGTGGGTGGCTGGTGGCTCCTAGAAAGCTTCAGGTTAGGGGCTGGAAAAATAAAGGCAAGATTAGAGGGTCAGGGCTTTTTATTTCTAGCACTTGACATCTAGGGAAGAAAGAGGGGCAGAAAGTTAAATTGATGACCAATGGCTAGTAATGTAAACAACTATGGCCTCTGGAAAATTCTGAAAAAAAAAAAAAACCTGTTCAGAGAGTTTCCATATTGTTGAATGCATGGATGCTCCTAGACAGGGATGTGCCCGGAGAGGGGATGGAAGCTTCTCAGAGTCCCCATATATACCATGTCCTATGCATTTCTTCCTATAGCTGCTTCTCATCTGAATCCTTTGCAATAGCCTTTGTAATAAATGAGCAATCATAAATAAAGTGTTTCCCAGATTTCTGTGAGCCATTCTAGCAAATCAATTGAACTTGAGAAGGGGTTGTGGTAACCCTGATTTATAGTCAGTTGGTCAGAAGTATGATTCACAAAATATGACTTGTGAACAGTATCTAAAGTGTAGGGTAATTCTGTGGGATTGAGCCCTTGTGGGATCTGATGCTAATTCTAGGTAAATAATGTCAGAAGTCAACTGAATCACAGGACACCTAGCTAGTGTTTGCAGACTGTTGATTGCATGGTATATGGGATAAACCACACACATACATCTGTTTATATGAGTGTTCTGTGTTGTATTGAGTGTGAAAGTAAGAAAAACAGTTTGGTTTTTTCTATCTCTTTCATACTATGCCTTCCTAAATGTCTTTAGAAACACAATATCAACTTGTTTTTCCAGAGGTGAGAGCAGGGAAAGGAAATGCTGCCATTGACTAGGCTTGCTATCTACTTGTCATGTGAGAAAAGGTGCCTCTTATGAAGGACTCCCAGAGTTCCTGGAAAAAAAAGGGGAACTCCACTCAGGACCAGGAGAGTTCTCAGTGTATGTGATGGAAACACATTTCAGAGTGCACTAGTCAGAGGCACAGACAGAAGTTTGTTTAGGAAGGTAGACACATATTCAAGGGAGAATGGGGGCAATCTCAAGAGATGCCTTTGGGGGTAAAGTGAGGAATATGCATTGGGAGAATATGCATTTCAAAATTGGAGGCCATCTCCAGAGAGACAGACATAGTTTGGGGGTTCCTAGCTCTTCTTTTAAAGGAAACTTGGTGAGGTATGGGTATAAGAAGGTATGTAGAAATAATATCATTCTGGTGATCACAATATCATTTCTGGTGGTCTATTCAGTCTCAGGATCCTTAGGCTGATGAGTCTTAATTACCCAGTTGATGGAGATCACTAGAATGTCATCTAAATTATAGGTTTCTCAAGATACCATATCTCTCTTTGTTTAGTATGTTTATTAGGGGATTATTTAAAAGTGCGGGTAGATTTACAGATTTCTCAAGAATTTGGGAGTAATGGACCTGAAAGAGAGAATGGTTTAGGGAATGATGGACCTGGAAAAGTATGCAGAACTTCTGAATTCAAGCCTTATTTCCTTGTCTTTCCTTTATTTCTCTTATCTACCTATTTTTTATTCCTTCTATCCTACCTCAAACCTATCCTGTTAAAATCTTATACACAGATCAAAAAGCAGTGCTCTTCCTAGGAAGTTATTCTCCTTGGCAGTGCAGATCTAACAGGGGAAGAATGTCCGTACCCTTTTGGCAACCACAATCCACCAAACCTACTATAGAAGATATTGAAATAAAGTGTCTCAGAACAGAACAACTGAGTAATTTGGTATAATCCCAAAGTGTCAATTTATCATGCCACCACTTCCCATTGCTTTATGAATAGAGAATTCAAATTAGAGCTGGTTGCATTCTGCGTTGAAGCTGTTGCTTAAATAAAAGCCTAGATAGAGCTCAGCCTAGGTGCTTTCAGAATTGTAGCTCTCCCAGGCAGTGATGCAGAGGGCCTCCACTTCCAAAAGTCACTGTGGGAGAGTTTCTCCCATTCACATTTTCACTTTAATAGAAAAAAGCTTCCATGTTAGGAGCTTAAATCCATCTCCAAGGTGAACCAAAGAAGGTGGCAGAAGTGTAACTATTATTATAGCAATTTATTTCCTACAAATAGCAGCCCCCAGGTGAAGAAATGTGAGTAGTTAACTTGCTTTTTTTTCTTCTAGATTATTTTTTTCCCGAGCCCCTATTGTGCCACCTCCAAGAGGGCCAAGTGGCCTCTGCCTGTCCTCCTGTCATGCTGGATATGACCCTGCATCTTTTGGCCACTGCAGAAGCCTAGTCTGTCCCCAATAGACAGTTAGACATTTTGAGAACAAAGAATGTTAATCCTCAATCAAAAAAACACAGAGAAATCCTACTAGCCTACAAAAGGAACAGAATAAAAAAACACCCCCTTCCTCCTTCTCAGAATCATGTCTGATTCATTCGGGGTCAACCCTTGTGAGGTACAGAGTTGGTTCTGTCACTTTTTTGTGAATCTAGATTTTTTTTTAATCTTTCAAGGCTCTGAAACTATGGCTGCACTTCTTTTGTTTACAGGTTGAAAAAAAAAGTTATGTTCCCATAATGCCTGAAACATGAAAACATTTCATTTATTCTTTTAATAGTTGACCTCAAACATCATATTTTCTCATATTTCTTATTCACCTATTGTCCTCTCACCCCCATTTCTAACTAAGGAGAAAAGATAAAGCACATTAAGAGGAAAAATTTTACTTTCTTGTAATTAAATATATTCAAGAAGAATTTTCCATATTTCAGGGAAAGAATGTTAAATCTGAAATATGGAGCTATGCTTTATTTCCCTAACTTGTAACAAGGAGTATGAAAAATATCGATTTGTTCCTGAGAGATGCTGGAGCAATTTAATTAAAGTTGTTTAAGTACTTTGGAATCCTTTGATGGAAGGGAGCATATAAACTGTGTAATGTGCTTTAATTTAATGGAAGTTTTCAGAAACCAGAAGGAAGCCTTTCCACATTTCATCCATTTCAAACAATGTGCTCACAAAGATCTTTTTTCCATGTCCATGTATATTTAATTGTGGTAAATATAGTCTCTGACCTTTAACAGATGTAAAAGTGAAAACACAAAGAAATTGGACATGCTGTGATGGCTATCGCCTATTTCACAGAACCTCTCAGCATATTGATTGGTTGGAAGACACTTCTGAGAGCTGGTATGCGACTCTTAATAAATCTACTCCATTGGGGCAGAGTGTGTGGGCTTCTGAGACCCTACACAAGCTAAGTCACATGGCAGAAAGACTGAAACAGTCAATAAACCTGACCTGTGACAACAGACCAGCAGGAAGCTCTGAGGACTCTTGTCAGGAGTAGCCCATTGCCCCTCCTGGCTCTCCACATGGTGGAAAGTGCCTGTGTTCCCTGTTTAAAGGCTCTGAAGGGATATTCTTGGCTGATGCCTCCAGGAGCGAGTTGGTTTTCTGTCAACAAAGTCAGTATAAAATTCACCTGGAAGGGCCTTGGCTTCTCTCCATCATCCTGTCAAGGTCTGATTCACTGATTCACTTTTCCCTCTTGCAGCCTCCAGGAGCTCTCTCTCTGGCATGTGTCTGCTTAATAAAGTTGTTGTTGAAGCTGTGTCTCTTAACCTTTCCCTGTGGGAGACCTGCACACATTTCCTTAGTCATTAAAGGCTTCCTTTCCTGCAGGTCAGGCCCTGGCTATGCCCTCTTGAGTGCATTCCAGTATAGCTGTGTGCAGAGAGGTATAACAAGGGACCCTACTTCTTAGGAGACACTGGGTATCATTACTGTTTGAAACTTAGTGCTACTAGGGGAAAAGGAGTAGGGACCTTGTCAGAAAGGAAGTTTTCATGGTGCACTTCAATGTCATTCAGTTGGTCTGGGAAGAACTATCATGAATATGGTCACACACTGGGTGAAAAAAGAATAAGAGACATGACTTTCACTGTATTTGTTCTTTTCTTCCTTAGCCTCTCCTAATGAAAGAAGCTTCAGCTATAGGCTCAACCACCTCACTTGGTTTTGAGCCAATTTCAATCACTTAGATTGCTGATGACAATTGCTCAGTTTTATGGTCTTTTAAACTGGCTAAGGTCACTTTTATGAACCAATTGACTATGCGAGTCTAATCTGCTGGCTTTATCATTCATACCTTAATTTGGGACTTCTACTCTCATTTTGGAGATTGAACTTGGCTTTTTAGTATTTGAACTTGGCTTTGTCCAGTTACATATTTTGGCAATTCAACTACTCCTGATGCATCTAGTTATCTTATGAGTATCTTATCCAAGTTTTTACTTATGGAACTTAAAATTGACATCAAACCTTGACTAACCTCACAAATAAGCTACTTATGGCAATCAAACATTGGGACTAATGTGAACAGATGGAATTTGGGCACAGACTTCCAAGAATGTCATTGCCATAAATTCCCTTTCCGAGGAAGTTTCACAGTCAAGAAGGAGATCAACCACTAGTGCTGGGATGAGAAATTGCATAGAGAAACACTATCACAAACTATCATACCTTCCATTTGTCTTTCCTAAAAGTTTACTATTTTACCATGGAAGCTCTTTCCCATCCTTCTCTTTCTTCTATGAGTTGCTTTATAAACCCAATCTCAAGTGGTTTAGTGAACCTCTTCATCCAAATGTTCCTGAATGAATGTGTAAATAAACTTTGTCTTTTCTCCTGTTAATATATTGTGATTTAATTTATAGGTCACTGATCCAAAACCTAATGGAGATGGTAGAGGGAAAGAGTGTTTTCTAAGTATAGCCAAATATTAAATAGTATTATCGTACTTCACAAGTATTATAAGAACTTTCAAACATTTTATTATTTTTCTTTCCTCTACTTTCTGCTATTATCATGCAATCTTCTCCTATGTGTTCCAAATCTCTACAGTTTTTATTATGTTTTCTTAAACAGTCAATTATTTTTAAAGATTTTTAAAGTGAGAAAAATATACTTTATAGTTCTCAATTTGTTGTGAGCATATTCCCTTTCTTTGTGTTTACATTTTCATGAAAACTTCCTTCAAACTTTTATGCAAGACAAATCTGCTGGAAATGGACTTCCTCTGATTTTATTTTTCTAAAAGTGTTTATTTTACTTTTGTTTTTGAAGATATTTTCATTGAGTATAGAATTCTGGGGGGCATTTTTACCTTAATTTTTTTTTTATCATGCAGAAGTTGTTTATGTGCCTAGCAGCTATTTCTTTTGATTCTTTGGGATATTTAGTTACAAATTAGAACCACCATTTTATACAGTCCCTTTGATTTTAGAATTCCAAAAAACAATAACAAATGTTTTTTTAAAAAAAACTAAATTAAACACTTTAAGAAAGACATATATTAAATGTTTTAAAATTCATTTTTTTAAGTTTCTAGAAGTATTCCATTACATGTTAACACATGGCTTTGCTCTGGAGCTTGCAACATGCTTTGGTGGGTTAATTACCACATGGAAGAAGATTAATTTTTAATATTGGTGCTTTTAGCATGTTTTATTATTAAATTATTTATTTATTTTAATTTGTTATATATTATGGAAAAATGCAGTTCATTTTGTATTACACATATAGAGCACAATTTTTTAAGTCACTGGTTGTACACAAAGTATTTTCACACCGTTTGTGTCTTTATACATGTACGTAGGGTAATGATGCCTAACTCATTCCACCGCCTTTTCTACCCCATCCTCCTTCCTTTCCCCTCCCTCCCCTTTGTCCTATCTAAATTTCCCCCATTCCTCCCATGCTCCCCCTTCATCGCCATTATGAATCAGCATCATCATATCAAAGAAAATAGTTAGCCTTATGGTTTTTTGGGATTGGCTTACTTCATTTAGAATTTTATTCTCCAACTCCATCCATTTACCTGCAAATGTCATGACTTTATTCTCTTTTAATACTGAGTAATATTCCATTGTGTATATATACCAAAGTTTCCCTATTCATTTATCTATTGAAGGGCATCTGAGTTGGTTCCACAATTTAGCTATTGTGAATTGTTCTACTATAAACATTGATGTGGCTGTGTCCCCATAGTATGCTGTTTTTAAGCCCTTTGGGTATAAACTAAGGAGTAAGATAGCTCGGTCAAATGGTGGTTCCATTCCAAGTTTTCCAAGGAATCTCCATACTGCTATCCAGATTGGCTGCACCAACTTGCAGTCCCACCAGCAGTGTATGAGTGTGCCTTTTTTTTAACCTTAAAAATTTTAAGTATATTTTTCCATCATCTCTAGCTTTCATAGTTTCTTATAAGCAGTGTGCCATAATTCTTACCTTTTTAACTTTGTAGATAATGTCTTTTACCTTTGACTGATTTTAGTATTTATGTCTTTATTACAAGTTTTTGACAATTTATTATGATGTGATCTGAAGTGCTTTCTTTATGTTTATTCTTCATAGAGTCTGTAGCATGTGTTGGCTATATGAATTTGCTCATTTTTTTTTTGTTTACTCTTCATTAAACATATCAAACATGTAATCTGCTACTAATCTAACCCAGTATATTTTTTTGCTCAAATATTCTACTTATAATTTATAGGAATTTAATTTGTATATTTTTGCATCATTTATTTCTATTTTAATCATATTCATGTATTTCATTCTTTAGCATATTGAACATATTTATGATAGCTATTTTTATATTTGTTCATACTAAATGTATATATCTGTCAGAATTTATTATTTCTGAGTCAGTTTATATTAATTGATTTTTCTGCTTGTTGGAACATCTGGTAATTTTCTATAAGATGCCAAACATTGTGAATTGTGTGTTCTTGAGTACTGAGTTTTGTTTATTACTTTAAAAGATGCTGTACTTTTTTCCTGGCATTCTATTAAAGTATTGATGTCACTTTGATCATTTCAAGTTCTGTTTTTAAGGTGAGTTACAGTGAGGCTAGTGAGTCTTTTAATCTTAGGGTAATTGAACTCTATTCATAAAGTGATGTCATTTCAGGACCCTGCCTAAAGCCCTTGGTATTAAGAAGTCATTCTATTCTGTCTGGTGAGATTGCAAAAGATTCCCAGTCCATGAGAGTTTAAGACTTGTCTTACTGCTTTCCATGATTATTTCTGTTTTCTTACAGTGTTATTTTTTATGTCAAATGTTGAGGGGGAGCTGCCACCTCTACAGATCTCTGGAGATTTCTTTGTATATTATTTCCTCTGTAGTAATCTAATTCACAAATTCTAGGTGACTCCGATCTTCACAACCCTGACCTCAGCCTTTTTAACCCAAGGAGAATGTTAGGCTGCCACTAGGTATCTCCTTGTGCTGGCTCCTAAAACCTTAGTCTAGACAATAAGCTGAGGTGATGATCTTTGAGCTTAAAATATTTGTTTTCCTTTTTTTTTTTTTCAGGAGCCACAGTCTAGAACTGCCCATTGCAGTTGATCTGAAAACCATTGTATGCTATTCCTTCCCAACACTAATTTACTAGTTATGTAAAGTGGGAGGGAAAATCTGGTCCCTATTATTCTATCATGTCCCAAATCATTATTATTTGTGATAATATCTTAAATAAATACTTTTAAAAAAATCATAGTATGTAATATGCAAATTATGTAAATTTAAAGGAAATGCCAAGATTTTCAACTCTATGATCAGGATTCAATATAACTTATCACAGAAAAAAATGGGAAGTTGAAATTATAATGGTTAATATAAATTCTAATATTTTAGGCTCAACGCAAGTGTATGTAGAAGTGAGGTGGGGAGCTGTAATTCAATAGCAGTTTATGTAAAAATACCCCAGGAGTTTTAGTAATTTTACAAAAATTCTATGCATGGTGGCTTTATAAAAAAATAAAATTCTAAAATATAGTCTTCCACAAAAATGTATTCATTGAAAAACATGTCCAGATCAAAGGAGTTATGATTTTCACCATGCAATTTTTGTACTGTTTTGTTTAGAATGCACTTTTAAAAACAAACTGTATCACTTTAAAGTGAGGCATTAATAGGGACAAAATAGCCAAGGTTGCTACCTGTATATTAGAAGTAATATTCCACACCCAATTGACCAAGCCAGTAGCCAGAAATAAGACCATAGAAACATTGTTCCCACCTAACAAATTGGGCTCTCCATATTCCCACCACCTCTTTTAAATGAACCAGACATTTGCCTATGAATTTGAAGTGACCTACACTCTATTTATTCTCTTATATATACTGGTAGCTGCTACTGTCTTTCTTCCTGCCTGACATGACGTGCAGATGGAGGACTGCCTCCCAATTCATGGTACCCTCCTATCTCAGAAATTGGAAGTAAATATCTTTAACCTTATTTCCTGTTGTGGTGTATTGAATTTGTACCTCCCATCTGAAAAACCAGGGACTATCCCAGGTCAAGTTTTCCTCAGGGCCCCAAGGGGGATATAGAAGCTGGATGTCAGTGCCAGATGAATGATGATCAGGTAGGGCCACAAAAGCATCGGCCAGTAGAAACTAGTGCTTTTGTGAGGGACTCTGTTCAGAGGTCAGACAGCTATGCATCATATCATTCTCATGGTAAAAGAAATATCCTGTGAAAGGCACACTGGGACCCACCACACCAGTCCCACTCATTTCCCATTAAGGCCCTGTTTAGCTGTTGTGGTACTGGACTCCCAGTGTAACAGGAGACTCTCAAGACAGGTGTTGACAAATTCAGTGTTCCTAGAAGAAGAAAACCATAAGAGACTAATGTAGACTTTTTCCAGTCACTATATAGTGGTGCTGAAAGCATAGTTTTGTCACCATCTGTGTGGTCCATGTTCCATCTCTCCTCTGCAATACTAGGGTGTTCTTTTATTTTTTCCCCATTCTGGTTTATTTATATTGGGGTTGTTAGAAAATTTTGATAATCCATTTGACCATAAAATAATATTGTTTGGAAATTACTGGTCAGAAGAAGGTGAGGAGACTAAGTAAGACAATGGTATAAATTGGATTTTATTTTTACTTGTAGTTTATAAAAACCCACATCAAGGAAACATAGGTAAAATGGGAAGTGAAATCATGTATTGGATCCCTCAATTCTCTCTCTCTCTCTCTCTTTTTTAAAGAGAGAGAGAGAGAGAATTTTTAATATTTATTTTTTAGTTATTGGCGGACACAACATCTTTGTTTGTATGTGGTGCTCAGGATCGAACCCGGGCCGCGTGCATGCCAGGCGCCAAGCAGTTAAATGACATTTGAGCTAGAGAAAGGGTTCTAGGTCGACAATTATTTTGGATAGTATTTTTTTTCAAGGACCATATACCTTTTTTTTTTGGTTAACTGAAAAACATACCCAAAGTGGAAGCTAAGTGTAGCTTCTACATTAAGACTACAGACTTTAGAAGCATGCCCAGAGTCTTTGTTGTCTCTCTTTCCATCAGTCAGGTATTTTGTAGGTTTCTCCCATGTTTCACCTTAATAACTTGGAGTATTTTTCTAGCCTGTCAACATTTGGGGATGCCTAGTCTAGTGAATATTTTAGTACATATCCTTTATAGCTCAGCACTGGTTAAATGATCTAAAATATACCATTATCTTCAGCATTTTTATTACTTCATCATAAATTAATTTTTCATAGACAACTAAATGAACCAACGTCATAGAAGGCATAAAGGATGACACAATATTATTAAAAACTGCTTAAACTATTTTTATGCCTTTTATAAATTGCCATTTTTCAAAAAAATAGGAAAGCAGATAGACTATTTTTTTAATGTTACAGCATATGTGTCTATAATTATGTTGACAATTTTCTAATATGTGTGTGTGTTTATTTATATATATGTATGGACCACATTGAAGTCAGAGTATTATATTTTCTTGTGTTCACTAACATAAACCTCTATAGAAGAACTGTAGAGAGAAAACAGGATGCTGGTCTTGAAGTCAAATGGAAAGGTGCTGATTTACATGAAATAAAAATTTCTTTAGGTTCTGCCCTGCTCAGATATTCTTGAACCATTTTAAGGGCTCTGGGGATCCTGTCTCCTAGGTTCAATCTTTTGTGCTGATAACTGCTCACATCTGAGGCGCCTAGGCATGGTGCGTGAGTAAGGACAGAGTCTTTGAGGGAAAGTGTCCCTTTCCTGTTTCCCCATAGACAGAGAAGGGGGAGACCCAGCCACTGAGAACAATTTATAGACATATTTAATGCCACAAAAGTAAATCAGAATGATGAGTAGAGTAGATGGAAGGAAACAGGGGGAGGGCAGTGGGAAGGAAAGGGTAGGTACTAGGAACTGAATTAAAGCAAAGTATATCCCATGCCTTTATAATTATGTCAAAATGATTCCTGATGCTTTAACTAAAAAGAACCAATAAAAAGGAAAAGACCCAAGACATATAGACATATTTAATGCCCAAAATATTTTTGGAAATGGGAAGGACATACTTGGAGTAGACAGAAATATGATATAATTTCCAAGATATCAAGGTGGCTATGTACTAGTAATAAAAGAAATCCCTATAATTGCATCAAATAAAGGCAAGCAACCCATATGATTGCAGGAAAAAAAAAAACATGACTAGGCAATTCATAGAAGATAGAAGTGAAATAGCTGATAAATGTGTAAAAATGTTTAGATTCACTAATGTGCAGAGGAGTGCACACTAAAGAATCCAATGAAATTCTACTTTGTTTTAGCCATCAGACTGGCAAATATTAAGAAGAGAATTGATACATAATTCCAATAAGGATGCAATGAAAATCATCTTGGAGAATAGATGTCTGAATCTCTTCAAACACATTTTATTAAATAAATATTATAATAAATATGTAAATCATAAAAATAAGGCACATCAGTTAATATAAATAGCATTTTGATTTCTTTGTATTATACAAGACATCTCTCTCTCTCTCTCTCTCTCTCTCTATATATATATATATATATATATATATCCATATAAAAAATAAGTATCATTTCATGTCCAGCAAACAGAAAAAAAAGCTATTACAATATGACAATTACAACATTTAATATGAATAGGAGAAACTACTAGTTAGGAAAAAAAAGGGAACTGCGTATGATATTAACTTAACATTATCTAGTAAAACAATAGCTTCTCATGTGCTATGATCCAACAATTTCATCTCTAGGAACAAAATCTATAACGTTTGCACATATGTGCAGACAGACATATGGAATGATGTACACTGCTGCTTTGTTGATAATAGTAAAATCTTCTAGCAATCTAAGTTTCAATCAACAGGTGAATGAATAATCAAAAGCTATGTAGAGCTAAACTGAGTGTTTGAACATGAGTAAATCTTAAAAATATCAAGTTAAAGTATAATTTAGCATTAAAAAAGACAAAAGAACCTACATATTTAAGATATGTATTTATGTGTGCATATGTGCATGTAGTTAAGTCTTGACATGTATGTAAAGTAATAGGAACTTGAGCAGGCAGGATTTACACCAGATCTGTGACAGCAGTTTTCTGGTTAATAGGACTAGGTCTGAAACCAACTATGTCTTTAGTGTTGTTTCATGAAAACATAAAACATTTCAAAATTGCAGTAGGTGGAGTCTTTATGATGTTTATTTTACTGATTTATATGCTTGGAAATTCTAATTAAAAATGAAATAAATTGCATAACCATGTGTATAACAATAGCCCATTCTGGTAAGAATGGACATGTTCACCCAAATGTCAAATGCACGTATGCTTGAATAAGACTGTGGGAGGGCATATGTCAGATCATTAATACCATGAATTGAGAAAGGAGCATATATATGAGAAAAAGAACACTTGTGTAATGTATATATATACACACACACACACACACACACACATATAAATACATATATAAATAATTTATATATACCTATATGCCTATATATGTATATGTGATTTTATAGCTACAAAGAAGATATCTGGGTTTATTAATGAAATAATTTTTTAAAAATGAATGAAAATGAGCAAGTAACATAAATAATTCAGAATAGAAGAAATATAGATGATATAAATATTCCAAAAGAGTGCCAAGCCTCATAGTTATTAAAATTCAAATTGAAACTAGAATGTATTGTCTCCCTCCTCCTTTGATTGAAGAAATCAAAAAGTTATGGAGGAAAAAAAGCACTGGTCCAACATTTCTGAGGGGTGATCTGAAAGTACATGTCATAAGAATTTTAGCAGAATATTTAGAAAACCCTAAAACAATGATCTGTGTGTACATTATCAAATACTCATGATAAAAAAATGAAATAATCTTAATACTTCTTTATAGGAAATGAAAAATAATTATGATTCATCTAAGAAAATACATGCTGTGTGGCCATTAAAAGTTGCAATATAAATAACAATATATTTATGAGAAAAATAACAGTGTGATATTACTAAGTAAAAAATCATTAAATCATTTGAATGATCCTATTCTTTAATAAATCAATAAAATTCATGAATGCTTATATTAATAAAACCATTTTAAAGTGTCAACTATAGAATGTGATTATAGATTTAGTTTAATATCTGTACCTTTTAGAATTTTTAAAATTTCTTCATAATATGCATATATTCCTTTTGTATTCAGAAGAATTTAATGCAAGTACAAAAGTTCAATGAGAAATATGAATATTAATCCATACTACAATGAATATAGTTAAGTATTTAGTGATATGAGAATTAAGTTTAAAGGAAATCTTTTAGGTATAAGAAAAAATAGAAAATGTGATTTCACTATGCAAGATATAACCAAGATGTTAGAAATCCACTGAATGAGAGCTATTGGAGAACGATGACTCAAAGAAAATGAGAAAAACAACATACAAACAAGAAATCTTCACAATGCAAGAGCATTCCTCCTGAGCTGATGAATAAAAAGAATGTTCAAATCAAAAGTTCCCTCCTGACCACCTACCTTCATCAAGTATGAGGAAAGTTATTTATGTGTAGACACATACCGGTAAAATCTGAACACAAGTTGAACAGAAAGTTCACAGATTTTGGGAGGAAAAGTTCAAGCTACTATAGCTTCTGCCTTTAAGTTAAAGAGGGTAGGTAAATGGAAAGCACATTCTTTTCTCACTTCAGTAAGATTGATGAAGACAAAGGAGAAGAGGCCAACGGAAAAAAAAATACTGAAACTTCATGGAGAGTGGGAATGGGGAACTGCAGGGAATAAAATAAAATTATGTTATATCACTGCTCTTAGAGTAGAAGCAACAGTAATAAATATAAATACTATATCCTCTAAAGATTTTGAAAAGGAAATGCATCCATGGGGGGAAAAAAAACTTAGTGTATTAAAAAGGAAATTAAAAAAACTTCCTGAAATTAAAACTCCAACAGCAGAAATGAAAAATTTAATAAAGACATTGGAAAGTAAAGTTATTAATGTCTCTCAGACCCGCAAGGTAGAATATACGAATAACCTGTGTTTCAATCCAGAAAGTTCACAATCACATAATAAGAGTTACAGATAGAAGAGAGGAAAAAAATGAGGGGAAATTATCAAAGAAAAAAATCTAATAATAAATCTTAAAATTGAAAGGCTCATGATACACAGGTATATGTGCATGTGTGCACGCACACACACAGAATAAATAATTCTCTTTGAAAAATAATCTCAGAATCTGAACACCATTTGGAATTTCACCAGCAGTATTAGAAGGAATAAGACAATGATGAAGAATCTTTAGTATTCTGTGGGAAATTATACCTAGTCAAAACAATGTGATAGGGTAATAAAGATTTTTTTAAAAATATTTTAGTTCTCAAAAAAATCTGCCTCTCATGAACGCTTTCTAAGGAGCTTCTCGAGATTGTCCTGCACTACAACTGTAAAGTAAGCCAAGAAATATGAAAGACACAGAATTGAGGAAACAGAAATACTATTAAAGGGAAATAAAAAGAATTTTCTAGAAGACTGGTAGAAAGAGATCCCAGGAGGATGATCACATGTTCCTCTAGAAATGCATGCCCTGGTTGGATCAGGTGGACAGAAAAACACATGAGAAGGAGTGGATGTGTTAGTAGGAGGTGGGTAATGAAATGAAGGAACTTTTGGTGTGTTTGCATAAATTGCCAGGAAATTTATAATTCTTTCAAGGAAGTTGAGACTGAATTGGTGGTAGGTGATAGTATAAACATAGGTCAAAGAGAAGGGAGAATGGGAGGGAGTGGAGGAAATTCTACAATAAAGGAAACACAATCATATAACATTACATAGCTTAGCTATGGATAATATTTAAATGGTATTAATAAAATATTACACCTAGAGTTAACAATAAGTGGTGATACATCTACACAGAAAGCATGGGGGCACTGTGTCTATGCATTGATACTACTTAGGGAAATTTATTAAAAATATTCTGTATTTTTCATACAAAGAAATCAATGGATAACAGACCTACAACACCAAGAAATGACAACATAAGCATAGTGCTTAGGAATCAAATTCCAGAAGGAAAACCCTTATCAAAAGAAGTGTAATGTGAATAAAATAATCTTAAAAATTAACAAGTAGTTAGGTCAGATAATCAGTATTCTATTACAAACCTCTGGCTTATTTGGTTTATTCCCTCAAATAAAATATATTTTATAGTCTAATAAATAAATTTAAGGTACTGTCATTGCAGAAAACAGTATGGTATTTCTTCAAGAAAAATAAACAAAATTTACCATAAAATCCAATAATTCCATTTCTGGGTATAAACCCCAAATAAGTGAAAGCCGGCAGTCCAACAGATATTTGCATACTGATATTCATAGCAGCATCATGACAACAGCTAAAATATGAACACAACAGCAGTTTTTATGAACAGATGAATACGTAAACAAAATGTGGTATATACATATGATGGAATATTATTCAGATTCAAAAAGGAATGGGAATGACATGAATGAACTATGCTGAGTGAAATAAACCAGATGCTGAAGGACAGGTATTGTGTATTTATCTTATATAGGATACCCAGAGCACTCAAATTCACAGAGAAAGAATGTGGGATGGTTGTCAGGAGCTGTGGGGATGGGAGTTACTCTTCGATGGGTAGAGTTTGAGTTTGGAAAGATGAAAGGATCTGGTGATAGATGGTGGTAATGACAGCACGAGAATGTGAGTATACTTCCTGCCACTGGACTCTACACTTAAAACTAGTTAAAATGGTTCATTGTGTGTTATGTCAGCTTTTCCACAATAACAAAAATTTGCTTTCATAATCCTTGATTTTCTTCTCATTCTAATTTCCTGTTGCTGCTTAATAGATTGTCCAAAACTTGGTGGCTTAAAACTTCATGAATTTATTATGTTAAAGCTCTGGAGGATAAAGTCCAACACAGGTCTCACATCAACGTGTTGGTAGGACTGTGTTCCACATCCCTTTCTGATGCTTTCAGAGAAAAACCTATTTCCTTTTCTTTTCCCACTTCTAAAAGCCATCCACATTCTTTGTGACCCCTTCCTTCACTTGAAAACCTGCAATGTTGCATGTCCCTGACCCACTGTCCTGTAGTTATATCTCAATGACTCTAATCTCAGCTGGGAAAGACACTCTGCTTTTTAAAGACCTAGGCAATTAGATTAGGCCCAGCAGGGTAATCTAAATCCACCAAAGTGGATGTGAGAGCCTATGCCAGAAGAGGAGGGCATCTGTATTCAAAGGTTACCCAGCATAGGATGTAGGAACCTGTGCATGGTAAGAGCCTGTCCTGTAACAGAAATAGGCTGAGATGTCTGGAGCTAAGCAGATTGAGGTGGGATGATTGTTGGGGCCTGGGAGGCAGTGATCTAGTAAGGGGAATGGAAACTTGAGCAAAAGAGGGAGGTAGGCACTGGTGGGGTGAGGTATTGGCTTAGAAAAGCTTTTAATCAGCCTGAGAGAGGGAGGGGGGAACCTACAATGGAGGCATCAGGCAGGACCAATGCCAAGCCAGGAGGGGATTGGAACCCGAGGAGGATAAGAAGGATGCTCAGATGATGGCAGGTTGACACTTGCCCTCCAGGAGGTGTCAGAGCTTAGGAGATGTGAAGTGGCGGCATCTGAGGAAGGACAGGAGGTTTTGTTGGCCACTGAAGATTGTTTATATATGGTATAGAGCTGTGTGTGTGTGTGTGTGTGTGTGTGTGTGTGTGTGTTGCCGGAGATTGAACCCAGGGATGCTCTGTTTTAATAGATTGCCAAAAACTTGAGACGGGACCTTATTAAATTAAATGCCATCTTCCTGTTTCAACTTTCAGAGTAGTTGCGATTACAGATGTGTGCCTGGTAAAGGTTGTTTATATATAAGGAGATATCAAATATATTAAGGAAAATGAGAGACACATTTCTTGTACTGAAAGAAGAGAGTTACAAATCTGGAAAGAAAGGAGACTAGAATGGACAATATAATATTAGGAATTAAAGATGTTAGTATGAGCTCATGTTTTTCAGCGCATCTCTCAGTGTCAAAATAAATATAGGATAAAATGTGCACATACGTTTTATACATGCATACATATATACCTATACATAGAAATGCGCACACAAACACACCTAGATGTTGTGACCTAAGTACCATGCTCCAGTAAATAGAACTAGAGCTCCTTCGAGGGTTGATTAATTCCAGAGCTTATTGAAAAAATGTGTTAAATGAGCTTGGAAAAATCTTGTGCCAGAAAGTAAAAGAGTGCTTTAAAATGATTGGCAAAAGTGTCAAAGGGACACAGAAAACAGCTCAAAATGATGTTAACTGATCTAATTCATGGATCAAAAAAAAATAAAGATAACATTTTGATTAAAATAGGAAGCCATGAATTTATGACAAATAAAAAAGTAAAGCTGTATTCATGAAGAGGAGAGTATTTATAGGTTTTTAAAGTACCTCTTCCCAAAATATTTATTATGTATAAAATTCACTGGAGAAATCTGGCAGAAATATACCTTAATCAAGTGATAACAAATAGGACAAATTATGATTTTAAACTTGATCTTTTCATTGGCAAAACTTGAATGGGTTTGGAGCATTATATAGTGGCAAAGTATTAATAAAAATTACTTAATTGTGGGGATTGTACTGTGGTTATAAAAAAAGTATCTTTGCTTAATATTTTGCTAATACTCTGGATGTGATGTGTCATTAGTATGGAAGGGAGAAACTCAGAGATGCACCAGTGCTATTTCTATCTATGATATGTGTTTACCATCAGGCCAACATTGCAGTAAATAATCTTGAAATAATTAAGCTGCCTCTGGAGAGGATTCAGTTCACATTTATTTATTGAATTTATTCAATTCTCAGTAATCAAATTGTTAGTTACTATAATAAACTAACCAGAATTATTCAGTCTTATCATCAACAGTTTTTCCTTTTCATTTGCCCAAATCCTAGGAAACAAGTCACATGTAAGATATTGAACCTCTTGGGAACAATATCAGAAGAATCATAACTTTCACAGAGATGGTTGTTTCCAGGCTGATTAATGATATTACATTAAGTGCACTCAGAGGTTCAGGCTCCCCAGAATAAGCTGGTAGCATTGCTCTGAGCAAACACTTCTGAAGCTTTTCCCGGAGATTGAGCCAGTTTTGATATGTTTACTTCTCCTTTTATTCTTTTCATTAATTTTTGCAGTTATTTGATAATGTGCATAGATAGATAGATAGATAGATAGATAGATATAGATATAGATATATATAGATATAGATAGATAGATAGATAGATAGATAGATAGATAGATATTTCAGGGATTGAACCCAGAGGCACTTAATCACTGAGCAACATCCCAGTTCTTTTTATTTTGAGATAGGTTCTCCCTAAGTTGCTTAGGGCTCTGATTAGTTGCTGAGGCTGGCTTTGAATTTGTGATTCTCACCTTCCCAAGTCTCTGAGATTACAGACTTGTGCCACCATGCCTAGCTACTTGAAATATATATATATATTATATATATTAATAAATATATATATATATATTAATAAATATATATATATATATACACACACACACACGTATATACATAAATGTATATGTATATATATATTTTAAATCTCATTAAATATATGATGAAATGGGATGAAACATGAAAAATAAAAGAATGATAAGTAATTTACTCAACTACAGGAAAATGATGACAAGATCAGATGAAAGTTATGTGCTCAATAATACAATGTGAGGGATGATGATAAATTTGGGGAGGGAAGTGGAGTGAGGGAAAGCAGATCAAGAGAGTGAAAAGTTGGCAGATGATCTCGATTTCTAAAGTTCGGTATCTCACTCCACTCTTCACTCTGGCTTTTTATACAATAAGATATTATTGTTCCCAATGGAATGGTAGATTCATACGTTGCCCCCCATGCTTCACCAAATACTTAATCTTTACTTCTGCTCTGCTCAGCTAGCTTTGATGTTTGGAGAAATAGAAAAGCCTATAATGTACATAAATTAATTCTGTACTTCTCTCTCAGGGAATTTTGGAGCCCAGTTAAGAATGAAATTCCTTAAAAGTACAGACCCAAATAAGATGGCCAGGTTGCTATATTTGTTTCCATGGAAACCAGAGACCCTTCCTGCTGAGCACTTTTCCTCAGTCCTCCTCCACAGGCACACATGCCCACTAATGACATTCACTCTCGGTGCTTTTCCTGAACAAGGTGGTATTTCTGCATACAAATAAAAAGCAAGCAAAACCAAAATAAAATAAAACACCTACTTACTTTTCTCAAATGCGGTCACATTACCCAGTCACAGGGCGCTAAGCTAATTAAATACCAAGTGGATTTAGCTACAATTCCCCCTACCATTTTGATGCATGTGTTCATTAACGTGAAGAACTTGGAGCAGAGGGGGCAGTTGTTACAACTGAACAGATGAATGCTCACTAAGCAGCCCAAGGAGGAGTCCAGATGCCACAGTTTAAGCATATTCCCAGTCAGTGCTGAGGACACTCAAGACATAGATCCAATCCAATAATTGGGTATTTTCTAAGGACAGAGAAATGACCATTAGTGCTACTACAAACAATTTCTCAAGGCTCAGGCAGAATTCAATATATCCTCATAGGGCTGGGTTTGGGAGAAAAAGGACAAAAGGAGCAGTAATACACCGATAGCAGCTGGCATTTATTGAACATGCTCTGAGTACACACAAATTTAAAGCCAAGGAGGAAGGGAGGAGGATCCTTGGTGACTCCCTTTTGTAGATGAGAAAAACTGGGCATAGAAAGTGCCTTTTCCTAAATCCACCCTCTTCTTCTTCCACAGGGAAAATTTTAGTCTCTTAGTTTTTGAGTGAGACTATCCGCTAAGCTTCACATTAATGTTATTGGCTTCTAGAACTAGAAAAAAGATTGTCGTGGTGTGGTATTTATGTGGTATAATAATACAAAAGAAGTTGAAAGGACAGGGTTTAAAATCATTGTAAGTACTGAATTTAGGTTTACAAACCTCACGTGGTTTCGTGTTTAATTTCTAGGTAACTGAAATTACTGCGATATATAAGGGGCTCTCCATGTCTGCAGGTTTTGTCTCTGGAGATTCAAACAACTGTGGCTCAAAAATATTCAGGAAAAATTTGTACTGAACCTGTACAAATTTTTTCCTTGTCATTGTCATTCCTAAACAATACAGTATAAGAGTGATTTCAAAGCACTTAGGTAATAAATATTATAAGTAATTTAGAAATCTTTAACTATCAAATTAAAGATTTAAAGTGTACAGGGGGAAATGCAAATTTTATGCCATTTTTATGTAAGGGACTTGAGCATTTGTGTATTTGACTGTCTGCAGGAAGTCCTGGAACAAATCCTTGGAGAATATCAAGGTACTACTCTGTGTGTGTGTGTGTATGTGTATGTGTACATAAATACATATATACACACACTATATTTCACTAAAATGGAAAATTCATCAGTATCACGTTGTGCCTCATCCCCTTTACCATTTTCTGCAGTAACATATCCTTTCCTCCACTTTACTTCTGACTTTAGTCCTGGCCTTCATCTCTGCTGTCTTTAAACTCTTAACCATGATTTAATAGTAGGAGAGTAGGATTGTCCAGAGAATTTCAAGGAGGTGCTAAAACCTATTAAGAGGGCCAGTTTAGCAAAGATGTGGCACTTAAGCAAAGTTCTTTCCTAGATTATGGGAGCTTCAGGGGGGTTGAACCTTTGCCATAGAAGTATCATTGAAGTAGAAGTTATGTCATGAATGTTCCAGACAGAGAGTGGCCAGTATTGCTCTCCTATCAGCATTGGGAACACATGGTGATATGAATGACTTCCCGAAAGTTAGTCCAGGAAAACAGCTATGTTCATTCAGTCAGTATTTTGTCAACTCTCCAACATGTGTTGAGCATCTTCTACATCTAGATGTCTAGGATATATAAAGCTGAATGCATAATCCGGAATCCATCTAGAGACTCAAAAGTTCACTCTGATCTCATAGACTAAACATTTCTTACTACATACTGGAATGAAGTTGCATCAAAGTTTTTTTTTTAAATGTAAGATAATAAATATTTTGAGATTTGCAGGCTACATACTCTATGACTATTTCTTCCTCCTTCTCTTTTTTTCTTTCCCCTCCTCCTTTCCTTTTGAGAATATAAAACCCATTCTTAAAAAATTAGTCATACAAAAACAGGCTACAGACCAGATTTGGTACATGGACTGTATACTTTCCTACCTCCTGTTTGGGAGGCTTGCTATTCAGGGTGGTCCACAAATCAGTAGCATCAGCATTACCTCTGACCTTTTAGAGATGTAAAATAGCAGGCCTAATCTAGACCTATCACTGTGTGTAAACTATCACTGTGTAACCAGTCAGCACAAAATACAGTGGTTTAAAGAGCAACCATATATAATTGTTAACAAGAATATGGATTGGCTGGGAGACTCTTCTGGCCTAGGCTGATTTCTTACATCTATTACAGTGAGCGGACAGCTCTGATTCTAGATGCTGTTTGACTCTAAGTCGAGGCACTTGGGTTCTCCTACAAGTGGCCTTTTATCCTCCAGGAGGCTGGCTTGGCCTTATTCCATTCTAGTTGTAAAATGCCAAGCAAGAAAATGGCCAAAGCATGTTATGGTGTGATTTCCTCCATATTCTATTGATCAAAGCAAGTCACAGGGTAATAAACACTTGAGTAGAAAGCAAATAGTTTATCCTTTGTTAGGAGCTACAAAGTCACATTTCAAAGGACATGGACATAAGGAGAAATAAAGAATTGCAGTCATATTTGTAATTTGTCATACCTATGATATCAGACTCTCTGCATATTAATAAGATCCCCAATGATTCATACGCACATTAAAGTTGAATAAGCACCATCCTAAAATATTCTCACAGTTATCTGTAGATGTCACTTTCCCCCTCTTTTCTCTTGAAATGGTTCCATATTCATATTCTAAATATTCAGTAGTCAGGACTTAGAACAGGTATGAGTCAAACACCCAACATCAATCAGGAAGAAAGGCTGAAACCAAACTATTGCTGCTCAAACTGTTAATCACAGAATACCAGCCACCAAGAGACACAGTGCTGAGCAGCTTAATTTCCTCATCCACTCAATACTTGAACAAATCCCTTAGCTTTCTGACAGCTCTTTCTTCCCAACTCAGGGTGGTATTTTATAACCTTCAGTCTGTGAAGGAGGTTGTTTCTATTGGCAAATTGACATTTACCTTATAGTTACATAAGGACACAGTTCTCTCTATGAGCTATCTGGGTGTCATAAACATGAAGACAGAAGTCCTCTGAGATCAAAGCAATAGAGGAATAATGGTGAAGACTTTTCTCTGAATGTGATATAATGACTTTTACTTTCTTTCTTTTTTTTTACTGAAATTGAACTTTATTTTGTACTAAAACTTTTTGATACAAAGTAATATTTTAGTACAGAACATCCCAGGCTGTCAGATCCGTACCTGCCTGCACACCGCCCATCACAGCCCGATCTGCCTGCAACGTAGAAAAACAGCATGCAAGCAATGCCTCGAGAATGGTCTACACTTTTTCTCAGTTGTCTGAGCCAGAAAACTTATACCTGGAAAACAAAGGACAGCACTGAGGACTAAGACTTGTTTCTCTTTTGAACAGCTGTGCAAGAAAATATATCCCTTTAAAAAAAAAATTGTCAGTAATGACTAAACTACAATCTAGTTTCTAGAGTTACAAAGAATCAAATCAAAGACACCTTGCTATTAAAATGAAATGTTAGGAACAGTATTAAAATATAGGTCCTACCCCAAGGACACTTACGTGGAGCCCGGTACAGTACCTATTAACAGGACACACCATTTAAGGAGGAACCACATCAAATCTTCAGCCAGATTCGCCCGGCATGGGAAGTGCAAAGGAAAGAAAACAAGAGAAGCCCAACTGAGCCCAAAGTAACTCGACAAAGGCCAAAGTCAGGCCCATGCTGTGAGCCCTGGGACCAAGATGAACAAGGTCGCAGGTTTTCTTTTTAGATATTCAATAGTGGCTAAGCTAACCATTAAACTCCCCCTACAAGCTCTCATTCAAACATCTGAAACGTGAATGTTTTCACATCCAAAAGAACGGATGCACCTGCCCTGCTCCACGAAGCTGAAAAAGGCCGACGGGGCTCTCAGAACTTCGAGGGGAGCCATGGCACACGGCCACCCTTGCTTGACACCCTGCCTAGGACCCAGCCCTGTGGCTGAGACAGACGGGGACATGATGGACCAGACAGAATGTTTAAATAACAAATACAGCTGGAGAAGAGACCGATGTGCGCTTGGGGGGTGGAGAAACAGGAGGGAAAGGCCAAGAGGCGAGTGTGTGAGGATGCCCAAGCTGCCCTCCCGGGTATGGGAGGAAAACACAGCGCTGGTGAGTTGACCCCACCCAGGCACTGGTTCTGCCATCTCCAGCAGTCTGAGTACCTGAAGTGACAAAGTCCTTCCAGGAGAGGTACCGCCTCTGAGGAGCAGGGAGTCTGCTGAAGCTCTGGTCCCACTGACAAGAACCTCCTGAGGCGGGCAGCCCACCCCACCCCCCAACCCCGTGATGTTCCAGGGTCATTTGGGGAACAAAAGCAACAGGGGGCGGAAGGGGTGGGGTGGGCACCAGCAGCATGGGGCGTCCTCGTAAACATAACCACCAGAACTTAGAAAAGGCTTGTAAACTTGTGATCTAAAAGGCTCTCTGTGCAGCATCACTGATTGGCTGGCTATAGGAAGGTGGGTGTTGTACCCCTCTATCAAATCTTTTGCGTTTTCTGCTTTGTTTTGTCTTAAAGCACATGTGAGAGGAGCAGTCTGCTGGCCTGGGCCCAGATCCTAGCTGCCAACCCCCTCTGTCTACAAAGGAGGGGCTTCTGGAGTCCTGGTTCTGGATTCTTCCCCTGCATGTCCTTAAACAGGCCCATCTCTGTTTTCAGTTGCTGGAGAAGAGCGAGCTGGTCTCCCCACCAGTGGGCCGGTCCAGCGGCCTCCTGGTGCCCACTTCCCCTAGAGCGGGCAGGCAGGGATCCACAGGACTTTACTTTGTTCTTGATTGACGGTTGCCAAGATCTGAGTGCAAATGCTTGACAGGGCTCCTCCCTGGACGACCCCTGTGAAGTACCTGCTGTACTCCTGTTCAATCTTCTGAGCTGTCTCGAGCTGCTTTTTGGAATGCCTCTGTGTCACCTTGTCCCTCAGGTAGATGGGGTCTCTCTGCTCCTTGATGTGCTTGGCACTCTTATAGTGGATGAAGATGACGATAGGGTAGATGTGCATGTGGTGCAGGCGCTCGATGGCGTGGGGAGCGACGTCCAGGAGGCAGTGTCGGTTCTTTTCTGTGATCTCCTTTATTGAAGCCACCGTGGTCACATCAAAATGGCCACTCCTCCGCTTGTAGTCGACAAACAGGCAGTCTTTAACGCCCCGCTCAATGGCCTGCTGGGAGGCCTTCATCACCTCCAACTGGCATCTGCAGAACTTGCCAGGAGCCTCGTTTATCAGCATTTCCTTCACCGCATCCAGCAGAGGCCCCAGAATCAGGACAGGCCTCAGAGAGGTGCAGTCCACCTTCTGGACCCGCTGATAGGCCAGACTCACTGAATCTTCAAAGAGCGGGAGGGAGTCGTTGGAGAAGGTGTCCAAGGCCAGGAGGTCTTTCCTGTCTTTGGACCCATTGCGTTTGTGCTTGTGCTTCCTTCGAAAGAAGGACGGGCGAGCGGCTGCTGACAGCGTCTTGGCGGCGCTACTGTCATCTTTGACCTCAGACATGCTGAGCCTCCTGGAGAATTCTTGGTCCATCACATATTTGCTGGGAATCTGCCCACGCTGGATCTTCTGGGTGTTCTCATCCAGCTGCCACGCCATCCAGGACCCGAACGTGCCCTGGGGCAAGGTGTCGTCCACGTAGAGAATGTCGTCCTTCCTAAAGCTCAGCTCATGCTCCACCTCCGCCAGCCGGTCATACAGGGCCCTGATGTAGAAGCTGTCACCAGGCAGGCCCTTGATCCTGGTGAACTCCTCTGGGCAGTACTGCACCTTCAGGCGGACACTGTCTTTGGGCTTCAGCATCTCCACATAGACCTCCTCCACCATCTTATTGGCTCACATCCAGGTTGCCATACTCGAGGATCAGGTCCCCTGGCACCAGGCCATCGGGACCCCTGGCAGGACTGTCATCCTCTACTTCGGCCACAAACACCCCGTGCAGGTTCCCACCACACAAATGCACTCCAAAGTCCAGTTGGGACTTCTTGATGAAGACAATGCGTGGTTCCGGGGTCTTCTTGTTGGCATCTCCCATGATCCTGGAGCAGGGGGTGCTCTGCTTGGCTGGGGGTGTGCCAGAACCCTCATCCTGCTCCATGAGCGGATCAATGACAGAGGGGTGCTCTGGGGTGGTGCTACCACTGCCCTGGAGAGTGGCATGGGCACCGGCAGGGTCCAGGTGGGACCTGGAGCAGGAGTAGCTGCCAAGCTGGTGCATATGTGGGTTGTACTGGGCCAGGATGGTGATGGTGTCACACTGCTGCCCTATGATGAGCCGGACCTGCTGCTCTGTGGCACTCTGCAGGTTAATGCCATTGAACTCAAGTAACTGGTCCCCATACTCAAAGCCAGCCTGGTGGGCAATGCTGCCCGTGGTCACTTTGGAGACGTAGATGCCACCCTTCTCTCCACTCACAATGAAGATGCCCAAGGGCTCTGAGCCCTTCTGTACCTTCACATGGCGTGGTTCCTCCATGTAAGGCCTCTCCTTCCTCTGTTCCTCGAGGGATGCAGGGTTGACAGCAATCCTGGGCAATGTAGAGGCAGAGGTCTGGGACTGGCTACAAGTGGACAGGGTGTCAATGTTGAGGGGCGACTGTGGAGGGGTGCTGCATTCGGAATGTGACAATGAACCTCTGTCAGAGCCCATGACAGACCGAGGGTACCTCGGCGTTAATGGGATCTTAATGTGTTCTGCCTTGAACTGCAAGTTACTGGAAGACCGGAGGCAGGCGCTGGAAGGCAGCGAGTTGGACCAATGGGAGGCTCTCATCTCAGCATTGTCACTGCTGGCCCTGTGGCTGAGGTCCAGGCTCAGGCGGCCCTGGTGCTGGACACTGGGAGGCAAGCCCTGGGGGCCAGCATCTCGGGGCACAGGGGCCAACCCTATGGCTGCGCACAGTGTAAATGGGGTTCCGCGGGATGGAGCTCACAGCAGTGCTAGGAGTCATGCTCCGGGAACAGTTCCCACGAATGGCCTGTTGAGGTAGAGCGTGTGTGTGTGGGGGGGTTCCCATGCCGGCTGGAATGCCCTGGTGAGTAAGGGGACCACTCCTGCACCTCGGGGGAGAGCTCTCCACTAGCTGGGATGCACTTCTGCTCCTTCAGGAATTGAGCAGGAATCACTACCCGAGCAAGCTTGGGCCGATAACTAGGCGCAGACTTTGGCTGGCGGCGCTTCTGCCCCAGCTCATCTGCCTTCTGGGAAGAGAGGTCCTCATCAAAGAACTTCTTGGCTGGCAGGTAGGAGGAATCCCCATTCCATTCAGGGTAGTAGCTGGAGGCGATGGGGACCCTGGCCTTGCGAGGGGGTGATGCATGCATAGGTTCTCCGAGGTCAGTGTCCGGGGGCAGGGCACCTGGTGGGCTGGTAGATGGAGAGCTGCCCACCAGTGTGGCTTCTGACTCAGAACTGGTTTCCAGTCTGCTGGAACTTGATGGAGTCGCTTCTCCTGGGGGGCTTTGGGGGTGTCAGAGGCCCCATCCTCTTGGAGGGCTGGGGGGAAGTGAATAGGCCCAGGGCCTGGGAGCAAACAGTCTATTTTGGGGAGCGTCTGGGGACGTTTAAAAGTCTTTGGGTCAAAGATAGACTTTCTTTGCTTTGGCTTCTTGTAAACGGAGAGCTCCGGCCCTGCTGTGGAGCGGAGCACCGGCCTTGGGCCAGGTCGCACCGCGGTTGGAGCCCTCAGCATCCACCTTGTCCAGAGGAGCATCCACCACCCCACAGGGGCCCACCTCGGTCTCAAATGGCAGCAGGGGCCGCCTGCTCCGCATGTCCACCAGCCCTTAGCCACGTTCCCCAGAGGCATCGGAGTGGAAGGAGCTCAGGCTGCGCTCAGAGGTACTGGGACAGGTCTGGGGGGAGACTGGAAAGGGGCCCCCAGGGAACGGTTGTGTAGAAAGGAGGTGCTGCCTCGGGGAGACCCTGGCTCCTTCCTGTCTTCCAGCCCAGCACAGAAGAGCTCCGTCTGCGTGGAGCTGTGGTGCTGCATCAAGTTCCGCTTGTGATGAGCCTGGGCCTCCAGGCCATGGGTCCGAAGACTCAGCATCTTATCAGAGTCCTTGATGTTTTCAAAGATGTTCTGGCCGCTCCATGAGGGAACACCTTCAGGAGGGAGAGGGTCAAGGAGTCCTGGCAACTACGCAACAGAGATTCACATTCATTCAGGGACTTGTTGTCCAGTGCAATGCCATTGATCGCCACAATCCTGTCTCCCACAGCGAGGGACCCTTCTTTGGTAGCAGGACTTCCAGGTACCACAGCAGCAGCATACACTCCACTCTCCAGACTGATGCCGCTGTCTTTCTGTCCACTGAGGTTTATGTGCAGGGGTGTGACCACCTTCCCATCCAGGGACTTCCTCCACCACATGACCATGTTGATGGCCCCCTCTCCATTGAGGAGGGCCTTGATGGCCTGCTTCTTGTCCTTGATGAGGTCCACATTGTTGATTCTCAGCAGCCAGTCATTGACCCTTAAGCGGCCATCAGCAATGCTTCCTTTGTCCACTTTCGTGACAAATATGCCACAGTCCCCTGGGAAACAAGGCTCATTCACACCTTCTGCCATGTCAAACCTAAGTGCCTTCAAGTCAAAATCCTCCGTCTCCCTTTCAAACTCGATGACTTCTGTTTCCCATTCCATGGAATCTGTAATGAGTCATGGGAGCTGTGGGCCATCAGCTGCCGGAACCGGGCCTCCTTCTCCAACTGGGATTCCATCTGCTCTTTGAGCTCCTTAAGCTCCCGGCTGACGTGGTTCTTCTGTTTCCCAGTGTCATCCAGGCTGCGCAGGGCCTCAGCCGGCTCACTCACTGCCGGGTCTCGCTCCTGCCGCAGGTTGTCACACAGTGTCCAGATGCTGTCGGGCTCCGACACAATCTTGTACCGCTCCTGGAAGGCCCAGCCCCAGCGGCACTCGGCCACATCGGCCTCCTGCAGGGCTTCCTTCAGCTCCTGGCACTGAGCCTTGCACTGCTTTGGAAGGATCTCCACCTCCTTGTTGGCCCTCCCAGCATCCATTGTAACCGTGTGTTTGATCTGCCGCAGTGCCTCCATCTCCTCGCTGGCCGCCTTCTTCTCAGATGTGCTGCTCTTGAGCTTGGACTCGGCCAGCTCCACCTCGGTCTGCAGCTTGTCCAGCTCAGAGATGACCTGGTCACGCTCGCTCATGATAAGCTTATTATACTCGCTGCACACCGCGTCCTGCTCCTCCTTGTACTTCTCCGACTCCTTTGCGGTTTTGACCTGCGTGGTCCTCAGCTCCATCAGCTCTGCCTGGAGCAGCTCCATCTCCCACTGCAGGTCCTTGTTCTGGGCTGTGGCCTTGTTCAGCTCATGGTGAATGGCCTCGAACCTCCTCAGGGACAGGGCGCACTGGTGCTGCAGCTGGATGGCCGTGTCCCTCTGCTGGGTCAGCATCTCCGTCTGCTTCAGCAGGCACTGGTTGTCCTCGCCCAGCTGCTCCAGGCGGCTCAGGTCTGAGTTGTGAATGGCGACCTTCTCGCTGTACCGCTTCCGCAGGGCGTCGTAGTCCTTCTTGACCCCCTCCAGCTTGTCCATGGCCGTGTCGTACAGCTTGTTGAGGATCTCTGATGACCCGTTGTGCTTCAGCACCTGCTGCGGCTGCGCCCGGAGGTCTCCGATCTCCTTCTGGTCCTCTTCATGGAGCCGCTTCATGTCTTCCCAGGACTGCTGCAGTAGGTTCCGCTCCCGCAGCAGCTGCCCGTTCTCCCGCCTCAGCATGTCCACATCATCCTTCAGCTGAGTCTGGTCACTCAGGAGCCGGCTGTGGAGTGTGTGGTAGAAGTCGGTCTCCTTGGCCACCTCCTCGCACCTCTTCAAGGCATTGGTGTGCTGGTTCTGGAGACTCTGCAGGTCCGACATGGCCCGCACACACTGGATCTTCAGCCTCTCCTAGTCAGGATTCAGTCTGTGGTAGGGCCTCTTATCAAAGGTCGTCCCATGGGTCGCAAAGGCCAGGCGTTTGCGCAGCTCATTCCTCTCGCGTGTCATCAGCCGCAGCTGAATGGACAGGTTCTCCACCTTCTCATTCGCCTGCGGGTCGGTGAGGAGGGGCAGCGGGGACGGCGCCTTCCCAGTGGTGCCCACACTGCTGAGGGAGCTGCTGCTCTCTGAGTCCGAGGGCATGATGGACAGGACACTGTAGGTGGAGCCCGCGCCCTCGGCGGGCTGCGGCGGCCAGACGACGCCGTTCAGGTAGAGAATGGGCAGCAGGAGAGGCTGCGACTTCTCCAGCGCCGCGTGCAGGTCCTGGAAGTGGTCCTGCTCCTTGGCCAGGAGCAGCTTGAGCAGCAGCTCCGCCTTGGCGCCTCCCGCCTCCTCGTCCAGCTGCCGCCGCTCGCCAGGGCTCAGCGCTCCCGCGGCCTCGAGCAGTCCGAGCACGGCTTCCACCTCCGTCATGGCCTGGGCCAGGCTCTGCTGACACTGGGCGAGCAGCTCCTGGCGCTGGGGCTCCATGGTGGCGGGCCGCGCCGCTCCGCCCCGCCGGACAGCGCCCGGCCTCCCCAAGGCAGGCGAGCGCCCGGGCGGCAGCCTTAGCGCGCCGGGAGCCGCCAGGCGGCGGGGGCCATGGGCCGGTGCTGGGCAGGTTGGGGCCAGGGGCGACGGGCGGCTCAGCAGCGGCCGCCTCCCGGGCTCCTGAGCGCAGCCATGTTGGCTGCAGCGGCGGCGGGACTAGAAGAGATGTCTTTTACTTTCTTCAAAACTTGAAGAGGTTCACAGGACAAATAGAAGACTGTTCATTTATGACTTGTTTCCTGATAGCTAACAGCACAGGTGTGGAGAGCCAGACTGCCTGAGTTCAAATCCCAGTTCTGCAGTTGCCCCTCAATGTGTGACCTCTGGCAAATTACTGAATCCCTGTGTACTTTACTATTTTCCACATATAAAATGAGGGGATAATAGTCACTACTATGTAAGACTTCTAAGAAGATTTCAAGGTGTTTAAAAGACTTGGTATTTTCAAATAACTATAAGAATGCCTTCCTGCATTGCTACTACTTTTATCATTGATAATATCATTATCACTACTATTTTGACATAAAAGAAACAAATCTGTACATTGATCTGTAAAAGTATCTTAAGTGATTGTTCATTTTTATGAAAACGTTGCTCTCCTTTTCTTGGCCACATATCCAAACTAGTTTTGGATATGAGAGGAGACATTTGGATATGATTAGGTTGTGATAGCTATGACCTAATCAGTGGATTAACCCATCTGATGGACTAATGATTGGAATGGACTAACTGAATGGAAACTGCAGGTAAGTGAGGCATTGCTGGAGGAAGTTAGGTTAATGGGAGCATGCCTTGGCTCCTTGTGCTCTCTCTGTGCCTCTAGCTGCCATGAATGGGGCAGTGTCCCTCTAAAGTGCACTTCTGCCAGAATGTTCTGCCTCATGTTGGGCCCAGAGAAATGGAGTTGGGTGACTATGAACTGAGCCTCTGAAACCATGAGCCAATATAGACTCTTTCTCCTCTCAATTGTTCTTGTCAGGTATTTTGATCACAGTGTTGAAAAGCTGACTAACTCACTCACACTCTGTGTATTAGTCAGGCTTCTGGGACCCCATAATATTCGGAATATATGTGTTTATTTCCTGGGTATAAAGAAATGGCCTATTTTCCATAGTGAGTAAGAGTTCTAAATCTTAATATATATAATTATGTTATTTGCAAATGTGACAATTGTGTATACTACCCCTCTGAAACACGAAGGTGTTATATTAAAATCATACTGGCCATAATTATTCTAAAGAGTATTCTTCTTTGCAGTTTGTTTCCAGTGCAAACTTTCCTTGAGATAGCATCATCTACTCTTGACTCTTGTTCATGTTGACCAAAGTGTTGATCTGTAGGTTACAAATGTGTAACCTACCGGCAACATGCACAGCCTGAGACAAAGAAAAATAAATAAATAAAAGGGAGTACAAGAAAGAGGAGCAAAGTTAGAAGGAAGTGAGAAATGAGAAGGAATGTCAAAAGGCTGATGCTGATAAGCCATAGTAGTAGTTCATAAATCATTTACATCCTTCATGTTTAGATATTTAAATAGTCATACAGTAAGATATTTAATATCAACTACAGGTAGCCCAGTATAACTTTCCGTAAGTATCCTTGGTATCCAGTACTCCTCTCAACAAATAGGAAAATAAGGCATCACTAATTCTCTAGCAAGCAAGTACCGTGCATAAAAAAGAGTGTGTTATTAGGCACCATCAAAATAAGTGAATTGTGAAATCACAGAGAGTGTGGATTCTTCAATGAATGCTTCAGAGAGGTAAGGAAATAGCTTCCATGAGTCTGCAAATCTTTGTATGTCCCTCTATAGATGGACAAAAATAGGGAGCACCAAAAATTATATGGTCTTACATTTTCTTTTGCCACATTTTCTGTTAAAATACTGTATTAGGAAGAGGAAAAGAAGCATCAACAATATGTAATTTTCACCTTGAAAATAAATTGGTCTCAGTGGTTTCCTACCATCTGTCCACCATATGTGAAAACTTTCTAACAAAATAAAACCTCTAATCTCACAATTATTCTGTTAATTTATTTTTACATGAATTTGAAATTCTATGAATTCAAAATTCACACATCTCTGAAAGAGAAAATTTGGAAAACAGAAAATTATAAAGAAGAAAATGAAAACTATTCATAATTCCACCACTTTGGCAAGCATTTAAAATTTTTTTTTTTTGCGTAATTTATGCCTGCATTTTTAGGAAAAAAAATTAGGAAATAGTAATCATATGCTCCCTCTGGATTGATGATAAATGATGATCAAATCAGTTTTGATAAAATCACTGGTGACTAAAATTTGAAAAAATGAACACTTTTTCCCTGTATGAATTTTAATAGATCAATGAAAGTTTCTACCTGTTTAATATACTGATAAACACTCAGAAATATAGCTGATAAACACCCAGAAAAATGAGCGAGTCACAGGTGTACAGATTGATTCATTTTCATGAGATGAACATACTCTCATCCAGTAGCCAGATCAAGAATTGAAACATCACCAGTGTCACCACTTCCTTTTCAGTCATTGCACCCTCCCTTCTATGCTGATCTTTAATATCAGAGATGGCGTCTACCTGTTGGATCATTATATAAATTGAATCATATGGTTCCTATTATTTGGGGTCTGGCTTTATTTTATCAACATTATAGTTATACCATATCTATTTTTAAAGACATTTTTCTGTATGTAAAATATTATACTTGACTTAAATTTAGTGTGTGTGTATTATGTGTTTGACATTGTTTGAGCTGATAAAAAATAATGAGCTAATAATTTGAGATCAACTAGATCTTTAACAACACACTTGCCTGATAAAAATAGATATATTTAATTCAAATTTGTCCTTTTTTTCTTACGCTTTGGTTTTGTCATTGTGAATATTGTTTACCTCTCTAATTACAGTGGAGGAGATTTATTTTGAACTTGAAATCATCATTGAGAGTCAACTGGAGACATGAGCGTAATACAGAAGTACATCCTATGTCATCATATTTTAGGGTTGCAAGAGACTGTAGGCATTAAATCTAACGTGTCAGGACTGGAGGTTAAGACAAGGTAAGTAACTTACTGATAAATAGCTGGATAGTGGCAAAGGCCTTGGCTAGTAGTCTGTCTCATATGCCTTCATATATCACAGTTTCAGTTTGGGCAGGTTGGGAAACATTTGTTAGGAAAAATATAATAATTAATATTTTGGCTTCTCTAACACCTCTTGTTTAGCTTATTGGTTGGCTTTATTTCATTCTTTTCTAAAAGACTTATGATCCAGGGATGAATTGAACTTTATAGAATCTTTCCACATTGAACTGCAAGGTCACAGGTTTCATCTAGTTCAACATTTATTTTATAGCTGACAAAACTGAGACACAGAAATGGCAAATTTTGGCTGGAAAATTTTAGCAGTAGAAGCCAAGTGTTTTAGTATTTTCTTCAGAATTTTTCATTTCTCCCTAGTGCTAGTCATTGTTATTTTATTAGGGTTGGAAGCAAATCCCAACCTAAGCATTTCCTCTTCTTTGCTACTATTCCTGGCCCATGAGTAAACTGCCTGGAGGTAAAGGATGGTACTCTGTTAGATCAGGAGGCTTCTCTTCCCCCTCCCCTTTCATGGTGGCTGTGGGCAGGGAATTTCCACCTGGCTGAGAAGACCCAAAATGGCCAATCAGAAGCTGACATAGCAACTGGACCCCAACCACCAAGCTTCTTGGTGGGAGAAGCAATCATTCTGTCACTTCAAATCAGCCCTGACCAACCAGCAACAGACACAATCCCCCAATCAGGTTGGCCAAGCTGCTATTGGTAGCTGCAATTTAGATGACGTAGGGCCTCCTACCTTCATTTTCCCTTAATAGCATTGTTCTTGCCTTGCCCTGCCCAGGACTTCCCTGGCCCTCACCCTTTTGCTGACAGGTGAACCTCGCCTGGGTGCACTCCCCAATAAACCCTCTTTTGGTGCCTCATTCTTGGTCTTTGGTACTTGATCTCAAGTGCCCCTTTCTGCTTTACACTCTTTGTCTTAGAAGGATGTCAGGACTTCAATGTTGAGCTTATGCTAACTTTGTTGCCACTTTCAGGAAAAATCCAACATGCAAGGTGAAAGAACTAAGGCAGCATTATTACTAGAAGCCCTCTTAGGGGGTGGAGGGATTTAGGGAAAAGATCAGAAGAATAAACAAATATCTAAGAGGGAAGAATATTTAGAGAATAGCACAATATTACTAAGGCATTCTTTCTTAAAACATTAGGTTCAAGGGCTTAGTCTGTTATGTTGAGAGGGAAGGGCTCAAGGTGCTCTTCTGAAGAGCTCCATAGATGGAGCAATCCAAAGCCACATTCACCCACCATTTTGCTTTCTATCCTCTTACCATAGAATTTGAAATATGGAGAAAGGTCTTTCTCTATTCTTGTAGAATACTCCTTTCTTTTTTTCTTGACATGTGTTAGAATATAATTAAAAATTTAAAATGTACAGTCATAACTGTCATGCAAATATGTGACTCATTTTATAAGAACTAGGAACATCCAGGTTGTATTTTCTTCCTCTTTTTTTTTAACAGAGATTGAAGCAAGGATATTTTTCTACTGAGTTATATCCTCAGTCCCTTTTTCATTTTATTTTTTTTTTTTGAGACAGGGTCTCAACAAGTGGTTGAGGCTGGCCTCAAACTTGCTATCATCCAGCTTCAACCTCCCTGGTTAGTGGAATTACAGGTGTGCACCACCATGTCCAGCTATTCTATTATCTTTTTTTTAAGAGAGAGACAGAGAGAGAGAGAGAGAGAGAGAGAGAGAGAGAGATAATTTTTTAATATTTAGTTTTTGGTGAACACAACATCTTTATTTTATTTTTTTTATTTTTATGTGGTGCTGAGGATCGAATCCAGCGCCCCATGCATGCCAGGCGAGCACGCTACCGCTTGAGCCACATTCCCCAGCCCAATTCTATTATCTTTTAATGATATTTGTCTTGCAATTAACCTAAAGTAATATATTCATTTGTTGGAAATTTTGCTTTTTTTTGACTCAAAGTTTCTTACTACCTGATGTTTATAATATTTATATCTCAAACTCCTTCTTTTAGATAATGATAAAAATGAAGTTTAAAGAACAGGATTAATCAATCTCCATTTTTTTCTGTATATGAAATTCTCCATCTGTGCCCATGCATAAATTAGTTACCCTCACATCTGGGTCACCCCAAGGGAGCCTGAGATATCACAATCAGCAAGAGGGGAAGGCTTGAAAGTTTAACTTAGACTCATGTTGATAAATCAACCCAATATTTAAATGAAATTTTAGAATTAAACTGAGAATTTCTTTTCCCTAAATACTCATTAAAATGGAAAATCAGCAAAATAGATGAGTTTAGCCAAATGTTAAGAGATTACAGATTTTATTTAGCACTCATTAAGAAATTAAACATTTCTGTGGGACCTCCATCTCAGCAGCTTTTTTCTCTTTCACCTAAGACATAGTCTGGCATTCAGATTCTCAGATATTTCGCATTCAACATGCATTTTCATTTAGTAGTTAATTTCAGGGAATTGAACTTATAATGTCATGATTCAAATCCAAAGGATTGGTACAGGTTAAAGTTCGAAAAATCCAGTTTTGAATACTTAAAAATCAAAAGAAAGAATTGCCAGCCAGTAATATTTGATCTAGTAGTTGAATATATAGATATATAGAGTATTATACAAGTAAGAACAATCCAACAATCCAATTCATTTTTCTTCATAAATATTTTAATATTTATTAAAAAGTAAGATTCTTGAGGGGTGGAGTGACACATACCTATAATCCCAGTAACTGGGGAGGCAGAGGTTGGAGCTATCACAAGTTTGAGGCCAGTTTAGCAATTTAGTGAGGCCCTATGCAGCTTAACAAGACTTTGTCTCAAAATGAAAATAAAACAGGCTGTGGATGTAGTTCAGTGGTAGATCATTCCTGGATTCAGTCCCCAGTACCAAAAAAAAAAAAAAAAAAAAAAAAATT
>NW_026000223.1:6027408-6031341 GCF_001458135.2 Marmota marmota marmota
CAAAAAAAAAAAAAAAAGAAAGAAATTAATTCTCTGCTAGTCTAATGGCAGAGACTGAAACAGATATTGTTGAGATTGTCAAGGCTCCTAATAAGCATATGAAAAGAAGGTGGTTTGTGTGTGAGAGAAATACAGAAAACATAATTCATAATATGTTATTAGATGGAGAGACATGTCAAAGAAGCAAGCAAGGTCTGCTTGAAATTTAAAAACCAGAGAATTTATAAAGAGTTGAGGAAATCCTAGTCATCATCTTGAAATGAATCTTTTTTTTTAATACTTATTCTTTTGGTTGTAGAGGGACATAATACCTTTATTTTATTTATTTATTTTTATGTGGTGCTGAGGATCGAACCCAGGTCCTCACATGTGCTAGGCAAACGCTTTACCACTGAGCCACAACCTTAGCCCCTTGAAATGAATCTTTAAACAATTTTTAGGATTTGGACCATCAGAAATGTTGGCACAGTCTTGCCTGGAATTCTTAATAGCATTAGCTAAGTACAAAGACAAGGAGCTTGTGGACAAACTCAGGAGAAGCATTCATGTCAATTGTTTAAACATCAGCTAGAAAAATGTTGGGACCATGATGTTGATTATCGTGAGTCATGTGAGATAAATTCAGAGTGTGCACGGGTCCCAACGAACACATTTGTACAATATGATCTGCATTTGAGACAGATATTTCTAGCTATGATGCAGTTTGGCTGAATGACAAAAAAGTAAGAAGAATAGATGGTAAATGTTTTATATACATGTCTATTCCATTGGCATTAGAACTTATCCTAGTCAATCTTTCTTTTATTCTTAAATAGTTTCACATCTTCTTAAACTTATCATGATTAGGAAAATAAATAAATATTAAAATATTTACTAAGAAGAAATGGAAAAATATTTGATTAAGGTCATTTAAAGGACTTAGTTAATTTCTAAAAAGTCAAATTTACATGTTTTATGCTTCTAATCTGAAGCTACTATTAACATTCAGAAAGCACAGTACTGAAAATTCTGAAATAGGATCATTAGCTCATAAATTAAAGAAAGTACGTTTGTAAATGATGTTTACAGTCACCATTCTGTAGCCTTCAAATCCATTCATCATTTTCAGTAAATACTCATAAAACAGTGTTAGATATAATTATGACTTAAAAATGAATCAGGAAACCCAAAGCATTTCCCCCTCTTATAAAATTTTTAATGATGGTAAAAAGTTTTAATTAAATACATGTTCATGCTAAAAAAATCAGATGAGTCAGGAGTGGTGGCACATGCCTGTAAGGCAGGAGGATCACAAGTTCAAGGCCAGCCTCAGCAATTTAGCAAGGCCCTAAAACCTTTTATTCTGTCTCATATTATATATCATATATGGTGGTTAAGCGCCCCTGGTTCAATCCCTGGTACAAAAAAACAAAAAGAGAAAATTTAAGTCAAAAGAAACTGTGAGGAAGGCCTAATAGATTGAATAGAGATGAAACTGAGATGGAGGAAAGTGGTAGCTTGTGGGAATGGAGGTGTCATTAAGAGGTTTTCATTAGAAACATCTGAAGAAAAAATATTCCATTACAAAGAAAAATCCCAAGTGGATAAAGTGATATGTGAGAAGTGATAGCAAGAAAATAGATTAAGAGGGGCTGGGGTTGTGGCTCAGTGGTAGAGCACCTGTTAGCATAGCATATATGAGGCACTGGGTTCAAACCTCAGCACCACATAAATAAAGTAAAGGTATCATGTCCCCCAGAAAAAGAAAAGAAAATACATTAATAAACATTATAGAGTTAATAAAGGATTGCTCATTTGTAAAATATATTCCTTCTTACAATGAGAGCAAAGATTGTAATTGTATCAATATTAGAGGTGAGGTAGAAATGAGAGGTGAAGTATAGAGATATTGATTAAATTTAACTAGAAAAATATTGATTAAGCATGTGCATAGTATTAAAATACTTTCAAGAATGAAATAAAACAACTTTAAACTAGAAAAGAATGGAATGAAAGAAAAAAAAGACGAGGGGAAAAAAGATATGAGTCCCAAATTGTTAATGATTGCAATAACCATGATTAGACAATACTCAGCAACTAAAATCTCAGACTGTAATAAAAACAAAGGAAACCAAATCCTGTCATTTTTTACTTTTTTACAAAATACATTGGACAAATAAATAATCATAAACCATGTAAATACTCATCCAGTGCTTGCTACATGCCAAATACAATTCCAACTCTGAAAATAATGCCAAGAAGACTTTTTATTTTAATCTCACCAATAAGTAATTGAGGCACACAGTGGTTAATTACCTTGCTTGAACTTACACAAGTAGTAACTAGCAGAATCAGGTTTTGAACCAAGACAGTCTAGCTTCAGAAACTTGCCTTTATTTTTTTTTTAAAAAACATAGACTGTTGAAAAGTATAAAAAACTAAGCTTCTGCAGTAATATTATAAGAGGAAATAAAATTTAAGGTGAGAAACTTTAAAAAGGGAAAAATGGTATTTCCTCCAAATATTTCCCGATTATAAACATTATAATTCATTAAGAAGATATGTCATGAAAGAAGTATGAATTCCATAATCTTTAAAATGAACAGGTTCTGGTGAATACAACCACAAGAAGATACAGTTGGTCTATAATCAAACTGCAAGAATGTAATTCATTTTTCTATATTGGATAAGAGAGACTAGCTTGTGTTGCATGTGTTAGAAATGATTATTGTAAATGCATCTGCTGACTTTTTTACCAGCTCTTATCTATTAGGCCCATCCTAATGAAAATGCAATTTTTCTATTCAGTTGACAACTAACTTGGCTGTATGATATATTCCTTGGCAAAAGCAGTATAAGTTGAAATGGCATATACTTCTTGTGGCACCAGCTTTTTGATCCACTGTGTCTGCCCCCAGCTATTTCCCTTCTGACATAGCACCAAGCATGTCTCAGAAGGACAGCACCTTCATCATAATTCTTAGGTGAATATCTGAAGCCATATCATATCTTACTAGCCACTAGCCACATTATACAAGCCAAAGGAAAGCTACTGTAGTATAGTCATTGCAATTTGAGGGTTATTTGCTATAACAATATAAATCTGCCCTAGCTTATTCATGATACATTACACAAGCAAATAACCCCCAAATCTCAGGGCTTAAAAATAAGGTTGTTTTTCTCTCCTGTTACATGAGCCAGTATCTCAGCAGGAGAGCTCTTCTCTACATAGTCAATATTCAGGGAATCAGGCTGAGAAAGGCTGTACCATCTTTTGATGTACATTCTCTAAGCGAAGCCCCAGGGATCACAGGAGCCAGGGAAGACAGCCAGAGAACTAGGCACTAGCTCTTTTTTTCTTCCACTCACATTTCATTAGCCCAAGCAAGTGACATAGTTAAGACTGACTGTAAGGGATAGGGAAAGGGACTCTTCCAGCCAGGTAATGAGCAGGAAACTAAGGAAGAGTTTTGCCAGTTTCAAGCCAGCCTTATCAACTTAGCAAAACCCTGCATCAAAAAAATGAAAATAAAATAAAAAAGACTGGGGATTTAACTCAGTAGTAAATTGCACCTGGGTTCAATCTTCAGTATAGCCAAATTATAAATAAATAAATAAATGAGCTAATTAGTTAATTTAATTAAATAAAAAAAATTAAAAGAAAAAAAGAAATAAAATCTTCCAAGGAGTGGGTACTCAGCATTATTGGTGAATATATCACATCAGTTCATTGTCCACTAAATTGAAAGGCACAGAATCCATATTTTCACAAAAACATGGAACATTTGAAAAACTTGGGCACATATTAAGAAAATAAATGTCCCAAATTGAAAATTATTGTGGCATGTAGACTAAACATTAGAGATGTTGAATGAAATATAATTAGAAATCATCCCTGCAAAAGATACAAATCTCATTTAAAAGAAAATATTTAAAACCTCAATTTGTATAACT
>NW_026000223.1:6033296-6061314 GCF_001458135.2 Marmota marmota marmota
GAGAGAGAGAGAGAGAGAGAGAGAGAGAGAGAGAGAGAGAGAGAAGCTGTCTTTGTACCCTCATGAGGGCCTGTCAATAAGAACCAGGCCTTGGTGTTCCTAGAATCTGCTTGGCACTCAGCTGCATTGTGATGTTCTGTTAAACAAAAATCATTTAATAAAACACTAACATCAGCCAAGGCCTCTCTATATCAGAGAAAGACACAAGAAAAGACTCTCCATAATGAAGTCTTGGCACAAACAGAAACATAGTTTGAACCCCAAATGGCCAGATGATTCCCTTAACTAATCAATGGTAAAGATGTCTCATGGCTCTTCTTGTGACAAGGACCCAACAATCCCAAAGGTAGACTACATACATGTCCCTGATGGTCTTTGATGGATGGGCATTTTCATTATAATCACTGATATGATGAATTTATTTCTACTCATCTTATTATGTATGCAGCTTCCCTTTGTCCTGTTTTTGATATTTATTTCCTTTTTTTCCCTTGTCTTTTTAATTCCTTTTCTTCTCATTAATTTTTTCTTCAATTCCTAAGTGTTCTATATCAGTTATTTAACATTTGCTTATTTTAATGTACATATAAAATATGTAGAATATTATTGACCAAACTCTTATTTATAGTTTCTTTCATCCCACAAAGTAGGGATTCTTGTTATTAGACAGTACATATGTTGCCTAAGTATTTGCTGTTACTTTTGCTTACCATTCATATATCAATACAGTCATTTCATCTAGCTTCATCTGCTTAAACCATGCCCTCTAAGTTGTCTTATATAAAAAGTGTCTTCTGTTACACCACCTTTTCTTTCTTTATAAAAATAAATATTTCATGCTAACTCTTGAAAGATGTTTTTCATGATATAAAATTCTAAGTTAACTTTCATTTCTCTCAGCACATTATAGATATCATTCACCTCTTTCCAGCTTTCTTGCTGGTGAAAAGTCAATCTTTGGGTTATTGCCAATTATGATATTCTCTCTCTGGCTATTTTTTTAGGTTTCAATTTTCTTTGGTGTTCTATTGTTTTACTTTGATGTGTAAGGATTTATTTTTATTCTTCTTGCTTGAAATATACCAGACTTCCTAGCTCTAAGTTCTGCTGTCTTTCAAAATGTCTTAGAAACTTCAGCCATCTTGTCTTCAATATCAGTTCTTCTATATGTTGTTATCTTTCTCAAAACTATGATTGAACATGATTTAGATCTTTTGAAGCTTTTACCTTGTCTCTCACTCTCCTTTTATATTTCCAATTTGTTTTTGTGTCCTGGATTATTTCTTCATATATTTTCCTAAATATTTCTCTTCATCTACATCAACTCTGCTATTTCAACTCTACCCTGAGATTAAAAATTCAATTATGTTTTCCATTTATATCAGTTATCTTTTTTCAGATGTTTAATTTTCTAAACATAATCTCAAGCTCTTTTGTAATTTTTAAAATTAATAAATGGAGTTATTTTTAATTTGGGGCCTAGATGAGGAAATCTGAAGTATTTGTCCTTCTGTGCAACTATTGCTTATTTTGGCTTATCCTCACTCATGGTGCCTTTTGTCCTAATCTGTTTTATGAGTTTTGAATGTGAAACACCCTTTACTTTGAACTCTGTGTGTGGAATTCTTCAGTTTCTTCAGAGAGAATTTGCTTTCTATCAAATATGATATTTACTACCAATCTGAGATCACTTTAATTTCTCTATTTGAAATTTTTCAAACCAAATGATAACATGAATGCAAAATGCAATTCTGCATGAGGCCCAGCATATTAATATAAAATATTAGAACCTGTATTTTTCTATATGGCACAACAGTGCAAATGCGCAATTTACCATGCTGTCTTCTTCTGCATGAGGTTTTATTGTTTTTTGTTTGTTGTTTGTTTGTTTTTATGCATAAATAAATGTTACAACTTTTTGACTTTCAAGTTTTATTCTCGGATTTATTCTCAATTTCCTACCTTCATTGAGACCACTGAAGTCATCCAGAGAAACTCTAGGCAGTCAATACAAACATTGTATGAAAATCTCACATTGGCTCTTGTTTACCTTGGGTTCTATGGATTTCTGATTTTCTGCAAACTCAACAATAGAATTTAAAGTTAATTTATTTCTAAGTTTAGTTCCTTTAAATCGGTATTTTTTTTCCAGAATACCTAATACGTTATGATGCTAGATTTAGAAACCCAACTTAATATCTCCAAATTTAAGTATTCACTTTGGTCCTTAAATAATTGAATTACATGGTGTGTGTAAGCATTAAGTTATGGTGAAAACTCTTGGATAGGAAATTGATGATAAAATAGTATCTCCCAAAAGGATATCTTTGAAACTAGTGCCTTATAAAATGCTGATTTTTATTATGCCCGAAAAAGTGTTTGACCAAAAATTCTGCATGTACTTTTCCTCCCTTGGAGAGACTTATACATATTAACATAAGGTATTCTGATAATTCCTATAACAAGATTGATTACCTGATGAAACTTTTTAACTAAATATTTTTCAATCACACTTTATTAGAGAACCTATTTTTCCCCCCTCTGAGGAGCTCTGATATTTATAGATCATAGTTTGAGAAACCCTGGGGTCAGGGAATATAGGCATTAATCCAACTATTTAAGGAAACCAAATCGAGTTTCTCTCACAGAGGTTTAACATGTGTGGTAAAATAAAGATCATGCAAAGAAGAGTTTCTTAGTATGTGGGAAAGTTCTGTGGAGCCAGGCTATCCTTACTATTTTGTACAATCTAGAGTTTAGAGGTATCATCTCCAGGTTCTTCTGTGATGACATAAGAAATCACTCAAAACATTAAGAAATAACTTAGGTATAGAAGGAAGAGAGACCAAATGTATGTAAAAGATATTGTGCAAGAAATTTGGACTGATAAACCTGTTTTGCACAACCAAATATTTTTTTTTTTTTTTTTTTTTTTGTAATGATTGAGAGCTTGGATTTGGGTCCCGAAAACCTAAGTTTTGGTTCTGGCTCCTTCTCTCATTTAACCCCTTTTCTAAGCATCATATCACCTCCATAAAATGGGCTAATTCTTTCCTGTCCCTACTTCCTTCCAGAGTTTCTGTGATAATTGAAAGCTACATATATGAATCACATTGCCCCATTCCAGGGCTTTTAGGACTTCAATTAGGAAATTCATATATGGCCAATTTATCAGGGAATACCTGTTTCTCATCATAGAGGAGAATTTTGATCTAGGAGGTTGAAGTCAATCTTAAGGTTTCTGGAATCTTAATGCTGATGGCATATTCTGGTTGTTAATAGTCCCCTATTTCAGAGAAAATTACTCTTTGCCATTTGCTTAATTTTCCACACAGCACACATTGACTTATTCAGATCTAATGGTTCTTGGATAGAATATGAACTTTGAACTTCTTCCAGTTACATACCCAATATTTCTTATGTAGCAAATTGTATCTTTAAGAAAAAATATGGCTAATTTTCTTTAACATGTTTTTGCTACAAGACACATATACAATACATACACGGATCAATTTGAATAATTTGTGTTTTCTACTTACTTTCATATTCCCAGGTAATTAAATATGGTGAAATTTCAGTTCACAATTATTCTTGGACATCTGCTGAAAACAGTAACCACCTCGCAAAAAATCATTGGCATTCTGTTATTTGGTCCTACTTTCAAGAAAAAAATCAAGCCTCCAATTTTTTGTCATAGATTCTTTTGAAACTCCAGGGTTTGAATGGCTTTATATTATGTGCTTCAGTGAGCACTGGAGGAGGAGGAGAAGGAAGAAGAGACAGTAATTGCCCATGAAAAAAAATCTAAATCAAGTTTTCAAGATTTCAAAAGATGAAAAAATAAAATGACTGCAAAATATCTTCCAAATGTCTCACAAGTATAAAAACTTTTAAGAAATGAAATAGTTTTAAAGTTTCTCACCATCTAAGATCACCATGTTCATGATATCTCTATAAAATAATACTGATGCTATGGAATGACCAAATTCATATCCACTGTTAAATATTTGGATACAAAATTGAGGCTAATGAGATAATAGACAAGATGGATCTTAGAAAATAGAAAGCATACTTAATTGAAAAGTCTGAGGTAACAGAGCCAAATATGTTTATTACAAGCTTTCCCTCATAGAGATACAAATTTTATCTGAAGTTATTTTTTTTCAGTTTCTGATCTTTGTGTTTTATTGTCTTTATTCAAAATGAATATCTGGAAGTTGTAAACCCATCAATGCTGTTTGTATTGAGTTCAACCCAGGAGGATGGGGAAGCAGAGGAGCCCTTATGCAGACAGAGAGTGAGCAACTCAATCCTTTCCTCAAATATCACTTAAGAAATGAACCCCAATTCACAGCTAACAAAATAGCCGCACTTTAAATGAGAAATATGTATAAAGACTTAGACTGAGAAATTTAAAAATTCTGAGAGCTTTAATTTGATAAATCTGCCTAGAATAAAGAAATGATAACAAAATCAATTTACACTGAATAAAACAGATGGGAGTGATAGAGGTACTCATTTAGGAGCTGTGCAATTTACTTCTCTAGGAATTAGAGAATTTACAGGATTCAGTCATCTTTGAAATCCAGGTTATCTGTTTTGCAATAAAATTGTATGTTTTGTGTTGTTTTGCTAATAGTGAGGTGATCAAGGCAACATTTTTTCCTGGTTCTCTCTGTATGACATACATGTAAACAGCTAGGCAAGGAGGAAGTGAAATAAAATCTCCATAGAAAGATCACACATATTTTTTGTTTTTAATCTTTTTACCTGTTCGCCAATTACCTTGCCCCCGCCCCTCTCTCATGATGATCCTTGACCTGTAACTACACCCTCCCTCCACACTTTCAGTTTTGGTCATCTGCTCTCTGACCACTGTCTTCTGTCTTTCTAGCTTACTTTCCTTTACAACTTAACTCACAACTGCTCATAAGGTCCTAATTGTACCTTTCCCACCTCCCTCTGTGGGCACTCCCTTAATTCACCTCGTTCCAACTCTGAGAGCTTCCACACTTAGACACTGAAAATTTCCCCCATGAGATGTTTGCATTTGCCTCTTCTTGGATTGCTCTTATTCCATATATCCACATGGCTCTGGAATGAGCCATCTGTCATTCTAAATGCAGCCATTTAACACAATCGATATATAATATCTTACACAGTTTCTGAGAGTCAGAAATCTGGGAGTGATGTAGAATCCGGGACTGTGGTTCTGCCTGAGGGTCTGTTGGAGGGTTGGGGTTGTGGCTGTGGAAGATATGCCTAAAGCTGAGCAATATGCTTCCAGGTCTTGCTGGCAGGAGGCTTCAATACCTCCCCTGTGTCCACTTGATAGGACCTGCTATATTCTAGGGCTCCACTCCAAAACCACCTTAAACACAGGGTTTTTCTGTCCATCTAATATAAAATTGGAAGGCCTTCCCCAAAGTATTTTTATGCTTCATTTTCTTCTGTATGCTTACCAGTTATGTGTGTATTTCTTTAATTTTTTATCATATATCTCCCACCCACAACACCCAGAAAGTAAGGTTTAATAGGAGAAGAATGTAATTTCATTGTTTTGTTTTTTATTTTTGTATCTTAAATACTTAGGACAGTGCATGATATAATATTAGGCAAAATCAACAAATAGTTGCTTGAAAGATTAAATGATTTAATGAATACTAAAATAACACAATTCATCTTAGATATCGTGAAGGTAAGGTAGCTATTGAAAGCTTCTAGCTTTTGTTGGTTCTACCTCAGCTTCTCCTTGTGTTCCTTCTTTGGAGCAAGAAATCCTCAAGAGACTGTGAAATTTTCATTGGTGCTATATAGGTCCACATTTACCTTCAGGTAAATAGGCACTTTCAACTACTTACGTGCAAAGAAAATAATGAGCCTTATGAGTAAGTGGACAGTGTCTGTTCAGGGATCAGGGTCTCTTTGGTCATCTTACTCCTTGAGTTTTCCATCAGCATACATACTGTAAGACAATTGGGGTTTGCTAGGGTTTGTTTTTGTTGTTGGTGGTGGTTGTTTTGATGTGTGCTTGTGTGTGTTGCTTCAAATTGCTCTTTTAAATGAACAAACTTCTGGCCTGTTTATCTCTGAACACAATGCTGACCTCATCCACCTCTCCAGACTCTATCTCTGTGTGTCACTGGAATTGTCTGCCATAGCTGTATGATTCTGACTATTTGTGTGACCACTGACTCCTGAGATATTTCTGAATCTGACCACTTCTGATTAAGCTCTTCTTTGCTCTTTCTCACCTCAGAGCATGCCGTACCCATTCAATTCAGTGAGCATTCCAAGTATAAGATACTTATAGAATGATTCTATTGATGGGAAGGCATTATTTTTAAAAGAAAAAAGCCATGTAAAATAGCAAGGACAAACATATGCAAGGTTCAAGTCTTAGTTCTCTATGTAACTATCCAGTTCCTTTATAGTCATGGATTTAAGTTCTCCTTATGACCAGGAATTTCACTGTCATGTCAAGTGTTTAATACAATTAGCATTGAGATGCTAACTGATCAAAAGTTCTCTCCAGTGTATCCTAACATCTATGGAGGGACAGCTCTAGGGAGACTAGCCTGTGTATGGAACTCAAAATCAACCATGACAAGGGTCTCATTTTACCTAGTGAGCTGCTTGGCATCAGTCTATCATCAAGGTTACCACTGGGTCAAATAAATTTTAATTTCAGTGTCCATATGTTAAAAAAAATGCAAAAGCTTTTGAGAATTCAAATGTTGGCAAGCCAAGTTTTATTTTTTTTCTCTTCTACTTTATAACAATTGAGGAATTAGAAATGGAAAGAGAAAAAATAATTTTACTTTTTCAAACAGACTGTCAACACAAAGAGTGAAAGAGTCTCCAGATTAAGAAGTCAATTTCTAAAAGTTCAGTGGATAAGACAAAGAGGAATGAAGGGAAAGGAGGAGAGATAGGAATAGGAAAGGCAGTGGAATGAATCAGACCAAAACTCTCCTACGTTTATATATGAATAGACCACCAGTGAAACTCCACATTATGTCCAATGAAAAGAATGGGATCCTAACTAGAACAAGTTATACTCTATGTATGTTAGTATGCTAAAATACACTCCACTGTCATGTATATCTAAAAAGAACAAATAAAAAATATTTCTATATACATTCTTATGATATATGTAATAAAATATCTAACAGCCACTTATCTGCATATGAGTCTCTGGTAAATGTACCTGAGTTTTTATTATGCAGAAATTTCATTTAGTTATCTTCTTTTCACCTTTCCACTACCCCTTCCCTGGGATTTAAAGAAATATGGTAGGTTATAGAGAATACAGTACACATTTAGAGAGAAGCAGAGCATATTTGAGCCATGATGGGATGACCATGTCTTCATGCCACCAATTTCTCTTTCTACCATCTGGAAACTCATCCATTCTCCAAAACAACTAGCATAGGCCCTGCATACATAAACATATTAAAGTACAAGATGTAGAATTGGCTTCCTTGGTGGGAAATTATTGTAACAATTACCATCTTTTGTATAGTGCTGAAAAGGCTTTCCCAGAGCTCTGTCTGAGATGAGATAGTAGAATAAAGCAGCCCAAGAATATATTCTAGCCATTGACAACCTTGACTGTCTACTCATTATTGTAATAAAGAGGGAAGGTTAGTAAGTACCATGGAGATCTATCTTGGGTGTGAATATAGCCATGGAGCCACCACTGATATCTCTACATTTAATTTCTTCCACACATACAATGACTTTGGAATACTATACATTGTTATTGTTTGTACTATACATTTTAGCAGAATCTTATCTAATCTATATGTAGTCGTAATATATAAAGATACACATCTTGCTTATTTACAATGTCATGGGGTCATTTCTTATGTCCTTGAGTAGATTAAACATTTTTGAGTCAGCATTATGTCTTTTCATTCTTTTTTTATCTCTCTCTCTCTCTCTTACCCCCAGCCACTGCTAAACAGCCTCTATTCCAGTTGCTTTACAGACACTTGTTACCAGTCACTTGTTAAGATACAGAAAAGCACTCCTTATTAGCAGTAAATTCTGACAAATTGTTGTAGAAATATACTTTGTCAGAAGTCAAAGTGAAATGCAGTGTAGATAGTGCTATGTACTTGCCACATCAACTTATTATTGAAAGTTTCCTTTCAGGCAAATAAAAGGAAAGGCTCATGGGGTGTAAACTGCCATACCACAAATAATGAGAAACATATTAAGTGGGATAATGGAACTGTGGAAAGCAGTTTCATCTTTAACCTTTGTTTTAATGGTAAAAGTGGCCATAGCTTTCAACTGGATTACATTATCAATTTCTCCATTAGTATGTATTTCAAGGCTTATGACTTTGTTTAGAAGCTAACTAAGATCATTTTGTTGTGAAGTTCTTAATGATAGAACCAAATTTTAAGAATAGGTGGTTATTTGCCTATGATTTAAATCTGGTGGATTTCCGAAGCACTTTCAGATTTAACCTTTCCATCTACTTATTGAATCTCATATTAAAGGTATCTGGTCTTTACCTGGACTTCATGAGAATATAACATTTTTTTTCTAATCACTCATACATTTCTTTGATTCTGTCCAGGTGGAAACCTAGTTTGTTTGAATTCTCCAATAATGGAGAATTAATTATCTTCTTAGGAAATGTACAACATATATGAAGATATCTCAGTATCAGTTTTTGCTTGCTTGGCATCAAATATATTTTGTTTCATTCATTGGTCCTTAGTCTACCTCTTGAGGCTAACAGAGTCAATCTACAGCAAATCTCTTCCATGTAAAGAGTTTTGATATTTTTTCTATTCATATTCTGTACATATTTTTTCCAATGCTTCCCACTCTTCCTCAGATGACTTGGTTTCATTCCTCACAGCTAATCATTGCATAAGCTTCAATTGAACATGCCTGTTTTGTTCTTTTTTTTATCACTGTCCTAACCAATTATCACAAACTTAGTTGCCTAAAACAACATACATGTTTCGTCTTAAATTTCTGTAATTTGGAAGTCTGACATAGCTCTCACTGGGCTGGAGTCAAATTGCATTAGGGTAGGATATTTTCTGGAGACTAGAGGTGCAAGGCCATTTTCTTGTACTTTCCAGCTCCTAGAGACTACCCACGCTTCTTGAATAAAGTCCTTCCTTCTCCATCTTTAAAGCCACCAATAGTGGTTTAATTTATTCTGGCAAGAGAAAAGTTACTATTGTACCTGAACCTCATCCTTCCTATCCTAGAGAGAGAGAAAAACAAGAAACAGAAATAAATACCATGGCCAAATTTCCTTATAAACTTTCTAATTTGAACTATTGATACTATTCACCTACAAAATGTCTTTATCTATGGGACATTTTTAGCAGGATATTCCTGATCTGCTAGAATTGGTTATAATAAATACACATGGGATTTGTGGATTGACGGTGTATGACACTCAGAAACATCAACTCTAATTTTCTCAGACTAATGTGGAAAGATTACATGACAGTCAGCTATCTGTGTGTAAGTGATATTATGTTCCATATGTAGGAACCTCAGGTGATAATCTGAGATAGGTATTTCTTGGGTCTTGACAATGTTAAAGTGTATACAATTGTGACTTGGAAGGACCAGGGAACTATTTTGAGGGTTGCAAACATATTTTTGCATGGCCTACATCTGTTGACTACCCATATTTTTGGAAGTAGTAATGTTTGAAACTCCCTGATTCTTTTCAGTCTGACAATATGACCATTGTGTTACTTTAAATATTTAAGACAAAGAAAAATATGTAAAAATAGAATTTCAGACATTAGGATTCCTTCTTAGAACTATTGAATTCATGTAATCCATCCACTGTCATTTCCCCCACTGTATGATTGAAACTTAACTCTGATCAATTGCAATAGCTAAGAGATCTTGTGGGTATTATTAAATCCTGTAGGTAGTTCCAACATTAGAAGTAAATAGAAGAAAATGACCAAAAATATGGTGAAGTAGGTAATAGGAAGAAAGAGAAATAGAAAGGTAAAAGAATGAAGAGGGAAAAAGTATTTTAAAAGTTGGCCATTTGGGGGAATAGTAGGGCCTTCTCAGGATTTGTCACAGGTGCTACTGGACTCTAGATCACAGGTGCTGCTGCACACAGCTAAGTTATAGCAGAGATGACCAATACTAACCTAAAAAGTTCCCCCTAAGCCACCAAGTGAAGCCAATTCAACTTAAGGAGAACAACAGGTTACTCAAGAGGAACACAGAAATTATTCCCAAAGTAGAAAAATCAACTTTCTTGAACTGATGTGAATAATAGCACTTAACAGAAATGAGTGGAAATGGGGAATACTTTACTTAGTTCTGGTAACCAAACTTACAAAGTGTTAAAGATGGACCTGAGGAGAATCACCAACAAGATTCAATCCTGCATGAGATCCAGACAGATGAATCAGGGCAAAATATCCAAATGGTTTTCAGTCAGAAGAAAAATGTGTCCTGTGAATACAATTAAAACATAAATGTGAGAAGTATAGATCTTTTTTCCATATGGGAAGGAATATTTTGATAAAAATAATAACATACAAGGTTCTAATGAATTATTTCATAGTGGGTTATGTCCTTGGCTTTTGATGACCCTTAGAAGGAATTTGTAGATTAAGGGTCAGAAGAGTGATTTAAATATAATATCCACAATTTAAATTTAATTCAGAGTATCCCTTATTTTATTGCACAATAATGGATGTTTTATAATGAATAATTTATGTTCTCTGAAGGCTTCCATTTCACTCAACATAGCATCTGAAACTCTAACCACGTTAACATGGCCCTTTAAGGTCGGCTCCTCATTACTCTCTGACTTCATTTCCTGCTACACATCCTTATTCTGCTCCAGTCATCTGGGGCTTCTTGTAGTTTCTTGAATATGTTTGCTTTTTCTCTTTCTGTTCCTTTTCCCTATGCATTTCTCTCAGCTATTCATATCCATATTTTTTTTCCTTTCCTTCATTTTCTTCTCTGCTCAAATGTCACTTCATTAGAAAGAATGACCATGGTAGCTAAAAATATCACCCCTTCAAGTCTCCGCTTTTTATTCTGTCTCATGTATCTTTGTGGAGGTTATCACCATCTTACATTTATGTTTATTTACTTATTATCTGTGTCTCCACCAAGAAGATAAGCTCCCTAAGAGTAGTGACAAGCATTTAATTGCTGTATGTCTAGAGCTTAAATTGATAACCTGATATATAGTATCAGATCAATAAATCTACTCAACTGTATTTGGCATTCTCAAAAGGGTTATCTAAAGAGAATTTGATTATCCTAATACTTCTTCATGTCAAAGTGTGTGTGTGTGTGTGTGTGTGTGTGTGTTTTGCAAGCTCCAGAATCCTCTTCACATCTGGTTTATTTGTTCTGCCAGGGTTCCTTGTACAGTACATGGATAGAAACAGAAAGGGCAGGACATTATTGGCACAGACATCACTGCTCCCCGCTGAAATTCAAATATGAAAAATTATTTCATGATAAAAAGAATTATAAGTATTTCAAGTGAATGTAATATATCCCATATTCATCTGAGGAAAGAAAGAGAACAAAAGTATCAGTGATGAGTTTTGAAAGCTTCATATGAATTCCCCCTAGAAGGTTTTACATTGATCTTTCTAAGGCCAAAAGGCTAGCTGGAACTAAACAACATTTTAAAGACCCATCATATCTCACATTGAAGGTCTCTGTCCAGAGCATAGTAATATATATTCTAGTAGTTTTCTAATACTTGGAAAATGAGGATATGTTCTACTAATCCAGGACCCCACTTTAATGATAGGAAAATGGAGGTTAAGTGGATTCAAATAGCAATTTGAACCAGAGCTTTGCTGCCACACTTCATTACCCTTTCCTTGTAAACTTTTCCTCTAGAGTTCTCCACTAGAAATTGCAGTAAAGCCAATATACTTTAAACATTTTCATAGGAATGTTTCCTCTGTGTGCGCAAATAAGAGCCATCTAATTCATAAATTTTGGAAATCACAAGCCTCAGAAAATTTGTTATCACTTTTATAGCAGCTGGAGACTCAATGTATGTCAGCCTTCTCATGGAAGTGCCCATAAAGACAGCCTAGAATGGTCAGAGCTCACTCCAGGAAGAGAAAAAGACAAATTTCCAGGACTCTGTTACAGAACTCATTTCTAAGAAAGACAACTAAAAATCAGAAGTGTGGAATCACAGAACATAACATATAGAACTTAGAGTCTGGTCCAGTCCCTTCATAGGTCTCAGAGTAAAAAGAATTTGCCAAAATTAAGGGACAGATTGGCTGTTAAAGATAGTCTTCAATGCCTACATTTCCTCTTTGAATATAGTGCAAAGTCACCAGTAAGAGGCAAGAAAGAAATAAAACCATTTTTATTCATAGATGACATGATCATGCAGAAAAATATAAAAAAAATACATAAGAAAACTCTTGGAACTAATAAGCAATTAGTTCCAGGAAGATTGGAAGGTACAAAGTTAATATATTAAATCAACTACTTTCCTGTATATCAGCAATGAACAAGTGGAGTTTGAATCTAAAATATAATAACATTTATATTAGCATCCAAAAGTGAAACGCTTGTGTATATCCCTAACAAAATATATATAAATCTATATGAGGAAATCCATAAAATTACAATTAAAAAATAAAACAAGGTAGAACTAAGTAAATGACAGAAATTCCATGTTCGTGGAGAGAAAGACACAATATTGTCAATTCTTTGCAATTTAATCTATAAGTTCAGTTCAATTACAATGAAAATACTAGTGTTGCTTTGTAGATATTAAGAAACTGATTCTAAATTTTTTACAGAGAGGCAAAAGACCCAGAATAGGTAACACAATACTGAAGGAAAATGACAAAGAGGACCAACACTATTCAACTTCTAGATTTATTAGAAAGCTTTAGTAATCATCAATATTTGCAAAAAAAAATAGATCAATAGAACAGCATAAAGAGGCCCAAATAGAATCACATGCAGTTAAGTGATCTTTGACAAAGGCAATACAATGGAGAAAATGTATTGTTTTTAACAAATAGTGCTAGAACAACTGGACATTCATGTTAAAACAAACTAAAAAAGAATATAGTCACTCACTGTACACCATTCAGAAACATCAATTTTACGTGTATCATAGGTCTAAATGTAAAATACAAAACTATAAAACACCTAGAAAGTAACATAAGCAAAATCCTAATTGATCTTAGATGGGGCAATCACTTTTTACATACAACATCATAGATATGATTGATGAAATAAAGACTTGATTATCTCAACTTCATTGGAATTGCAAACTTTTGTTTTGTGAAAGACACTGTTTAATAAATGAGAAGACAAGCCACTGATTAGAAAAAAAATACATAAATGCAGTTGAAAGTAGACTGTTATTAATAAATATAAAGAACTATAAAGTCTCAACAATAAAAACCAAAACAACCCAATTAAAAATGTGCAAAAGATTTGAGCAGACACCTCACTATAGAAGATAAACAAGTGGAAAGTAAGCAAATGAAAAGATGTCCAACATTGTATGTAATCACTGAAATGCAAACTAAAACAATGAGATAACATTATATATCTGTAAGAATTGCTAAAATACAGAAAAAAATGCTGTCAACACCAAATGCTGGTGAGGATGTGAACAATCATTTGTTGCCAATGGGAATGCAAGATGGTAAGCCACCATGGAAGCTGATTTTAGTTTTTAACAAAACTAAATAGTCCTACCGGGTGATCCTGCAATTGTGGTGCATATTTATTCCAATAAACTGAAAACTTACGTATGCACAAAAACCTACACTTAAACATTTATAGAAGTGTTATTTATAATTGTTAAACCATGGAAATGATCTATATTTCCTTCAGAAGATAAATGGATAAATAAACTGTGGTGCATTGTAGTAGAATATTATTCAGTGCTATTAAGAAATGAGCTATCAAGGCATGAAAAGACATGGAGGAAACCTAAATGTATGTCACTATGTGAAAGAAGCCAATTCAAAAATTCTGTCTGTTGTATGATTCCACTCTCTGGCATTGTGATAAAGCCAAATCTATGGATACAGTGTCAGGATCAGTAGTTTCTAGGGATTAGGGGAGTGAAGGGTCCTAGTGTATGCTGCTCTGATGGAATACAATAGACTGGGTGGCTTAGCAAGAAACATTTATTTCTCATAATTTTTGAGGTTCATAAATTCAAAACTAAAACTCTGGAAGATATGGTATCTCTGGGATCTGGTGAGGGCCTTTTTCCTAATTTGCAAATAACCATGTTTTTTCTCATTGTATCTCATATAAAAAAAAGGGGGAAGGAGGAAAGAGAAAACTCCCCAATAATTTTTTATAAGGGCAGTATTCCCATTCATCAGGGTCCCACACTTATGATCTCATTATCTCCAAAAGGCCCCACATGCAAATACTATCACATTGGGATTTTAGGCTATACTATATAAATTCTGGGAAGACACGTCCAGTCTACAGCAGGAGGAATGAAGAGGCACTGCACAGAGAACTTTTTGAGGGGGAAACTACCCTGTATGATACTACAATGGTGGACAAATGTCACATATTTGTCCAAACTCATAGACTGCACAGAATCAATACTAGTGTAAAATGAGGACTTTAAGTGGTAATTTGTTAGTGTTAGATGAGATTACTCTCATCAACAAATGGACTATTCTGGTGGAGGATATTGATAATGGGGAGGCTCTGCATGTGTGGAGCCATAGGGGTACAGGGAAATTCTTTCCACTTAATTTTCCTGCTGATACAAAACTACTTTCAAAAATAAAACCTATTTTTAAGAAAAGATAAAGATACACTGAAACATTTTAATTGGTGCTGCATTATTCTGAAAATATCAACACAACTTGACAAGAAAAAGAGACCCAAGAATCAGAAAAGAGGACACATTATATATATCTGCAATGATGTTTTATATACCTGAGAAATTCCAAGAGAAATAACTTGATATTTAAAATTGGAATAAAATTATTATATGTCTGAATATCTAGCTTGTAGAGTGTTTTCTCCTTTATTTTCTTACAAGTTATTTGCATTAATAATGCTTTTTAATTTTTTTCAAATAATTTTCAAAAAAGTCAGGTTTTTCTATTTAAAACATTTTTAAACTGTTTGTAGTTGTAAATGGCTAAATTCACAGAATAACCTAAAATAATTAAAATAATGATGGTGTTCAAATTGCTGTTATGTGTACACACGTATCAACTTTCAACGTATCTAATAATCTAATGATGACACTTTAATTCATACTGTAGGAATAATGTGTACTTAGTGAATTGAATTTAGAACAAAATAAATGTGTAAAGAATAAGCAACATAGTACAAGTCAGGGTCCTGGAGCTCAATGTTTTGGATTCAGACCACCTGAACCATGTGGACAGGGTTGATGTTTATCTTCTCAGTTTGATTCTCAGGGTCTCTGAGTCTAAAAGGGAGAAATGATATCTAGTACATAGAGTTGCTTTGAGGTTTAAAGAAGATAAAGCTCAGTTCCCAGAATATAGTAGGCCCTCACAAATTATCATTGAAAGGGAGAGAGGAAAGGAGAAAGAAATTAAATAAAAATAAAAACGAAAGAAAGAATAAAACTGGTCTCCTTGTATCAATTTCTTCCTAGTCTGCTATTTTTCATAATACATCTGTATTTCCCTTTCTAGAACATGAATTGATTAATATGTTCCTTGGATTTAAAAATTAAAAAAGCAGAAACCTAATCAAACAAGACAGACACTCCTTCATCTTCCTATGAAAAAATTCGGACTCAGTAACTCTTTGAACAGGTAGTCCCTTCTGTCTGGAATGGGCTCATGGCTGTCTTCAGGAACATTCCCTGTTTTCCAAAGACTTCATTTAATTTTCCTCTGACCTTCCCCAGTTACTACAGGGAGTTTTCTTCCCAGTGTCTTCCCCAGTCTCTCACAGTATTTTTCATGTCTCTCATAAAACCTGGTCACATTTACATTCATTTTGAAAGGAGCTATTTTTAAATTTTCCCTTTGTGTTTGTGATAAGTAAAACAGTAAATGACCCCCTCAACCCTAACTCACTTGTGCCTTCATTTAACTTGCTAAGACCTAATTTTTAAAATCATCTAATTTAATATTTTCTTTCTAGTAACCAAACATAAAGAGCTATTTCAACATATATAACTATATGACACATTTTCTTCTATAAATAGTTCAATACATCTTATATGATTAATGTGTGATCTATAAATATTTTAAACCTCTCATCTTCTACATCTCTCTTTATCAGTATTTCTCACCAATTGACTCCATTCCATGGCCCTCTAGCAGAGATCATGAGGGGAAGTGAGTCTGTAAGACTCATGTATTCCACAGCAGCCAGATGCCTTTCTCTGCTTCTTCCCCATCAGCTAAGGTGTGAAGTGCCTCAGTCAGCAGCCCATCATAACTTTGATATGCCCTCATTGCAGCACCACAGGGTCTGAGACTTCTGAGTCTAGGTCTTCTCTTGGGAACTTGGGGTCCTCCTCACTTCTACTAGCAATGAAACCCATGGGTCAGATTCCTCACCCCTTACTACACCATCTCCAAGGCAATTCTTCAGTAAGAAGTCCCAAATAGTGAAGGAATTGATTTTGTCTTCTATGGCTGAAACAAATGTATGAAAAAGTCTTGCCATTTTTTTTTTCAGATTTGAGATCAATGAGGCATTGTGAAAACATTTTGAAGCTATAGAGCAAGGAATTTGGGGTTCTAGAAAATGTTATATTCTTAGAATTTGAGTTATCTGACTTGGCCAGATCAAGCGATGAGTAATTTTAAGAAGAGAAATATAGGAATAGATATTGAAAAACATAAATCCTTTAGCAGAGTGCATCATCACCAGCAAGAGTCAACTTAGTCAAGTAGTTTTTCTCCACCTGGAGCCCATGGTATGTTCCCACAGTACCAGCTTCTATTTCCTCCTTAGAGCTCATCACTTTATACTGAAATTAATTTTAAATAATTAATGTCTATGACTTGTATTGCAAATGACTTACTGAGCAGAAGACCATAAATTAAACAAAACAGCACCAACCAGGTTGGCATTCTTTCTTATGCTCCAAAAAGGGGGCTGATCCAAGAGATCATGAATACTCAGCAAATTGAGTTCAGAATGATTCAATGTGTAAATATTTGGGGATAAATATTGCATTGAAAATTACCGAAATTTCAACAACCTAGTACTAGTCTCAGAGGTCTTTATGTTTCCTAGTTCTATATAGATACTAGTATAAGAAAAGGAGCTGTTACAGTTAGAGAATTTTCACATCCCATCATTTGGTCATTTCCAAACTCTACTTCTCATAATATTGGACAGGATGTCAGAGATAATATGACAGAATGAAAGCTTGCATAGTAAGTACAATGACATTAGTCTGCTAGAATGCTACTTTTGGAGTTTACTTAAGTTTAAAATCTCAGGGAAGTGTGGAACCCTTCAACCCCAAGTCAGTCTTCTGTAAGTTGGCTGAAGCAATATAATAATTATAGTACCATACAATGGTAATAGCCTAGAGAGGAAAAAATGGGATAAAAACATAAATCATACAGCAAAATTGACTAAGATCAATACATTTGTTCTATTTTAAAAAACTATTGTTTAACATTTTTCTAAATACACAAGAACTGTAGAAATAAGTAGTTCATCACTGTGTAGAAACAACTCTGCATTATTAGATTCTGTGACATCGAATATGTTCAAAGTTTTAACAGGCAGCATCACTGTCTAGTTCTGGACACCCTTAACACCCAGCCTTATTAGAATCCTCTATTTTTCACTCAGCCAGCTATCCTTAGCTTTTTTCTACTTGTTGCTACATCATCATGAGATGACTAATCTCCTTCTGGTATATCATTTGTCCCAAATTTGAGCTAGCTTGGTTAAATTCAAGTTTCCACACTAGAAAAAGAGGGAGGAAAGGAGAGAGATGGAGAGAGGTGGGGAGAGAGGCAGAAAGAGAGAGAGAGAAAGGGAGAGAGAATGTTAATGCCAGCTGAGTTAGTTCCCTGTGAAGAGCTTTTTAAGAAATACATCCTACTTGCATCTCAACTCAGAAGCCATGATTGGGTCACAGGACTACTTTTTATTTCAAAAGATCCCCCCCCTCCCCGCCACTTTGAATTGAGCTAACACATTGCCATTCTAAATAAGATTAAAAATTTGTTAGTAAGGAAGAGAAGTAGAACAAATATCAGAATAACTACCAACATTAGTTGTTTCTACCACAGGGGTGTACCAAACTCTCACAATAGAAAACTGATTTTTATTTTACCAAGAAAAAATAGGGAGTGGGATTTTTATTTTTCTTTAAAAAATATTCCAGGCAATTATGTTCATTTGTGAATTATGCTAATTTCAGCTTCAGTATTCAGTTGAATGGCAGGACAATCTGTGTTTCTCTTGATTTCCTTCCCGAATAAAACATCTGGCTACCTACTAGAATTTTCATTAAAGGAGCATAGGGGGCTTCAACATAATTCATCTCTAAGTTTTTCTGGCAAGTCCTTGTATAAAACAATCTTCTCTTTAATATGAATCTGATACTCTTTCCCTGGCATGAGAATTATATTCAACTGGTATAATGAAGGTTTGTTTTTGAACAGAGGGACCTTTTGCCAACAAGATGAGAGAGAATGTGGGGGAGGATGCATAGTGTATTGTTAGAGGATGATACATTATTATTTTCAAAGCTCTGAGGAGAGAGACTCAACCTTGTCAGCCTTGATTTATGTTTGTTCATTCTGTGATTCAATAGGTAGGTTGGGTGAGCTTTACTGAAATGTTTTGTTATATATTTTTCTACCATGTGCAATAAAAAGCAGCTGCACAGCCTGCCTCACTTTCCCACCTAACCCCTGTGAAGCACTGAGTTTTCAGTGAGTGTACAGGCATATGATCATGGCATCTGTGTACCCTGTGAGATCAAAATGGCTTGGAATAAGCGTAGGGGTCCTTGAGATCAGATTATTAATGGCGAGTTTAAGATATCTATTTGGAAAAGCTTTAACACTCATTTGTAGGGCTGATGAATTTTGAGAAAAATCAAAATTATTCTTCATGAATGTTTTTCTACAAATATTAATCACAGTCTCCTATGTAAAAGCAAATACAAAAGTATATCTTACTTGAGAATATAAGAACAAAACCTGAAGTATAATCTCAGTGTGAACTGGTGGTTTGTTATTTTCTTTTATTGTTTAATGTCCTAATTAACTAAAATTAATATGTTAATTTTTATTTTCATGTAACCAAATGTGTTAATTTCACCCTTTATCTTGCTTGATTTTGTGTCCTAATTATGAAGATCTTATTCCCTTGAGAATTACCAATGACCCATATTTATGGGACAAACTTTATACAAAGAATAAGTTACATATTCAACTTTATTTTTCCTTATTGGTAAACTGTTATTCCAAACCTATTTTTAAACAATCTAATTTTGTTTTCCTACTATTATGAATATCATTGCTATCAAATATCCTCTTCTCATGTACTTTAGCGACTATGGGTTTGTTTGATAATTAAATTTATTTTTATTTCTGATCCATAAATTTTCTATTATCTTTATATTAAGCTGGATTTCACATATGATTTCAAATCTATGTTTTGGTATTTTAAATACTTCTTGTATTTGTGGCATAAAGTCTTTATTTAATTTGGGGAACTCTCGGTGCTCTCTTTATACTACACATTTACCTTCCTCATTCTCCTCTAGTCTGGCATCACACTTACCTACATATTGTATGCAAGTCCTATATGTCTCTTAAGCCTGTTCTATAATTACCATACCTTTCTTTTCATGCCTCAGTCTGTTCAGTTCACATTGATCTATGTTTTCTTTTACTTTCCAATATGCATCTTTTAATTTCAAATAGTATATCAATTTTAGAAGAGATTTCAGTTGTTAAAGTGTCATCATGTGAACTATTTTGAATATATGTACAACAGTTTTTTTAACTTCATTTATAATTATACATTATAGAGGAGTTCATTTTGATATATTCATAAATGCATATAACATAGTTTTCTCCATTTCAATCCCCAGTACTATTCCCTTGCCTTTCTTCCTCTCTCCTCCTCACCTCCTTCTTCCATTATTTTGGTTTTCCTTTTATTTATTTATTTATTTTTGAATTGGTGTATTATAATTATATGTAAAATTGGAATGCATTGTATTATATTCGTGCATGCACATAGCATAATTTGGTTAACTTCATTACCCAATTTTTCCTGTTTCCCTTCCCCTCAGTGGTCCCCTATTTCTATTCTCTTGCTCTTTCTTCTATTTTTTATGATATCCTGTTTTATAAATTCCCCTTTCCTATTTTTTTTAATCCTAAGGCACCTAGGTTCCATCCTATAATGCTAAGTGAAATAAGCTAATCCCCCCAAACCAAAGGTTGAATGCTCTTCCTGATGTGAGGATGCTGACACACAAAAGGGGAGAGGTAAAGAATAGAAGTTCAGTGAATTACACAAAGGGAAATGAAGGAAAGAAAGCAGAAATAAGAATAGGAAAGACAGTAGATTGAATGGGACATAACTTTTCTGTGTTCATATATGAATAAATAACACACTCCATATAAATACAATATATCAAATTACACTCTAAAGTCATATATATCTAAAAAGAATAAAAATAGAATGATTATTAAAAAACACTTTTCCCTCTAGTTTTCACATAAGAGAGAAAAATTCAACCTTTGACTTTCTGAGTCAAATTTATTGCATTTGGCATGAAGTACAACAGTTGTTTTTAAATCCATGCCTAACAAACACAACACAGGGATCACTTGTGGGCTTGCTTCTGTTGTATAGTTTTTCATTTGTAACATATCATTTACATATATAAATATGTAATATTATTTATACTTGTTTCAATATGTTAGTGTTTGTTTTAGATATTATAAAATGCATGCTTAATAAATCACACTCTATCTTGAAATTCTATGCCATTTATAAGAAACTTCCAAGAATGTATTTCCATTTCTTCCTGTCTCTTGTAGTATTCCACTTTTACATATAAATATGATAAAAATTATAGAATTAATTTCTAATATTCTTCCTTTAAACAATTAGCAATGTTTTAATGAAATGTGAAAACTCAAGCAAAACTTGTCTTTTCTGTTTTTCCTCATAATAAGTACTTGTGGTCCATTAATTAGTTTATGTAGATTGGTGATTTTCTCAGTGGTGATTTGACTTATTAGGAGATTTGGTAATATCTATAGGCATTTCTGGTAGTCACCTCTAGGCTTGGGTGGAAATGATGCTCCAGTGTCTAGTTGATAGAGACAGAAATGATGATAATACTCTACAATGGCCATGACAGTCACTTCCACAAAGTATTATGGGTTCTCCGTACTAGCTATGTTCTTACATTAAGTCAATAGTCACAGGATGGAGAAACTTAGGTTAAATTTATGCATCCACACTAAATACAGAAGTGATGTACTGTAGGTTGTCCATTAAGGGATAATCTCAGTTCTTATTTGTCTATAAAATTCTTAATTTCACCTTGATTTTTGAAGTATATTTTCACTAGGCATAGAGTTCTATATTGAGAGTATTTTATTTTAGGACCTTAAAGACCTTTTCCATTTTGCATAATTTTTATCAAGTCTTTAGTTATTATTCTACTATGGGTAACATATATATCTTCACAGGCTATTTTAAGATATTCCCCTTTGTCTCTGGGTTTCAGAAATTTGAATATTGTATGCCTTGATTTGATTTTTTTTCTGTTTATCCTTCTTGGGATATATTGAGATTTTTAAAGTCATAAAGATACTATCAAGTTTGAAAAATGTTTTGCATTATATCTTTCAATATTTTGTTTCTGCTCTCTGAACTTCTAGAACTCCAACTACATTCATGGTAGACTACTTTCTGAGTCCCTACTCATGGATTAAATGTATCTGTTATTTCATGTGCCTATTAATTTTCTTGTTAAATGCTAAATATTTGGAATTTTACGTTGTTGAGTAATGGGTTTTGTTGCATTTTTAAAGCATACTGGACTTTAGCCAATAAGCAATGAAACTATTGACACAACAGTTTATCTTATAAAATTTGTTTTAGATTATTTTAGGACAGTTTTAAAAGTAATCCTCACTCTAGAACTAGTTTAGTCTTATCATTTTTGTATCATCCTTTTAAATTCTCTGTTGAATATACCATGTATCAAACAAGAAAATGTGCAGGTATGCATGAATTTTGAAAAATATTTTGCTTATAGTTCTCATTAATTTTCCATCACTCATGTTGTTATTTACCTGGATTCATAAGAGTTTTCTCCTATAAAAGTCGAGATTGCCATTCAAGAAAAATCTCAAATGGTCTTTTTTACAATTTACTGAAAATCATTCTCAGCTTAGATGCCCTGGCACCCTGATATGCAAATTCTAGCCCCTTTATCTCCTTGAATTCAGTATCTGTCTTATGCATTCAATGAAATTACTAAGCTCTGTTTGATTTACTTTTTCTTCACCATAGATCAGAGATTGACCTCAGGCAAAAAGATAGGTTATTAGAAAATTTTTTTTCATTTGTATTTTATTTTTCAAATCATCCGCTTGTTACCTAGTCTCTGAAAAGTTCTTAATGTATTTCAATTTCAAGTCAAGAAAAGAGGGACCATCCTGTAGCATTTACTACCTCTTTAGGAGCAGAAATAGAAATCTATTGTCTGTATTTTTATCTTGGTTTTCAGGCACTTTATTTTATTTCCTTGTTTCCTTGTATGTTATCCTTGTGAACATTTTATCCAAAACAAATCACTGAATCTGAAAAATTGTTGAGGCTGAAGGTAATGTTTTTTATTCCGGAAAGAATTTGATTGATTTCTGGTAATTAAGCTAGAGGAAGATTTTAACCTATACTTACACTAATAGATTACTGTAAATTCAATTGTATCATACATATAAAACCAAATTTTGTACAATTGTTTTATATATATATATATATATATATATATATATATATATATATCTNGAGGAGGAGGAGGAGGAGGAGGAGGAGGAGGGGAGGGGAAGGAGTGGAATCCAGGAATGGAGAAAATAGGAAATGTAAACAAAGACAAAGGAAATTATCAGGATAATGATGAAGAGAGATGTCAAGATTAGAACTGTTATACATCACATAAGAGCAGTAAGAAAACCCCAAGAGAGATTTCTTCAAAAATATGAAATTGATAGAATACCAATGTGTTGAGCATGTTGAAGAGAGATTTATATCACTGAATGTGAGGCTCAGTTTTAATTATTGATTAAAATTATGGAACTAAGCAAAAGAAGGGGAGAAAATGAAAAATAATTGTTAAATTCAGGGAAGGAAAAGAGGTTGTGGAAGAAATTTAAAGTAACTCATGGTTCAGCTATGAAAAGTGTTTATCTAGTCAAAATATAAACAATGAATATTGATCTAACCTAAACTATAATACATATATTGAGAGAAGTGTAAACAGGATGAGTAAATTTGTGTAAATACTTGGGTTGAAGAGGTAGTAAAAGAGGGCAAATCTTTCATAGTAAGAAGCTAATTGATAATATCTAAAACTGAAACATCAGCGAGTAGAAATATATGCATGTTCTTTAGAGATATGTATGTAAGTTCAAGAACAACTGCTAGAAATGTCAAGTGCTACTCCCTTTGGGGAATTGGAAAGGGGAGAAGGCAACATTGTTTCTTGTAACAAGTCTGGTGGGGAAAACTACACCGATCTTTGAACTACATGCATGTATAATTTTGATATAAGTAAACCCTGATTTAAATAAAAATCTATTTTCCAGTGAGAGGATTATTATTCAAAAGGTGACATCAGGTATTCAGAGAAAACAAACAAATCACTCTTTTCTATAGTATTTCCCTATTTTGTATTTTTCTAAGTCAAATTGCATTTTCAGACCCGTGGGTTGTTACAGAATCTGTGATGTTTCACTTGAGCTCAACTTGCTGGTGTTAACTCCTTGAAAGTTGTGCATCTACTTTTCTCAGACAAGAGCCAAGAAGTCTACAAAGAAAAAACAAAACCCTAAACAAAAAACAAGGAAAACAAACAGCCGATCTCACAAATCAGACTAGAAATACAGCATTTATTAATCTCTTTTTTTGTAAAAAGATCTTGGAATCTGAGTGCTTTTAGAAATACAGTCACCTGCTGCTCTCTTCTTTCTTTTGGATTCATTTTTCTCTTTGCCTCTAGTGAGTTACCAACCAGCAGCAGTTGGGAAGGTAGTATATCCCTCCTGCCCAGATATTCACTCAAAAGTGGGGCTGCATACTGAGTGTCAAATTAAAAATCAGCACTCCTGAAATTAATTCAGATGAGTGGGAGCAGAGTTCCCTCTACATACTGTGTGTGTGTGTGTGTTTGTGTGTGTTTGTGTGAGAGAATATACACAAAAACATGCTTAAAACAACAGATAGGGTTTGTATCAAATCTTTGGGTGCCATGCCTATACTAACCCTTTTATAAAGCACCTATTTGAAAAGTGAGCCCCTGATTCCAAGCCTTGCAACGCACAAAACAGCTTAGCTAAATAGCTGTATCTTAATCTGCTAATGGATTAAGCACATGCTCAATAGACATACACACATTCACCACAGCAATAAATTCACATAGAATTAGAAAGCTTCATATCTTCTACCAGTAACCTATGGCCTCAAAAGTTATCTTAACATAGGTTTTAGGGGCACATGTTTGAGCAACCATTTTCTTGCACAAGACTTTGCTTCTCTCCAAAAGACAAAGTTGAGATATCCTTTCTCAGCCATTCCTATGAAAGTCTATGCACTTAAGTGGCAAACTCCAATTTGGCAATCTCCATCATAATAGACTCCATCTGAAAACTGACTGACTCCTGTTTTCTACTTTTGAGTTTCTCGTATTTAATCTCTGAGAAAACTTCCAATCTGAAAAACCTTTGCAATTAGATGGAAACATGATATCACAACTTTAGAGCTGGTAAGAAGCTTGGGGATAATTTAAAAACCAAGGAATGTCATGGAAAAGATGTTCCAGAAAGTTCCTCCTAAAGGCAGGTTCATGCAGATGGTTAGGTACCAAGTGGGAGCTTAATGTCTTCCTGATCTATAATCCACACTCATGGCTGACAGTAGAACAAACTTTCTAGAACGAAAGGCCATTGTTGAAAGTAGGGAAAATGCTAGCAATTATAATCATCTCCAGCTTCCAGAGAGCAAACTGTGTTTTATGCAACCTAGATCATAGGCCATTATCTTGCTTACATCCTACAAACAAGTGGCATTAGGTATGGAAAGCAATCTGCCAACTTTTCCCAAAGAGAAACCAAAATTGTGCCCATGTTTGCATTGTTTTGAAAAGCACTAATTACTACTACATGTTTATTCAGTATTCCATTATATTAACAAGGATATGGGTAAATTTGAAATCAAATGCACATATGGATTAAATCAGGGATATCCTTTCACCCAAGGACTCCCTTAAGTGGCTGTGTGTTACCCTTCTTGGATAGCTTCCCACTAACATAAATTGATGGAAGGATTAAGAAGGAATTTTATTCTGACGCCATTTTTCTAGCTTTCAGAACCTATCAACTGTTTCTACTTTTTATTACCCATCCTCTCTCTTGACGGTTTAAGAGTAGGTTTGTTATTGTTGTTGTTGTTTCATTTTGTTTGTTTGTTTTTTTCCAGTTCTGGGGATTGAACCTAGGGGCATTTTACTACTGAGCTAAGTCCCCAGCCCTCTTTTTGTTTTTTATTTTGAGATAGGGTCTCACTAAATAGTTCAGGCTAGCCTTACTGCACCTAACATTTAAGAGTTTTAAATGCACAAATATTTTTATAAGAAAGCAAAAATAATCTTGAAGCACAGACTATGTTCTGGGAAGAAGGATGCAGGTGCACAGTTTAATATCAGTCTTTCAACCTGTGTGAATATAATAAACCAAAAAACCTCTTTCAATCCTTTCCTGTTTGACTCCATTTTAGAATCTCAAATTTCACCTTATGGTCTTTTGCTTGCTAATACAATGTTTGCTTCTTAGTCACTTAATTAACTTCAACATATATATTCCAGAAAGCATAGCCTATGACTGAACTTAGGAAAACCAGGCCTGTGAAGCGAGAGGCCAACTTCAGTGATTCTCTTAGGGCATGGGAGGCTGGTACTAGTTTTATGTTCTGCCAATATCCAATGATTTATAAGAACATAATGACAAGTATATAATCTCAACCCCACACAACCAGAAAACAAATTCCAGAAAATCAGGCTATATTAAGATGGAAGAAGGAAAACTTGGATAGATTAGCTTCTCTTTTTCGCCAGCTACCCACTAGAGGATTAATGGCCAGCATCAAGGACTCCAGACATTCCTTTCTAGACTACCTGGTCATTCAATGGGAAATCCAGGCACCACTGCCAATGCTTGTTCCCTCATTTATCAAGGTGATGGTCTATGGATAAAGTGGGCATAAAGTATAGACAGCAATGTTTAAACACTGGGCAGAAAAAGAACAGACAGTTTGCCTACCTCTCTTTTCACTGGTAACTCTCTCATTCTTAGCTTCTTTGTTTCCTGAAGAGTCACTGTCCTTGCCAGATGTGTCTGATGCCACTCTTCTGCTTTAGGCAAAGAACTACTCTTGATTCCAAACACTAAGCACAATGACTTTTGAGCCTTTCACATGAAGCTGTGTGAATGAGGCTCGCCTGTCTGGAACACCACCCTTTGCTTTTCTCCCCTCAGTTGAGCCTCTAACCAAGATCGTCATATTCTGCAAAGAGATTAAACATGCACACATGCCCAGGCTACTACATGGGACCTGTGTACCTTGCTCTTTCTTCTGGCTACCCATCAATGACTACAACGCCCTCCAGCCAATAAAGAGTTACAGTGACTTGTTCTCATCAGAAGGTAATTATTTCTTCTAAAAATAGTATAATTCTCAACATCTTTCCAACCTAATTACAGTTCAATTCCTGGGTGATCTATTACAGGGACATGCACTCAAATTCAAAGTGATTTCTAAGGTGGATTCATGTCACAGTTCCCAGCTCAGCATCCTTTTCTTCTAAGATTTTTTAACATGACAAGTGACATTTTGCCATTCAGTTTTTTTTTTTTTCTAACATTCTAGGCATTCTATAGAGATAGACAGAAAAACAAAAGTTTATGCCTCCTTTCCTGATCAGTGACCACCATTAGGATAGTCCCAACATTATTTCTTGACCACTAACCCCTCTACTTCCTTGGGTAATTATGGACAGAGAAGGGCTGGCATGGAGCATCTAATAAGTCAAAATGGGTTTTATTGAAAACTTAGATCCATGCTTTTGCATTTTTTTGGCTCTTTTGAATAAAAATAGGAAGCCTCATTTGCACATTCTTTCAATGCATTCCCTCTGTGTGCCTCTGCTCTTCCTTGGCATTCTGCTGAATATGCACCTCAGAAAGAATTCAGGGCTTCCATGGCATGATTTTGATGAATAGGAACCTATGAGGCTTAATAAGTGGCGCCAGAATGGACAGACACCTAAGGGGAGAAACAGGTCTGTGTTGATGGATGTCTCTCCCAGGGGACTTGGGGCACTGCTGAGATGCAGTTTTTCCAGCAAGTGGTAAAACGAAAAGATAATTCAAGGCAGCACATGCAAGGCAGGGTGTGCAATGTATTTTCTTGGCAGCAATGAGTGTGCAGAAAGAATCAGATATGTAGCTTCTTCACAGGGTGCCAAAGAGACATAGCAGAATACCCAGCAAGGGATGCATGGAATGGAGATGTGAAGTTAATTCTTGTCCAGCATAGTAGTGGTCCATGGTCAGCTATCTATTCATTGAGGAATGTCCTATATTCCTACTGGAACATTAACTTTTGGTGTTTCCATTTATTCTTTAATTTTTGAAAAATAAGAAAAAATCCAGGGTTTCTATTCTGCATGTTCAGAGGAAGGAAATGCTATAAGGTGTTAGAGCAGCCATCTTCAATAAAA
>NW_026000223.1:6083317-6096551 GCF_001458135.2 Marmota marmota marmota
TATATATATATATATATATATATATATATAATTCCCACAGAGGTGCACCTTATATAGTCCAAGTGAGAAAGTAAAACTGGGGGCTCATAATTAACGACCAGAACACTCTAGTAAAGTAAAGGGAGACTTTGAGATTCTAGACTTCATTAGCAGTTAAAGGAGAAAAAATCTCCATGGCCAGCAGGTTAGAAGTTAATTAGGAGAAGTGCTAGGGGACTTGCTGTCTGATGGAGGCTTATGAGGTAGTTTCAGGCTCTTTATTGCCACTATAAAAGTCTCTGTGTTAGCAAGCTCCCAGGAAACAGACAGCAAATCCCCAAGGTTGTTCAGAAAAGGCAGATCCTGTGTCTCCAACACTCAGGGGTCCTCTGCCCTGCCCAGTAATGGGTGTTTGGGGAATTTTTGTTCATTTGTTTTCATACCAAATTTTATCTTGGATTAAACAGAGGCAGTTGGCTGGAGCACCCAGAACAGGAAGCTAAAATTCAATTTAGATGCTGAGGCAGATAACAGGGAACAAAGGGCGAAGGACAAGAGAACAAAGGTAAGCACTCCATTGGGTCCAGAAACAGGCTTCAAAGGACTGAGGAACTTCTGTCCTAGGGAGGCCTGGTGGGGCCACAGACTGAAATCTACAGTTTCCACTGGCTTCCTTCTCCACAGACCATTAAAATGTTTCAGTTGAGATTCTTAGGTGAAAACATCAGGTACCAAAGTGAGCTGTAGGAGACCACATGGTAGAACTGAATAATTGTGGGGCAGTAGAGACTGGGTCAATGACTGAAATCCCTTACTAACATGCAGGTGCAGAAAGGGTCATCAGAAGAGGGGAGTGGAGAAAGGGATATTTGGAGCTCCTTGGTGGGTTATTAGTGTCTCCCTTACTCCAAGAGGAGAAAAAGGAAGGTTATTCACCCTTCACTTCAGGTCAGCACAGAGGCCATCAAGTCAGAACTCTTAGAGAGCCTAGTGAATCTTTGCAGTCAATCGTGCCTGAGAGCTGCTGGAAAAATTTGAAAGTCTAGTTTTGGCCTTCCTCCCACCTTCCAACTGAGCTTTAGTGGGTATGAGAAGACCTTCAGCTACAGACACAAGAAGAAATGAGGGAGCGAAGAGGAAAAGGAGGAGGAGGAAGAAGAGGGAGAGAGAGACATTGATTGAGATTGAGTCTGTCCTTAATCGCTTTCCCTTGCTACAAACTTTCTGACTGAAACAACTGGTTTTAGATAAAGGAGGGGGGAGAATGCACATTTGAATGGATTGAATTGTTAAAGGGAATGGACAGCCTAATTTCCCCAATCAAAATCTGAGTTTTCACACTGACTGTGATTTTTTTTTTTCAATGATGGCTGCCCTTTTGACTAAATTTAAGGGGACATTGAAGGGGAAATTAAATTTACATTGTGATTTTATCCTGTTTATTTCTAGGCCTTTGTTATGCTTATGAACCTGAGTTTTCTGTGTTAAGGGGTGGAAGGAATGTGGAGAAAATGAGGCAGAAAGATAAATTCCGAATAGCTTGAGGTCTAAGACAGTATAATTTATATAGGCAAGTTAGAACTGTGTTCTGGATTTAGACAGTTCTGTATTTAAAATCCTCTGAGGTTCGCCAGAATAGTCCTGATGATAAAACTCAAACTTTACTGGATCTTATTCTTGTCACCCATGTAATGGTAAATCTCAGTCTCCTCTAAAATTCTTCACACCCAGGAAATCAGAGAACCACATTTTTAAATGCTTAGTCCTTGTTGGTTGACTCTGGTTGTTCAGAAATGTCTAGACTGGCTTCATACAGATGACAGGATTGTCCTCCAAAATGCTTTTGAAACTTTGAGTATGTCACCAAGGCTGGAGAATAGGTGTATTTGGAGTTGAAGATGAAGATTAGGTGGTGGCAAAGCATATAGAAACTGACTACAAAAGAACTTAAGACCTTAAAGTTTTTCAAGCATCATCTTGAAAATATTGAAATAACACATTTGTCACAAGCAGATGTGTATGGGGGCAGACCGAGGGAGGATTTCAGAACTGTCTGTAGCTAAAGTCCCTAGTATTTAAGTCCTCTAAAATATTCTCTCTCCAAAAGCAAAAAGTAGTGAATCTGGAATTCCCTGTTAGTCCGCTGTCTGGAGTAGAAGTGACCACCCAAGTCATCTAGTCCAATCCCTTCTTTTCACCTATTAGAAAGCTGGGATCCAATAAAATGCAATAGTCAAAAAGAGAAATAGAACACCTGTCTCTTCAATTGGAAGTCTGGTGGTATTCTTTCCATGACATTACATTTGTTCTCAAATCTAGAAAGCATTAGAAGATAAATTTTTCCCCAAACATTAACATTAATTTTGCCTGAAGTTGATCAGAGTTTTAAAATACCAAAGTAAATAAACAGGTTATTTCATGGATATGAAATAAAGAACATATAAATTAGATTGCCAGGAAAATAAATGCAGATTTCTGAATTGCCTTGACACATGGTTATAAGTAGATTATTCATTGTAGGAATCTAGATGGACCCAGGGAGTAGCTTCAAAAGGAAGTTGATTGCTCTAGAAATAGAAATGTAACAGCTATATAAAAAGTTCAGATTAATTCACTATACTTCAAAATCCTCTGATGTTCTAGAAACCAAGGCTATTTGATGGTTGCTTGGATTATTAGAGCTGTTTAATGTACTGAACCCCCATATCCTTCTAAAAAATATATATAACTATAGCAGGATTAGTAGGAATCTGTGTGTCCACTGCCCCTCCAAATGCCCACAAGCTAATGCCAGGAATGTATGAATAAGTTACCTTAGTTGGAGAAAGGGATTTAAATGAAATTAAAGTTGAGAAATTGAGAAGGGAAGAGGAGCCTGGATTATCCAGATGGACCCAGTTTAATCATGAGTCCCTCAAAGAGGAGAATCTTTAGCAGGTGAGATTAAAGACAGGTAAAGGTATGACCATAGAATTGGCCAGAGATGCCTTGTTGCTGGCTTTGAAACGGTGGAAGGGAACCACAGCACATACAAGTGAGAAACACCAGGAAACTGATTCTCCCCTAAAGCTTCTGTTACAGTTTGGATGTGAGGTGTCCCCCAAAAGCTCACATGTGAGGCAATACAAGAAGGTTTGGAGGAGAAGAGATTGGGTTATAGCATTCACCTAATCAGTGAATCAATCCCTGATGGGATTAACTGAGTGTTAACTGGGGACAGGTGGACTGTGGCTGGAGGAAGTGGTTCATTGAAGGTGTGGCTTTGGGGGTATATATTTCTATCTAGCAAGTGTAGTTTCTCTCTCTTCCTGATCACCATGTAATCTGCCTCCTCTGCCACACTCTTTTGCCATGATGTTCAGCCTCACCTCAAGCCCCTAGGAATGGAGCCTGCCTTCTATGGACTAAGACCTTTGAAACCATGAGACCTCAAATAAACTTCTCCACCTTTAAAATGGTTCTTGTCAGATCTTTTAGTCACAGCAGTGAAAAATAACGGGGGGGGGGGGGGNATATATATATATATATATATATATATATATCTCCCAATATATAGGGATAACTATAATATCTTGTATTAGTTTGGTGGGACTTCCTTAACAGTTTACCATAGAATGATTGGCTTAAACAAGAGATACTTCCTTTCTTAGAGTTCAAGAGGCCTAAAGTTCAAGGTTAAGGTGTTGTTCAGAAGCAGTCTCTTCTTTGTCTTGCTAATGGTCATCTTCTTTCAGCGTCCTACTTGGTCTTCCCTCTGTGCATGCCTGTACCATATTTTTTTTTCTTATTGACTCCAGTCATATTCAAACAAGGCCTACTCATAAGACCTAATTTTTTACTGATTACATCTTAAAAGACATTATCTCCAAATATATTCTAAGGTGCTGGGGGTTAAGTCTTCAACTTATGAATTTTGGGAGACACAAATCTGTATATAATATATGAATATGGTAAATAGGTGAATGTACAGAATAGTGTGTGTAATAACATTTTCACTTGCTTTTGAAGCATTTGCATATTTAAGTTTGTAAGTTTTGGTTAAGGTTTCAAGGAAAGTATTAATAATGATTTTTTTTTTTCTGAAAAATTGGACTGAGGGAGACAGCAGAGAGTAGGGGTATAACTTCACTTGTTAAATCTTTCTTGCTGCCTTAATCTTTTACTATACTTTTATAATAAAGAATAACATAATTTATCTATTATACAAAAGGTATAATTTTATAAATACTAATTTTAATGATGTAAACTATGGCTTAAATTCACCTGGTGTCAATCAGTTATATCCTGATAAATCCAGGATCACAATACAAGTCAAATGACTGTCCTGCCAATTATCTTCTATGCCTGCCAAGTAGCTGTTATACTTTCGTATAGTAATTGGATATGTAAATCTTAATTCTCCAGTTTTCTATTTGCATAGGTTATTTGAACCATAGGATAATGTCTTAATGAAGCTGTTTTAAAAAATTTCATTGATCATCATCTTGGTCATTTCAAGTTTCCAGGAACAAATTTAATGACTTTATTTTAATATAAAACAACTCATTGTGCATATAGTTCATGCTGTCTTGAAACTTCAGCTTCTGCCTTCGACTGTTCTTTTACCATGTCTCTTACTGTGGACATTTTGGAAACTTCAGACCTCTGTGATCTTTGGTTAAAATTATAAAGCCTGATGTTCATCCAACTTCTAATCAAATAGTAATTCTCAACTCATTTTCTTTGTCACTTGGTACTATGATAATAATATTTTCAATTATCATTACTGCATTGACATTCTGTGATGGATCAGACTCAGCCCAGTGTCTCCATATGATTCCCAGAAATATGTACCTAACATTTACAGATCCCTCACATGGTGTTCTCTCACTTGAACAGAGTTGAGAAAATGCAACTTTGAACAATACCTTCATGTGAGAGACTGTGTACCTTACTGTGAACAGTCAAATGTCACTTCATTACAGGGATCTTCACTCTAAACACAGGAGCTCTTTGCCTGAAATTAGAAAGGACCTGGTGTGGCAGAAGCAGCAGCAGAATTTCAAAGAACTTCACTTTTAGGTGGCGTGGACAATTTGTTCTGAAGCTGCACATGGTTTTTAATTTATTCCTTTTAAGTGACTCTCTCATCTAGTTCTGTATAGACGGAAGACTCAAATAAGGAACCACTGTGTGGCAGTCCCAACTGGGTCCTTCATCTTGCTCAGTATGGAGGAGCAAAATAAAGACTCCCTGAACAAAATGTGCCATAGAGGTTCCACTTGACCTTTCTTTACTATGTTCATTCAAAGTTGTTTTTTTCTTCCTTTCTAAGGGAGGATACATAAAAGGCATCAAATGGTTTAGTTGTTTCCTTTAAGCACAGGGCTGTAGAGGGAAGAGGTTGTTATGCCATGGTGTTCAGAGAATGGTTCATCTTTAGAGATTCTTTTAGGAGGCTGCTGCAGTATGCCCTTCCCCTTCACTACATTGCCCCATCCTTTCTCACTCAAATTCAGTGGGTCTTACCTGCTTTAGCCAACAGAGTTCAAAAACAGAAAACTCAGATTGACTAGGGTGGCATCAAGAGAGGAAAGAGAGCAGGGTGTCACGGTTGATCCTAAGGACCCCATAATTCTTAGTTGACAGAGTGAAGGGAATGGAAATCAGCCCTAAGAAAATCTGTATTTCCTAAACAGGTAAAATGGATCTTCAGTTTTGTAAAGGATTGACTGCAGATGCACTTCAGCTAGTAAGTTTCCATATTGAATTCTAATTGCTCTGATTGACAGAAACAGAATTACAAACAGGTCTTGCAAAGAGAGAGAGGATTGTACCTTTTGTTAAATAAACTTATATAAGGCCCTTAAAAATGGCATATGGAAATGCTAGGTGCATAAGATACTCACCTATGGTGCTGAAAGAAACAATTATTAACCTACAAGTAAAAAAGTAATTAATCTCTACTATGTTTATGTTTGATTCCTGAACTCTCCTGTTAGGTTTCAAACAAGGAGGGCTAGGAGTCCTGAGAAACTGGTAAGAGAATGTGATGAGATTGCAAGAAGCAACCTAACCCGTGCATTTGTGTTTTTGTTTATCATAGTTATTGAAGTTTACACAAAGATAAGATTTATTAATTGTGCTACCCATTTTTTACTAAATTAAACATTATAACTTTTTCATCAATTTGTTGCAAATTTTACATGGAGAAAACATAAAACAAAAAATGCAACACAACAAAATATCAACAAAACAGAACAATATAAGAGTTTTACCCATGAATGAGTTTTTTATCATCCCTAATAAAAATCAAAGACAGAGATGATTGAATGGTTCTTCCCATATTCAATTATTATAGTTTTAAATAAATCATTGATAACAACTTCATGAAACCACTATGGATTTTTTTCCTGTGAGTTAAAATCTAAGAAAATTATTTTGAAATTTTTTTTCATTTTTACTTCATCCTCTAAAGTATTGTATATTTGTATATTTTTCTGATATATATCATAATAGCACAGTCATTGATATATATATAATAACAATCATACTTCAGGACTATTTATTTCAATTATTTGTTGAGACAATGCATCATCAAAAGAATTTGGAGACTGCTGATAAAATTCATACTTCTCTCTGATCTTGTGATAAAAGCCAAGGAAAGTCCTTGTTAGTTATCCCTGGAGCAAATCTCATGCTTTCATAAACAAACTGTTTACTACAAATTTCCTTGGTAAAGTCTAAAAATTATATTATGGCTATTGGTCCAATAACTTTTCCAGCCTGGCCACAGAAAAATGTCTGCAGAAAATTCTACACTGAATTCCTAGTGATCAGACCAAAACCCCATTCAAGGAGGGAGACTGACCCTCACAGCTTCCCTCGTTCAGTGATTAGAAAATTCTCCAAAGAGAAAAGGAATGCTTTGTTTTGGGGTAAATGGTGCATTTCACAACACATGAATATTTTATGATGATGTTGATATCTACTAATAGATATTGAAGAGTGCCATCTCTCTTAGAAAAGGCTACCAAATCTCAATATGAACAAATAAGCTGCATTAGCCAATCATTTTTATGGATTCCAAGACAGGGTGGCAGAAAATGTGGTTCATTCTTTTTGTTCTACTGTCCAAAGTTTTGGATGAGTGTACCCAGTGCCCTTTCCTGAGATTTCCATAAGATCAGCATTCTATACTCCTGATCTTGGCTTGGCCATCCTTATTTCTACCTTGTGTCTCTATTGTAAAACACTCAAAGACTTTNACTGTATATATATATATATATATATGTGTGTGTGTGTGTGTGTGTGTGTGTGTGTGTGTGTGTGTGAGAGAGAGAGACTACATGACCATTATGATTCTGCAACATGTACACTCAGAAAAGTGATAAATTATATCCCATCTTTGTATGATACATCAAAGTGCACAAAATGCATTCTACTGTCATATATAACTAATTAAAATAAATCAAAAAATTAATTTAAAAAAAGAAGTTTATCACTAATTGAAACAAATTTTAAAAAAATATTTTAAAAAAAGAACATATATCCTGAAGGACTTCCACAAATAACTGAGTGAAATTTAGAAGAGGGCTGAATGTCCTGCATTGAAAAATGGATCTATTGAAATGGAGTTGGATCTATTGAAGTATGTGACTCATTTTATAAGACCTAGGAACATCCAGGTTGTACTTTCTTTCTTTTCTTTTCTTTCTTTTTTTTTAATAGAGATTGAAGCAAGGATACTTTTCTACTGAGTTATATCCCCAGTCCCTTTTTAATTTTTTTTTTAAATTTTTGAGACAGGGTCTCAACAAGTGGTTGAGGCTGGCTTCAAATTTGCTATCATCCAGCTTCAACCTCCCTGGTTAGTGGAATTACAGGTGTGCACTACCATGCCCAGCTATTCTATTATCTTTTTTTTTTTCTTTTTTGAGAGAGAGAGAGAGAGAGAGAGAGAGAGAATTTTTTAATATTTAGTTTTCGGTGAACACAACACCTTTATTTTCATTTTTTTAAATTTTTATGTGGTGCTGAGGATCAAACCCAGCGCCCCTCGCATGCTAGGTGAGCGCGCTACCGCTTGAGCCATGTCCGAAGTCCAATTCTATTATATTTTAATGATATTTGTCTTGCAATTAACCTAAAGTAATATATTCACTTGTTGGAAATTTTGCTTTTTTTTGACCCAAAGTTTCTTACTACCTGATGTTTATAATATTTATATCTCAAACTCCTCCTTTTAGATAATGATAGAAATGAAGTTTAAAGAACAGGATTAATCAATCTCCATTTTTTTCTGTATATGAAATTCCCCATCTGTGCCCATGCATAAATTAGTTACCCTCACATCTGGGTCACCCCAAGGGAACCTGAGATATCACAATCAGCAAGAGGGGAAGGCTTGAAAGTTTAGCTTAGACTCATCTTGACAAATCAACCCAATATTTAAATGAAATTTTAGAATTAAACTGAGAATTCTTTTCCCTAAATACTCATTAAAATGGAAAATCAGCAAAATAGATGAGTTTAGCCAAATGTTAAGAGATTACAGATTTTATTTAGCACTCATTAAGAAATTAAACATTTCTGTGGGACCTCCATCTCAGCAGCTTTTTCCCCTTTCACTTAAGACATAGTCTGGCATTGAGACTCCTCAGATATTTTACATTCAGCATGCATTTTTATTTAGTAGTTAATTTCAGGGAATTGAACTTATAATGTCATGATTCAAATCCAATGGACTGGTACAAGTTAAAGTTTGAAAAATCCAGTTTTGAATACTTAAAAATCAAAAGAAAGAATTGCCAGCCAGTAATATTTGATCTAGTAGTTGAATATATAGATATATACAGTGTTATACAAGTAAGAACAATCCGACAATCCAATTCAGTTTTCTTCATAAATATTTTAATATTTTATTAAAAAGTAAGATTCTTGAGGGGTGGAGTGACACATACCTGTAATCTCAGTTATTGGGGAGGCAGAGGTTGGATCTATCACAAATTTGAGGCCAGTTTAGCAATTTAGTGAGACCCTACGCAGCTTAACAAGACTTTGTCTCAAAATGAAAATAAACAGGCTGTGGATGTAGTTCAGTGGTAGATCATTCCTGGGTTCAGTCCCCAGTACCAAAAAAAAAAAAAAAGAAAGAAAGAAATTCTCTGCTAGTCTGAGGGCAGAGACTGAAACAGACATTGTTGAGATTGTCAAGGCTCCTAATAAACGTATGAGAAGAAGGTGGTTTGTGTGTGAGAAAAGTACAGAAAACATAATTACATAATATGTTATTAGATGGAGAGCATGTTAAAGAAGCAAGCAAGGTCCAATTGAAATTTAAAAACCAGAGAATTTATAAAGAGTTGAGGAAATCCTAGTCATCATCTTGAAATGAATCGTTTTTTAATATTTATTTTTTAGATGTAAAGGGACAAAATACCTTTATTTTATTTATTTATTTTTATGTGGTGCTGAGGATCGAACCCAGTGCCTCACATGTGCTAGGCAAGCGCTTTACCACTGAGCCACAACCTCAGCCCCTTGAAATGAATCTTTAAATAATTTTTAGGATTTGGATCATCAGAAATGTTGGCACAGTCTTGCCTGGAATTCTTAATAGCATTAGCTAAGGATAAACACAAAGAGCTTGTGGACAAACTCAGGAGAAGCATTCATGTCAATTGTTTAAACATCAGCTAGAAAAATGTTGGGACCATGATGTTGATTATTGTGAGTCATGTGAGATAAATTCAGAGTGTCCACGGGTCCCAACGAACACATTTGTACAATATGATCTGCATTTGAGACAGATATTTCTAGCTATGGTGCAATTTGGCTGAATGACAAAAAAGTAAGAAGAATAGATGGTAAATGTTTTATACACATGTGTATTCCATTGGCATTAGAATTTATCCTAGTCAATCTTTCTTTTATTCTTAAATAGTTTCATATCTTATTAAACTTATCATGACTAGGAAAACAAATAAATATTAAAATATTTACTAAGAAGAAATGGAAAAATATTTGATTAAGGTCATTTCAAGGACTTAGTTAATTTCTAAAAAGTCAAATTTACATGTTTTATGCTTCTAATCTGAAGCTACTATTTTTTTTATTAGTTACACATGACAGTACAATCATCTTGACATATAATACATTTGAATCAAATGAGGTATAATTTCTCATTTTTCTGAGTGCATAGGTAGCAGAATCACATTGGTTACACAGTCACATATATACATACGGCAATACTAGTGTCTATTTTATTCTGCTGCCCTTCCTATCCCCCTTCCCCCTCCCCTCCCCTCCCATCACTTCTCTCTACCCAATCTAATGTGACACACTTTTTTTTCCCCTCACATCATCATACATGTATTTTGTATAACCATGAGGGTCTCCTTCCATCTTCCATGCAATTCCCCTTCTCCCTCCTTTTCCCTCCCACCTCTCTTCCCTATTTAGTGGTAATCTTCTTCTCATGCTCTTCCTCCCTATCCCATTTTGAGTCACCCCCCTTATATCAGAGAAGACATTCGGCATTTGTTTTTTTAGGAATTGGCTAACTTCGCTGAAGCTACTATTAACATTCAGAAAGCACAGTACTGAAAATTCTAAAATAGGATCATTAGCTCATAAATTAAAGAAAGTACATTTGTAAATGATGTTTACAGTCACCATTCTGTAGCCTTCAAACCCATTCATCATTTGTCAGTAAACACTCATAAAACAGTGTTAGATATAATTATGACTTAAAAATGAATCAGGAAACTCAAAGCATTTTCCCCCTCTTATAAAACATTTTAATGATGGTAAAAAGTTTTAATTAAATACATATTCATGCTAAAAATAGCAGAGGAGTCAGGAGTGGTGACACATTCCTGTAAGGCAGGAGAATCACAAGTTCAAGGCCAGCCTCAGCAATTTAGCAAGGCCCTAAAAACTTAGTGAGGCCCTAAAAACTTTTATTCTGTCTCAGAATAAAAAAAAAATACATTAAAAAGACTGGTGGGTTAGGTGCCCCTGGTTCAATCCCTAGTACAAAAAAAAAAAAAAAAGAAAGAAAAAGAAAATTTAAGTCAAAAGAAACTGTAAGGAAGGCCTAATAGATTGAATAGAGATGAAACTGAGATGGAGGAAAGTGGTAGCTTGTGGGAATGGAGGTGTCATTAAGAGGTTTTCATTAGAAACAGTTGAAGAAAAAATATTCAAGTACAAAGAAAAATCCCAAGTGGATAAAGTGGTATGTGAGAAGTGATAGCAAGAAAATAGATTAAGAGGGGCTAGGGTTGTGGCTCAGTGGTAGAGTGCCTGTTAGTATATGTTAGGCACTGGGTTCAAACCTCAGCACCACATGAGGTATAATTTCTCATTTAAAAATAAATAATATAAAGGTATCGTGTCCCCCAGAAAAAGAAAAGAAAATATATTAATAAACATTACAGAGTTAATAAATGATTGCTCATTTGTAAAATGTATTCCTTCTTACAATGAGAGCAAATATTATAATTGTATCAATATTAGAGGTGAGGTGGAAATGAGAGGTGAAGTATAGAGATATTGATTGAATTTAATTAGAAAAATATTGATTAAGCATGTGCATAATATTAAAATACTTTCAAGAATGAAATAAAACAACTTTAAGCTAGAAAAGAATGGAATGAAAGAAAAAAAAAAAGACGAGGGGAAAAAAGATATGAGTCCCAAATTGTTAATGATTGCAATAACCATGATTAGACAATACTCAGCAACTAAAATCTCAGACTGTAATAAAAACAAAGGAAACCAAATCCTGCCATTTTTTACTTGTTTACAAAATACATTGGACAAATAAATAATCATAAACCAGGTAAACACTCATCCAGTGCTTGCTACATGCCAGATACAATTCCAACTCTCAAAATAATGCCAAGAAGACTTATTATTTTAATCTCACCAATAAGTAATTGAGGCACACAGTGGTTAATTACCTTTCGTGAACTCACATAAGTAGTAACTAGCGGAATCAGGTTTTGAACCAAGACAATCTAGCTTCAGAAACTTGCCTTTATTTTTTTTAAACACAGACTGTTGAAAAGTATAAAGACTAAGTTTCTGCATAAATATTATAAAAGGAAATAAAATTTAAGGTGAGAAACTTTAAAAAGGGCAAAAATGGTATTTCCTCCAAATATTTCCTGACCATAAACATTATAATTCATTAAGAAGATATGTCATTAAAGAAGTATGAATTCCATAATCTTTAAAATGAACAGGTTCTGGTGAATACAACCACAAGAAGATACAGTTGGTCTATAATCAAACTGCAAGAATGTAATTCATTTTTCCATATTGGATAAGAGAGACTAGCTTGTGTTGCATGTGTTAAAAATGATTATTGTAAATGCATCTGCTGACTTTTTTACCAGCTCTTATCTATTAGGCCCATCCTAATGAAAATGCAATTTTTCTATTCAGTTGACACCTAACTTGGTGTATGATGTATTCCTTGGCAAAAGCAGTATAAGTTGAAATGACATATACTTCTTGTGGCACCAGGTTTTTGAGCCATTGTGTCTGCCCCCAGCTATTTTCCTTCTGGCATAGCACCAAGCATGTCTCCGAAGGACAGCACCTTCATCATAATTCCTAGGTGAATATCCGAAGCCATATCATATCTTACTAGCCACTAGCCACATTATACAAGCCAAAGGAAAGCTACTGTAGTATAGTCATTGCAATTTGAGGGTTATTTGCTATAACAACATAAATCTGCCCAAGCTTGTTCATGATACATTACACAAGCAAATAACCCCCAAATCTCAGGGCTTAAAAATAAGGTTGTTTTTCTCTCCTGTTACATGAGCCAGTATCTCAGCAGGAGAGCTCTTCTCTACATAGTCAATATTCAGGGAATCAGGCTGAGAAAGGCTGTACCATCTTTTGATGTACATTCTCTAAGTGAAGCCCCAGGGATCACAGGAGCCAGGGAAGATAGCCAGAGAACGAGGCACTAGCTCTTTTATTCTTCCACTCACATTTCATTAGCCCAAGCAAGTGACATAGTTATGACTGACTGTAAAGGATAGGGAAAGGGACTCTTCCAGCCAGTAGTAAGCAGGAAACTAAGGAAGAGGTTTGCCAGTTTCAAGCCAGCCTTATCAACTTAGCAAAACCCTGCATCAAAAAAATGAAAATAAAATAAAAAAGACTGGGGATTTAACTCAGTAGTAAATTGCACCTGGGTTCAATCTTCAGTATAGCCAAATTATAAATAAATAAATAAATGAGCTAATTA
>NW_026000223.1:6099066-6110857 GCF_001458135.2 Marmota marmota marmota
TTTTTTTTTTCCAGAATACCTAATACGTCATGATGCTAGATTTAGAAACCCAACTTAATATCTCCAAATTTAAGTTTTCCCTTTGGTCCTTAAATAATTGAATCACATGATGTGTGGAAGCATTAAGTTATGGTGAAAACTCTTGGGTAGGAAATTGATGACAAAATAGTATCTCCCAAAAGGATATCTTTGAAACTAGTGCCTTATAAAATGCTGTTGTTTATTATGCCTGAAAAAGTGTTTGACCAAAAATTCTGCATGTACTTTTCCTCCCTTGGAGAGACTTATACATATTAACATAAGGTACTCTGATAATTCCTATAACAAGATTGATTACCTGATGAAACTTTTTAACTAAATATTTTTCAATCACACTTTATTAGAGAACCTATTTTCCCCCCTCTGAGGAGCTCTGATATTTATAGATCATAGTTTGAGAAACCATGGGGTCAGGGAATATAGGCATTAATCCAACTATTTAAGGAAACCAAATAGAGTTTCTCTCACAGAGATTTAACATGTGTGGTAAAATAAAGATCATGCAAAGAAGAGTTTCTTAGTATGTGGGAAAGTTCTGTGGAGCCAGGCTATCCTTACTATTTTGTACAATCTAGAGTTTAGAGGTATCATCTCCAGGTTCTTCTGTGATGACATAAGAAATCACTCAAAACATTAAGAAATAACTTAGGTCTAGAAGGAAGAGAGGCCAAATGTATCTAAAAGACACTTTGCAAGAAATGTGGACTGATAAACCTGTTTTGCACAAACAAATATTTCTCTTTTTTTGTAATGATTGAGAGCTTGGATTTGGGTCCTGAATACCTGGGTTTAGGTTCTGGCTCCTTCTCTCATTTAACCCCTTTTCTATGCATCATATCACCTCCATAAAATGGGATAATTCTTTCCTGTCCCTACTTCCTTTCAGAGTTTCTGTGATAATTGAAAGCTACATGTATGAATCATATTGCCCCATTCCAGGGCTTTTAGGACTTCAATTAGGAAATTCATACATGGACAATTTATCAGGGAATACCTGTTTCTCATCATAGAGGAGAAATTTGATCCAGGAGGTTCAAGTCAATCTTAAGGTTTTTATGTTTTTTTTTTTTTTTTTATTGTACGTTGAATAGTAATGAAGGGGAATTTGTAGAAAATTAAAGGACCCCAAAAGGTGATCAGGAAGAAATAGGGTTTGAAGTATATGCCATGAGGAAATAGGGTTTGATGCAGAGTAGAAAGATCATGACTGTTCATTCTACTTGCACTAAAAGGCCTTTCAGAATGGAAGGGCTGCATAGGCCACATGGGAGGAAGTACTAAAACAATGGCCCTTAGCTGTCTTCAAACACCTGTTGAATTAGAGATTGATTATATTGATGGTGACTAACGTGCAACAGAAGGTAGAAGAGCTCAAAATAAGATCCTGCCTTCTAGAATCTTGAGAGTTGAGAATCTACTAATCATGGAAATTGAATAGTAAATCTCTGGCCATATGGAACATTTTATTTTATTTTTTTAAGTTACTGTGGCCTTTTGAAGCACCACATATTGTTGGGGAGTAAAATCACAATGTCAACAGCAGTTGTAAACAAATTTTGGTCAATTCCTACAACAGACTGAAAGTTTCTAAACAGCAATAATAGCAAGCACAAAACAATGAAACTGTAATTCAACAGGTTGCAACTATCATTGCATTTCTCCCTGCCTCCCCTCGCCACTCCTTTCCTTTCCATTTTCTCCATACCACTTACTACCTTCTGCCATTCTGTACAATTAACAATGTGCTTATTATTTGTATTTCTACTAGAAGGTATATTACAGAAGGACAGGAATTTTTGTCCATCTTATCCATTAATTTGTCCCCAGTGCTTATAAAATTGGCTGACATATAGCACTCTGTATTTAATGAAAAAATAAATGATTTCATAGCAATAGAATTTCATAGTTTACGAGACAAAGGGAGCATTTGGCTTTCTTTTCCAAATAAATAAAGTCCCCAGCTAGTTCCAGGCATAAGAAGCAGGATTTGTTCCTCTTATGTCAATTTATGTGCATACAATAAAATTCCACAGAGGTATAAAAACCCAAACAAAACAAAACAAAAACAAAGCACCTTTCTATTTCTGTCCTTCACGTTGTGAACACAGCAAATTTTCTATAGCTGAGATTTCATGAAAAAGTAAGAAAGAAGGGACAAAAGCCCTAGTCAAGGTAAGCAAATACAAACAACCAAGCAAACTTTTATTTTCATCTATTATGTGTCAAGCTAAATTGGATTCTGTGTATTATTTTAATTAAAAATAATCCTCTTGAGTACAAGTGAGAAAGAAAAAATGTATTCATTGGCCAACCTGCAAATTACTTTAAATAGTGTTTCTGAAACCTTAATGCTGATGACATATTCTGGTTGTTAATAGTCCCCTATTTCAGAGAAAATTACTCTTTGCCATTTGCTTAATTTTCCACACAGCACACATTGACTTATTCAGATCTAATGGTTCTTGGATAGAATATGAACCTTGAACTTTGTCCAGTTACAAACCCAATATTTCTTACGTGCCAAATTGTATCTTTAAGAAAAAAAATATGGCTAATTTTCTTCAACATGTTTTTGCTATAAGACACATATACACTACATACATGGATCAATTTAAATAATTTGTGTTTTCTACTTACTTTCATATTCCCAGGTAATTAAATATGGTGAAATTTCAGTTCACAACTATTCTTGGACATCTGCTGAACACAGTAACCACCTCCCAAGAAATCATTGGCATTCTGTTATTTGGTCCTACTTTCAAGAAAAAATTCAAGCCTCCAATTTTTTGTCATAGATTCTTTTGAAACTCCAGGATTTGAATGGCTTTATATTATGTGCTTCAGTGAACACTGGAGGAGGAGGAGAAGAAAGAAGAGACAGTAATTGCCCATGAAAAAAAAAATCTAAATCAAGTTTTCAAGATTTCAAAAGATGAAAAAATAAAATGACTGCAAAATATCTTCCAAATGTCTCACAAGTTATAACAACTTTTAAAAAATGAAATAGTTCTAAAGTTTTTCACCGTCTAAGATCACCATGTTCATGATATCTCTATAAAATAATACTGATGCTATGGAATGACCAAATTCATATCCACTGTTAAATATTTGGCTACAAAATTGAGGTTAATGAGATAATAGACAAGATGAATCTTTGAAAATAGAAAGCATAGTTATTTGAAAAGTCTGAGGTAACAGAGCCAAATATGTTTATTACAGCTTTCCCTCATAGAGATACAAATTTTATCTGAAGTTATTTTTTTTTTCAGTTTCTGATCTTTGTGTTTTATTGTCTTTATTCAAAATGAATATCTGGAAGTTGTAAACCCATCAATGCTGTTTGTATTGAGTTCAACCCAGGAGGATGGGGAAGCAGAGGAGCCCTTATGCAGACAGAGAGTGAGCAACTCAATCCTTTCCTCAAATATCACTTAAGAAATGAACCCCAATTCACAGCTAACAAAAGTAGCCGCACTTTAAATGAGAAATATGTATAAAGACTTAGACTGAGAAATTTAAAAATTCTGAGAGCTTTAATTTGATAAATCTGCCTAGAATAAAGAAATTATAACAAAATCAATTTACACTGAATAAAACAGATGGGAGTGATAGAGGTACTCATTTAGGAGCTGTGCAATTTACTTCTCTAGGAATTAGAGAATTTACAGGATTCAGTCATCTTTGAAATCCAGGTTACGTCTGTTTTGCAATAAAATTGTATGTTTTGTATTGTTTTGCTAATAGTGAGATGATCAAGTCAACATTTTTCCTGGTTCTCTCTGTATGACATACATGTAAACAGCGAAGCAAGGAGGAAGCGAAATAAAATCTCCATAGAAAGATCACACATATTTTTTGTTTTTAATCTTTTTTACCTGTTCGCCAATTACCTTGCCCTCTCTCATGATGATCCTTGACCTGTAACTACACCCTCCCTCCACATTTTCAGTTTTGGTCATCTGCTCTCTGACCACTGTCTTCTGTCTTTCTAGCTTACTTTCCTTTACATCTTAACTCACAACTGCTCATAAGGTCCTAATTGTACTTTTCCCACCTCCCTCTGTGGGCACTCCCTCAATTCACCTCGTTCCAACTCTGAGAGCTTCCACAGTTAGACACTGAATATTTCCCCCATGAGATGTTTGCATTTGCCTCTTCTTGGATTGCTCTTACTCCATATATCCACATGGCTCTGGAATGAGCCATCTGTCATTTCCAAATGCAGCCATTTAACACAATCGATATATAATATCTCACACAGTTTCTGAGAGTCAGAAATCTGGGAGTGATGTAGAATCTGGGACAGTGGTTCTGCCTGAGGGTCTGTTGGAGGGTTGGGGTTGTGGCTATGGAAGATATGCCTAAAGCTGAGCAATAGGCTTCCAGGTCTTGCTGGCATGAAGCTTCAATACCTCCCCTGTGTCCACTTGATAGGACCTGCCGTATTCTAGGGCTCCACTCCAAAACCACCTTAAACACAGGGTTTTTCTGTCTATCTAATATAAAATTGGAAGACCTTCCCCAAAGTATTTTTCTGCTTCATTTTTTTCCGTATGCTTACCAGTTATATGTGTATTTCTTTAATTTTTTATCATATATCTCCCACCCACAACTCCCAGAAAGTAAGCTTTAATAGGAGAAGAATGTAATTTCATTGTTTTGTTTGTTTTTTCCTTTTGTATCTTAAATACTTAGGACAGTGCATGATATAATTTTAGGCAAAATCAACAAATACTTGCTTGAAAGATTAAATGATTTAATGAATACTAAAATAACACACATTCATCTTAGATATCATGAAGGTAAGGTAGCTATTGAAAGCTTCTAGCTTTGGTTGGTTCTACCTCAGCTTCTCCTTGTGTTCCTTCTTTGGTGCAAGAAATCCTCAAGAGACTGTGAAATTTGCATTGGTGCTATATAGGTCCATGTTTTCCTTCAGGTAAATAGGCACTTTCAAGTACTTATGTGCAAATAAAATAATGAAACTCATGGGTAAGTGGACAGTGTCTGTTCAGGGATCAGGGTCTCTTTGGTCACCTTACTCCTTAAGTTTTCCACCAGCATACATACTTTAAGACAATTGGGGTTTGCTAGGGTTTGTTTTTGTTGTTGTTGGTGGTGGTTTTGTTGTGTGCTTGTGTGTGTTGCTTCAAATCGCTCTTTTAAGTGAACAAAATTATGGCCTGTTTATCTTTGAACACAATGCTTACTTCATCCACTTCTCCAGACTCTATCTCTGTATCTCACTGGAAGTATCTGCCATAGCTGTATGATTCTGACTATTTGTGTGACCACTGACTCCTGAGATATTTCTGAATCTGACCACTTCTGATTGAGCCCTTCTTTGCTCTTTCTCACCTCAGAGCATGCCATACCCCTCAATTCACAGTAAGCATTCCAAGTATAAGATACTTACAGAATAATTCTATTGATGGGAAGCAATTATTTTTAAAAGGAAAAAGCCATGTAGAATAGCAAGGACAGACATATGCAAGGTGCAAGTCTTAGTTCTCTATGTAACTATCCAGTTCCTTTATAGTCATAGATTAAAGTTCTCCTTATGACCAGGAATTTTCACTGTCATGTCAAGTGTTTAATACAACTAGCATTGAGATGCTAATTGATCAAATGTTCTCTCCAGTGTATCCTAACATCTATGGTGGGACAGCTATAGGGATACTAGCCTGTGTATGGAACTCAGAATCAACCATAACAAGGTTGATTTTACCTAGTGAACTCCTTGGCATCATTCTATCATCAAGGTTACCACTGGGTCAAATAAATTTTAATTTCAGTGTCCATATGTTAAAAGAAAAATGCAAAAGCTTTTGAGAATTCAAATGTTGGCAAGCAAAGTTTTATTTTTTTTCTCTTCTACTTTATAACAATTGAGACTTAGAAATAGAAAGAGAAAGAATAATTTTACTTTTTCAAACAGACTGTCAACACAAAGAGTGAAAGAGTCTTCAGTTTTAAGAAGTCAATTTCTAGAAGTTCAGTAGGTGAGACAAAGGGGAATGAAGGGAAAGGAGGAAGGATAGGAATAGGAAAAGCAGTAGAATGAATCGGACCAAAACTCTCCTATGTTTATATATGAATAGACCACCAGTGAAACTTCACATTATGTTCAACGACAAGAATGGGATCATGAAATTCATCTGGAAAAATAAAAGACCTAGAATAGCAAAAGCAATTCTAAGCAGGAAGAGTGAAACAGGCGGTATAGCGATACCAGACTTTAAACTATACTACAGAGCAATAGTAACAAAACCAGCATGGTACTGGTACCAAAACAGGCGGGTAGACCAATGGTACAGAATAGAGGACACAGAGACCAATCCACAAAATTATAACTACCTTATATTAGACAAAGGTGTTAAAAGCATGCAATGGAGAAAGGATAGCATCTTCAGCAAATGGTGCTGGGAAAACTGGAAATCCATATGCAACAAAATGAAACTGAATCCCTTTCTCTCACCATGCACAAAAGTTAACTCAAAATGGATCAAGGAGCTTGACATCAAATCAGAGACTCTGTGTCTGATAGAAGAAAAAGTTGGCTCCAATCTACATATTGTGGGGTTGGGCTCCAAATTCCTTAATAGGACACCTATAGCACAAGAGTTAAAAATCAAGAATCAACAAATGGGACATACTCAAACTAAAAATTTTTTCTCAGCAAGAGAAACAATAAGAGAGGTAAATAGGGAGCCTACATCCTGGGAACAAATTTTTACTCCTCACACTTCAGATAGAGCCCTAATATCCAGAGTATACAAAGAACTCAAAAAGTTAAACAATAAGAAAACAAATAATCCAATCAACAAATGGGCCAAGGACCTGAACAGACACTTCTCAGAGGATATACAATTAATCAACAAATACATGAAAAAATGCTCACCATCTCTAGCAATCATAGAAATGCAAATTAAAACCACTCTAAGATACCATCTCACTCCAATAAGAATGGCAGCCATTATGAAGTCAAACAACAACAAGTGCTGGAGAGGATGTGGGGAAAAGGGTACACTTGTACATTGCTGGTGGGACTGCAAATTGGTGTGGCCAATTTGGAAAGCAGTATGGAGATTCCTAGGAAAGCTGGGAATGGAGCCACCATTTGACTCAGCTATTCCCCTTCTCGGACTATTCCCCAAAGACCTGAAAAGAGCATACTACAGGGATACAGCTACATCAATGTTCATAGCAGCACAATTCACAATATCTAGAGTGTGGAACCAACCTAGATGCCCGTCAGTAGATGAATGGATTAAAAAAAATGTGGCATTTGTTCACAATGGAGTATTACTCAGCATTAAAAAAATAACAAAATCATGGCATTTACAGGGAAATGGATGGCATTAGAGCAGATTATGTTAAGTTAGCCAATCTCTAAAAAACAAATGCCGAATGTCTTCTTTGATATAAGGAGGGCAACTCAAAACAGAGCAGAGAGGAAGAGCATGAGAAGAAGATTACCATTAAGCAGGGACGAGAGGTGGGAGAGAATGGGAGAGAGAAGGGGAATTGCATGGAAATGGAAGGAGACCCTCATTGTTATACAAAATTACATATAAGAGGAGGTGAGGGCAAAGGGGAAAAAAAGAGAGAAATGAATTACAGTAGATGGGGTAGAGAGAGAAGATGGGAGGGGAGGGGAAGGGAGAGGAATAGGAAGGGAATAGGAAAGGCAGCAGAATACAACAGACACTAGTATGGCAGTATGTATAAACGTGGATGTATAAACAATGTGATCCTGCAATCTGTACACGTGGTAAAAATAAGAATTCATACCCCACTTGAATCAAATGTATGAAATATGATATGTCAAGATCATTGTAATGTTTTGAGCAGCCAAAAAAAAAATCAATGGGATCCTAATTAGAACAAGTTATACTCTATGTATGTATAATATACTAAAATACATTCCACTGTCATGTATATCTAAAAAGAACAAATAAAAATATTTCTATATACATTTTCTTATGATATATGTAATAAAATATCTAACAGCCACTTCTCTGCATATGAGTCTCTGGTAAATGTACCTGAGTTTTATTATGCAGAAATTTCATTTAGCTATCTTCTTTTCACCTTTCCACTACCCCTTCCCTGGGATTTAAAGACATATGGTAGGTTACAGAGAATACAGTACACATTTAGAGAGAAGCAGAGCATATTTCAGCCATGATGGGATCACCATGTCTTCATGCCATCCATTTCTCCTTCTACCATCTGGAAACTCATCCATTCTCCAAAACAATTAGCATAGGCCCTGCATACATAAACATATTAAAGTACAAGATGTAGAATTGGCTTCCTTGATGGGAAATTATTGTAACAATTACCATCTTAAGTATAGTGCTGAAAAGGCTATTCCCAGAGCCCTGTCTGAGATGAGATAGTAGAATAAAGCAGCCCAAGAATATATTCTAGCCAGTGACAACCTTGACTGTCTACTTATTATTATAATAAAGAGGGAAAGTTAGTAAGTACCGTGGAGATCTATCTTGGGTGTGAATATAGCCATGGAGCCACCACTGATATCTCTACATTTAATTTCTTCCACACATACATTGACTTTGGAATACTATACATTGTTACTGTTTATACTATACATTTTAGCAGAATTTTATCTAATCTATATGTAATCTTAATATATAAAGATACACATCTTGCTTATTTACAATGTCATGGGGTCATTTCTTATGTCCTTGAGTAGATTAAACATTTTTGAGTCAGCATTCATATCTTTTAATTGTTTTTTCTCTCTCTCTTACCCCCAGAAACTGCTAAACAGCCTCTATTCCAGTTGCTTTACAAAACTTGTTGCCAATCACTTGTTAAGATACAGAAAAGCACTCCTTATTAGCAGTAAATTCTGACAAATTGTTGTAGAAATATACTTTGTCAGAAGTCAAAGTGAAATGCAGTGTAGACAGTGCTATGTACTTGCCACATCAACTTATTATTGAAAGTGTCCTTCCAGGCAAATAAAAGGAAAGGCCCAAGGAGTATAAACTGCTATACCACAAATAGTGAGAAACATATTAAGTGGGATAATGGAACTGTGGAAAGCAGTTTCATCTTTATCCTTTGTTTTAGTGGTAAGAGTGGCCATAGCTTTCAACTGGATTACATTATCAATTTTTCCATTAGTATGTATTTCAAGGCTTATGACTTTGTTTAGAAGCTAAGATTATTTTGTTGTAAGGTTCTTAATGATAGAACCAAATTTTAAGAATAGGTGGTTATTTGCCTATGATTTAAATCTGGTGGATTTCCGAAGCACTTTCAGATTTAACCTTTCCATCTACTTATTCAATCTCATATTAAAGGTATCTGGTCTTTACCTGGATTTCATAAGTATATAACTTTTTTTTCCTAATCACTCATACACTTCTTTGATTCTGTCCAGGTGGAAACCTAGTTTGTTTGAATTCTCCAATAATGGAGAATTAATTATCTTCTTAGGAAATGCACAACATATTTTAAGATATCTCAATATTAATTTTTGCTTTGCTTGGCATCAAATATATTTTGTTTCATTCATTGGTCCTTAGTCTACCTCTTGAGGCTAACAGGGTCAAACTACAGCAAATCTCTTCCATGTAAAGACTTTTGATATGTTTCTATTCATATTCTGTATGTGTTTTTTTCCAGTGCTTCTCACTCTTCCTCAGATGACTTGGTTTCATTCCTCACAGCTAACCATTGCATAAGCTTCAATTAAACATGCCTGTTTTTTTTTTTTATCACTGTCCTAACCAATTATCACAAACTTAGTCGCCTAAAACAACATACATGTATCGTCTTAAATTTCTGTAATTTGGAAGTCTGACATAGCTCTCACTGGGCTGGAGTCAAATTGTATTAGGGTAAGATATTTTCTGAAGGCTAGAGGTGCAAGGCCATTTTCTTGTACTTTCCAGCTCCTAGAGACTACCCACGCTTCTTGAATGAAGTCCTTCCTTCTCCATCTTTAAAGCCACCAATAGTGGTTTAATTTATTCTGGCACGAGAAAAGTTACTATTGTACCCAAACCTCATCCTTCCTATCCTAGAGAGAGTGAAACAAGAAACAGAAATAAATATCATGGCCAAATTTCCTTATAAACTTTCTAATTTAAATTATTGATATTATTCACCTACAAAATGTCTTTATCTATGGGACATTTTCAGCAGGATATTCCTGATCTGCTAGAATTGGTTATAATAAATACACATGGGATTTGTGGATTGATGGCGTATGACACTCAGAAACATCAACTCTAATTTTCTCAGACTAATGTGGAAAGATTACATGACAGTCAGCTATCTGTGTATAAGTGATACTATGTTCCATATGTAGGAACCTCAGGTGATAATCTGAGATAGGTATTTCTTGGATCTTGACAATGGTAAAGTGTATACAAATGTGACTTGGAAGGACCAGGGAACTGTTTTGAGGGTTGCAAACGTATTTTTGCATTGACTACATCTGTTGACTACCCGTAGTTTTGGAAGTAATAAAGTTTGAAACTCTCTGATTCTTTTCTGTCTGACAATATGATCATTGTGTTACTTTAAATATTTAGGACAAAAAAATATCTAAAAATGAAATTTCAGACATTAGGATTCCTTCTTAGAACCACTGAATTCTTGTAATCCATCCACTGTCATTCCCCCCACTCTATGATTGAAATTTAACCGATCAATTGCAATAGATAAGAGATCTTGTGGGTATTATTGAATACTGTAGGTAGTTCCAACATTAGAAGTAAATAGAAGAAAATGACCAAAAAAAAAATGGTGAAGTGGGTAATAGGAAGAAATAGAAATAGAAAGGTAAAAGAATGAAGAGAGAAAAAATATTTTAAAAGTTGGCCATTTGGGGGAATGTAGGGCCTTCTCAGTATTTGTCACAGGTGCTGCTGGATTCTAGATCACAGGTGCTGCTGCACACAGCTAAGTTATAGCACAGATGACCAATACTAACCTAAAAAGTTCCCCCTAAGCCACCAAGTGAAGCCAATTCAACTTAAGGAGAATAATAGGTTACTCAAGAGGAACACAGAAATTATTCCCAAAGTAGAAGAATCAACTTTCTTGAACTGATGTGAATAATAGCACTTAATAGAAATGAGTGGAAATGAATACTTTACTTAGTTCTGGTAACCAAACTTACAAAGTGTTAAAGCTGGACCTGAGGAGAATCACCAACAAGATTCAATCCTGCATGAGATCCAGACAGATGAATCAGGGCAAAATATCCAAATGGTTTTCAGTCAGAAGAAAAATATGTCCTGTGAATACAATTAAAACATAAAGGTGGGCTGGGGATGTGGCTCAAGAGGTAGCGCACTCGCCTGGCATGCGTGCGGCCTGGGTTCCATCCTCAGCACCACATACAAACAAAGATGTTGTGTCCGCCGAAAACTAAAAAATAAATGTTGAAAAATTCTCTCTCTCTCTTTAAAAAAAACATAAAGGTGAGAAGTATGGATCTTTTTTTCCATATGGGAAGGAATATTTTGATAAAAAATAATAACATACAAGGTTCTAATGGATTATTTCATAGTGGGTTATGTCCTTGGCCTTTGATGACCCTTAGAAGGAATTTGTAGATGAAGGGTCAGAAGAGTGATTTAAATATAATATCCACAATTTAAATTTAATTCAGAGTATCCCTTATTTTATTGCACAATAATGGATGTTTTATAATGAATAATTTATGTTCTCTGAAGGCTTCCATTTCACTCAACATAGCATC
>NW_026000223.1:6111793-6169867 GCF_001458135.2 Marmota marmota marmota
TTTATTTATTTATTTATTTTTGAATTGGTGTATTATAATTATATGTAAAATTGGAATGCATTGTATTATATTTGTGCATGCACATAGCATAATTTGGTTAACTTCATTACCCAATTTTTCCTGTTTCCCTTCCCCTCAGTGGTCCCCTATTTCTATTCTCTTGCTCTCTCTTCTATTTTTTATGATATCCTGTTTTATAAATTCCCCTTTCCTATTATTTTTTAATCCTAAGGCACCTAGGTTCCATCCTATCATGCTAAGTGAAATAAGCTTATCCCCCAAAACCAAAGTTTGAATGCTCTTCCTGATGTGAGGATGCTGACACACAAAAGGGGAGAGGTAAAGAATAGAAGTTCAGTGAATTACACAAACGGAAATGAAGGAAAGAAAGCAGAAATAAGAATAGGAAGGACAGTAGACTGAATGGGACATAACTTTTCTGTGTTCATATATGAATAAATAACACACTCCATATAAATACAATATATCAAATTACACTCTAAAGTCATATATATCTAAAAAGAATAAAAAATAGAATGATTATTAAAAAATACTTTTCCCTCTAGTTTTCACATAAGACAGAAAAATTCAACCTTTGACTTTCTGAGTCAAATTTATTGCATTTGGCATGAAGTACAACAGTTGTTTTTAAATCCATGCCTAACAAACACAACACAGGGATCACTTGTGGGCTTGCTTCTGTTGTATAGTTTTTCATTTGTAGCATATCATTTACATATATAAATATGTAATGTTATTTATACTTGTTTCAATATGTTAGTGTTTGCTTTAGATATTATAAAATGCATGCTTAATACATCACACTCTATCTTGAAATTCTATGCCATTTATATGAAACTTCCAAGAATGTATTTCTATTTCTTCCTATCTCTTGTAGTATTCCAATTTTACATATAAATATGATAAAAATTATAGAATTAATATCTAATATTCTTCCTTTAAACAATTAGCTATGTTTTAATGAAATGTGAAAACTCAAGCAAAACTTGTCTTTTCTGTTTTTCCTCATAATAAGTACTTGTTATCCATTAATTAGTTTATGTAGATTGGTGATTTTCTCAGTGGTGATTTTTGACTTCTTAGGAGATTTGGTAATATCTATAGGCATTTCTGGTAGTCACCTCTAGGCTTGGGTGGAAATGATGCTCCAGTGTCTAGTTGATAGAGACAGAAATGATGATAATACTCTACAATGGCCATGACAAGTCACTTCCACAAAGTATTATGGGTTCTTCATACTAACTATGTTCTGACATTAAGTCAATAGTAACAGGCAGGAGAAACTTTGGTTAAATTCATGCATCCACACTAAATATAGAAGTGCTGTACTGTTCTTATTTGTCTATAAAATTCTTAATTTCACTTGGATTTTTGAAGTATATTTTCACTAGGCATAGAGTTCTACATTGAGAGTATTTTATTTTAGGACTTTTTTTATTATTATTTTTTTATTTTTCCATTTTGCATAATTTTTATCAAGTCTTTATTTATTATTCTACTATGGGTAACATATATATCTTCACAGGCTATTTTAAGATATTCCCCTTTCTTTGTCTCTGGGTTTCAGAAATTTGAATATTGCATGCCTTTATTTGATTTTCTTTGTGTTTATCCTTCTTGGGCTATATTGAGATTTTAAAAGTCATATAAATACTATCAAGTTTGAAAAATGTTTTACACTATATCTTTTGATTTTTTGTTTCTGCTCTCTGAACTTCTAGAACTCCAACTACATTCATGGTAGACTACTTTCTAAGTCCCTACTCATGGATTAAATGTATCTGTTATTTCATGTGCCTATTAATTTTTGTTCAATGCTAAATATTTGGAATTTTACATTATTGAGTAATGGATTTTGTTGCATTTTTAAAGCTTACTGGACTTTAGCCAATAAGCAATTAAGCTATTGACACAAGAGTTTATCTTATAAAATTTGTTTTAGATTATTTTAGGACAGTTTTAAAGTAATCCTCACTCTAGAACTAGTTTAGTCTTATCATTTTTGTATCACCCTTTTAAATTCTCTGTTGAATATACCATGTATCAAACAAGAAAATGTGCAGGTCTGCATGAATTTTGAAAAATATTTTGCTTATATTTCTCATTAATTTTCCATCACTCATGTTGTTATTTACCTGGATTCATAAGAGTTTTCTCCTATAAAAGTAGAGATTGCCATTCAAGAAAAATCTCAAATGGTCTTTTTTACAATTTACTGAAAATCACTCTCAGCTTAGCTGCCCTGGTACCCTGATCAGCAAATTCTAGCCCCTTCAGTCTCCTTGAATTCAGTATCTGTCTTATGTATTCAATGAAATTACTAAGCTCTGTTTGATTTCCTTTTTCTTCACCATAGATCAGAGATTGACCTCAGGCAAAAAGTCAGGTTATTAGAAATTTTTTTCATTTGTATATTATTTTTCAAATCATCCACGTGTTACCTAGTCTCTGAAAAGTTCTTAATGTATTTCAATTTCAAGTCAAGAAAAGAGGGACCATCCTGTTTCATTTACCTCTTTAGGAGCAGAAATAGAAATCTATTGTCTGTATTTTTATCTCGGTTTTCAGGCACTTTATTTTATTTCCTTGTTTCCTTGTATGTTATTCATGTGAATATTTTATCCAAAAGAAATAACTGAATCTGAAAAATTGTTGAGGCTGAAGGTAATATTTTTTATTCCGGAAAGAATTTGATTGATTTCTGGTAATTAAGCTAGAGGAAGATTGCAACCTATACTTACACTAATAGATTACTGTAAATTCAATTGTATCATACATGTAGAACCAAATTTTGTACAATTGTTTTATATATATATATATATCCCAATATATAGGGATAACTATGATATCTTGTATTAGTTTGGTGGGACTTCCATAACAGTTTATCATAGAATGATTGGCTTAAACCAGAGATACTTCTTTTCTTAGAGCTCAAAAGGCCTAAAGTTCAAGGTTAAGGTGTTGTCAGGGTTGGTTTCTTCAGAAGGGGGTCTCTTCTTTGTCTTGCTAATGGTCATCTTCTTTCAGCGTTCTACATGGTCTTCCCTCTGTGCATGCCTGAACCATATTTTTTTTCTTATTGACTCCAGTCATGTTCAAACAAGGCCTACTCATATGACCTAATTTTCTAGTGATTACCTCTTAAAAGACCTTATCTCCAAATATATTCTAAGGTGCTGGGGGTTAAGTCTTCAACTTATGAATTTTGGGAGACACAAATCTGTATATAATATATGAATATGGTAAATAAGTCAATGTACAGAATAGTGTGTGTAATAACATTTCATTTGCTTTTGAAGCATTTGCATATGTAAGTTTGTAAATTTTGGTTAAGGTTTCAAGGAAAGTATTAATAATGATTTTTTTTCTGAAAAATTGGACTGAGGGAGATAGCAGAGAGTAGGGGTATAAATTCACTTCTTAAATCTTTCTTGCTGCCTTAATCTTTTACTATACTTTTATAATAAAGAATAATATCATTTATCTATTATACAAAAGGTATAATTTTATAAATTCTAATTTTAATGATGTAAACTATGGCTTAAATTCGCCTGGTGTCAATCACTTATATCCTGATAAATCCAGGATCACAATACAAATCACATGACTGTCCTGCCAATGATCTTCTATGCCTGCCAAGTAGCTGTTATACTTTTGTATAGTAATTGGATATGTAAATCTTAATTCTCCAGTTTTCTATTTGCATAGGTTATTTGAACCATAGGATAATGTCTTAATGAAGCTGTTTTAAAAATTTCATTGATCATCATCTTGGTCATTTCAAGTTTCCAGGAACAAATTTAATGACTTTCTTTTAGGATAAAACAACTCATTGTGCATATAGTTCATGCTGTCTTGAAACTTCAGCTTCTGCCTTCAACTATTCTTTTACCATGTCTCTTACTGTGGACATTTTGGAAACTTCAGACCTCCGTGATCTTTGGTTAAATGTATAAAGCCTGATGTTCATCCAACTTCTAATCTAATAGTAATTCTCAACTCATTTTCTTTGTCACTTGGTACTATGATAATAATATTTTCAATTATCATTACTGCATTGACATTCTGTGATGGATCAGACTTAGTCCAGTGTCTCCACATGATTCCCAGAAATATGTACCTAACATTTACAGATCCCTCACATGGTGTTCTCTCACTTGAACAGAGTTGAGAAAATGCAACTTTGAACAATACCTTCATGTGAGAGACTGTGTACCTCACTGTGAACAGTCAAATGTCACTTCATTACAGGGATCTTCACTCTAAACACAGGAGCTCTTTGCCTGAAATTAGAAAGGACCTGGTGTGGCAGAAGCAGCAGCAGGATTTCAAAGAACTTCACTTTTAGGTGGCGTGGACAATTTGTTCTGAAACTGCACATGGTTTTGAATTTATTCCTTTTAAGTGACTCTCTCATCTAGTTCTGTGAAGATGGAAGACTCAATTAAGGAACCACTGTGTGGCAGTCCCAACTGGGTCCTTTATCTTGCTCAGTATGGAGGAGCAAAAAAAAGACTCCCCTGAACAAAATGTGCCCTAGCGGTTCCACTTGACCTTTCTTTACTGACTAGGTTCATTCAAAGTTGTTTTTTTCTTTCTTTCTAAGGGAGGAAACATAAAAGACATCAAATGGTTTAGTTGTTTCCTTTAAGCACAGTGGCTGTAGAGGGAAGAGGTCGTTATGCCATAGTGTTCAGAGAATGGTTCATCTTTTAGAGATTCTTTTAAGAGGCTGCTGAAGTATCCCCTTCCCCTTCACCACATTGCCCCATCCTTTCTCACTCAAATTCAGTGGTCTTACCTGCTTTAGCCAACAGAGTTCAAAAACAGAAAATTCAGATTGACTAGGGTGGCATCAAGAAAGAGAGCAGGGTGTCACGGTTGATCCTAAGGACCCCATAATTCTTAGTTGACAGAGTGAAGGGAATGGAAATCAGCCCTAAGAAAATCTGTATTTCCTAAACAGGTAAAATGGATCTTCAGTTTTGTAAAGGATTGACTGCAGACTTCAGCTAGTAAGTTTCCATATTGAATTCTAATTGCTCTCATTGACAGAAACAGAATTACAAACAGGTCTTGCAAAGAGAGAGAGGATTGTGACTTTTGTTAAATAAACTTATATAAGGCCCTTAAAAATGGGATATGGAAATGCTAGGTGCATAAGATATTCACCTATGGTGCTGAAAACACTAATTAAACAATATATATTAACCTACAAGTAAAAAAGTAATTAATCTCTACTATGTTTATGTTTGATTCCTGAACTCTCCTGTTAGGTTTCAAACAAGGAGGGCTAGGAGTCCTGAGAAACTGGTAAGAGAATGTGATGAGATTGCAAGAAGCAACCTAACCCATGCATTTTTGTTTTTGTTTATCATAGTTATTGAAGTTTACACAAAGATAAGATTTATTAATTGTGCTACCCATTTTTTACTAAATTAAGCATTATAACTTTTTCATAAATTTGTTCCAAATTTTACATGGAGAAAACATAAAACAAAAAATACAACACAAGCAAATATCAACAAAACAGAACAATATAAGAGTTATCAGTTTTACCCATGAATGAGTTTTTTATCATCCCTACTAAAAATCAAAGACAGAGATGATTGAATGGTTCTTCCCATATTCAATTATCATAGTTTAAAATAAATCATTGATAACAACTTCATGAAACCACTATGGATTTTTGTCCTGTGAGTTAAAATCCCAGAAAATTATTTTGAAATATTTTTACTTCATCCTCTAAAGTATTGTATTTTTGTATATTTTTCTGATATATATAATAATAGCACAGTCATTGATATATATATAATAACAATCATACTTCAGGACTATTTATTTCAATTATTTGTTGAGACAATGCATCATCAAAAGAATTTGGAGACTGCTGATAAAATTCATACTTCTCTCTGATCTTGTGATAAAAGCCAAGGAAAGTCCTTGTTAGTTATCCCTGGAGCAAATCTCATGCTTTCATAAACAAACTGTTTACTACAAATTTCCTTGGTAAAGTCTAAAAATTATATTATGGCTATTGGTCCAATAACTTTTCCAGCCTGGCCACAGAAAAATGTCTGCAGAAAATTCTACACTGAATTCCTAGTGATCAGACCAAAACCCCATTCAAGGAGGGAGACTGACCCTCACAGCTTCCCTCGTTCAGTGATTAGAAAATTCTCCAAAGAGAAAAGGAATGCTTTGTTTTGGGGTAAATGGTGCATTTCACAACACATGAATATTTTATGATGATGTTGATATCTACTAATAGATATTGAAGAGGGCCATCTCTCTTAGAAAAGGCTACCAAATCTCAATGTGAACAAATAAGCTGCATTAGCCAATCATTTCTTTGGATTCCAAGACAGGGTGGCAGAAAACGTGGTTCATTCTTTTTGTTCTGCTGTCCAAAGTTTTGGATGAGTGCACCCATTGCCCTTTCCTGAGATTTCCATAAGGTCAGCATTCTATACTCTTGATCTTGGCCAGCCTTATTTTTTACCTTGTGTCTCTATTGTAAAACACTCAAAGACTTTGTTCTGACAGCTATGTGTATGTTCATGAATAAAATCTACTACACTGCAGGATTTGGGTTTATAGCATCTGCCTGGGTTGTACTTATTTAGGTGGAATGCAATCAACCATGACTGTAAAAAAATAAAATAAAATAAAACCCACTGTATTATTTTTATGCATTGAAGCTACATTATTCATATTCTGCTAAGAACAGAAAATGCACATATGTGCACTGGAAAGATACAGTTTTGGGAAACTAACCATGCTTTCATAAGAACTACTTAAGCTTCTTTTGATCCTTACAATTGGCATGAATATTTTTCTGGGTCAAAAGAAAGATATGGCATTGGTACATCTACATTTTGTCTAGAATGTGAGATCAAGAAAGTCATGGACACTCTATTTGCAAAACTGGATAGTGAAACTAACCTTTGGGAGAACTTAATGTCCTTGAGCTCTTATTTGCTTCTAGTACACTGAGTGAAATTCACTTAGATTTATTGTTATTAAAATTCTTCATCATCACTATCAGCATCATTATCACCCCCAAGTGCACACAGCACTTTTCTTTCCAGATGCTTAAGTTGTTTTACTTATATTACTGCAGTCATTCTTAAATATGCTTAAAATATCAGCTCACACATTTATCCCCACAATATCTCCCTATGGAGAAAAATGAAAAGTAAAATGATTTAAATTGACATTTTTCCCTCAGTCTCTGGCCAGAGAAGCCAGTGGCTATTCCAAGGCCATATGACTTCATTTATCCTTATAGTATTCCAGTGAGATAAGAAAGTGGAAGGCATTTACATCCTCTAAAAATGAATTAAACAGAGGTGCAGAATATAAAAGAAGACTCATCCAAGGACACATTCTGAATTAGCAACATGCCCATAAGTTAGCCCAAGCCTTCTGATTTTTGCACCAATCTTTTTCCTGGTCAAGAATCCAAATTAACTTATCTAGATTTTATTAAGTTCTATTCTGATCTTTTGCAAATATGATAAGGAGTGACTAGTAGGGCAGGCATAAGTGTGTAATAAGATAGTCATAAAGGCTAATGAGGAAAAAAAATCATTTTGTTCTTCATAAAGATAGAAGTGTATTTGAAACAAGGGTCAGTACAGCTTTTGGTAGCTATATTTCATTGGGTAACTTTTTAAATTTTCTTGAAGTTGAGGATTCTCATCAAGAATAATTTTAAGGGTTCAAATTATTGCAGAATTATTTTAAGTATTAAGTATGATTATCTGGTACATGGCAAGAATATCATGTTTTATAGTTGTTGTTATTGGTTATTGTCATTATTATTTCTTTATATTTTAATGGCATTGTGCTCTCTTTCTTTGGAGTGCAAATACACTTGACTAACTACTTACGCTTGGTAGGCTTTGATTGTTACCATCCTGTATTATTTGGTTTATTTTTAGTTCCATGAATCCTACTCCCATCATTTTGATTCAACTTCCAAATCTGGGTTAAGCTTTATTCCCAATTCAGAACATCTTGTCAGCAGCACTGTGATGAATGTGGGTAATTTAAGTGAAACAACCCCAGATATCCCTGCCTAGGGATACTTGTCTATAGTAAGCTCTTTTTTTTGCATAAATGTTTTTCTTCCTTGTGATAAGATCCCTGTCTTGAAGTATATTTGACTTCTATTTGCCTTTTTTTAAAAAAAATCTGCAGTCATGTGGGTCCCACAAGCCCAGGATAAGTTTTGATTTGATTAGTTTCATAATTCTGAAATCTACCCTTGACCTAATGATCTGCCCCAGATCCATGTGGTCATTGTTTTCTTTTTGCTAGATTCATTGTATATTCTCTTCCCAGGATTTTCTATGGAGTCTTCCAGAATTAAGGGGCAACTCATCCACTGGTTCACAAATTATCTTCCCAGTGTCTCAACCACATGATGGTCACCAGATCCTCTGGATAGAACAAGTTTCTGTCTCCATGTGCTTCTTCTCAGTACGACAAACACTGATCATACCTTCTCCAGGACTGTCAGCATGCTTAAATGTTACATCTCCCTGCTCCCTATTAGGACTCTTCTTTTCCTGGATTCCCGACAGACCTTTCTGAACTAAACAAGATTTGGGGCTGGTATTGGTATAATAGAAAATTGAGATTATATTACTGAATATTGCTGGAAGGTTGACACTGTAAAGAGGTCTAGATGGAAATCTCAGGGACATTCTGAAAATGCTAAGAATGAGAGTAGGTGTGATAAGGTGACTAAGTGAAGGTGTGGGCCCATGATGAGCATAGAACTTCAGGTCTGTTTATTAATGGTTTTCAGGGACACCACCTTTCCCCCTTATTTTCCTTTATTCCTAATAAGGTGCTTCTTGAATCACAGTTGCATGGTCCCAACAACATCACCAGTTACCTGATAAATCAAGATTTGCCATGATTTAGTACACCTTGTGAATTTTAACAGAACTCTGTTGGTCTTTCTAGAAGCAACAAAATAGACTTCTTCATGCAGCTTTATCTCTCCTTTTATAAGGATCTAGAACAAAATTCATTTGCTGCATTTGGATTCACCATTTCATTATGATAAGTGCTGATGGTTGATTTATGTGTCAACTTGTTGAGTCATAATGTACCCAGCTATTTAGTTAAACACTACTTTTGAGTATGTCGTGAGGATTTTTCCAGATGAAATTAGTATTTGAACTGGTGGACTGAGTGAAGCAATTGGCCCTCCCTATTATGGGTAGGCACCACCCAATCTGTGGAGGACTTAATAGAACAAAAAATCAGAGAAAAGCATATTTTACAGTCTCTCTCTCTCTCTCTCTCTCTCTCTCTCTCTCTCTCTTTCTCTCTCTCTCCTTGACTGACTTCAAACTGACATATCAGTCTTCTTGGATTCTCTAACTGGGACTTACACTATTAGCTTTCCTGTTTCTCAATTTTTCAAATGTGAACTATACTTGTACAATCAATTCTGCTGGTTCTCAGACCTTCAAGCTCATTCAGTAGCAGTGGTCCACTTTGTGCTTTGAATTAGCCCTTGCTGCCCTGCCACAGCAACTTATTGTTTAAAAGGACATGTTTCTTTCTCCCTGCCCGTTCCTAATTTCTCCCTGTCTCTAATGTCAGGGGAAACAGGATTGCCTTTCATCCCCATCCTAAAAGGAGTTATCTGTCCTTGAGCGCACACCCACAACAGGAATAAAGTAATTCAGACTTTCCAAATGGTACCAAAAGATCTCAGAAATGACTATTTTCCAAATTAACAAATGAATTACTACTCTGGACAGAGCACGTGAAATGTAGCCTTTGAATCACCTCTTTAAAAAAAAAAAAAAAAAAACCTGTTCTCCAGGATTGGGCAGGAGTACTTTTCCTTTGCTAGCAAATCATTCAGACTTCTTTTTCTCAAAACTGCATCCTCATTATTGGATTGGCACAGAGACAGGGACCTAGTTTTCAGTAATGATAGTAGAGGAAAGTGCCACTAGCTTTCCTCAGTCTTCAGTTTGGGAGTGGTAGATCTTGTGACTTCTGATTGTTGCAATCACATAAGCCAATTCCTCAGAATATTTTTTCTCTATCTTTTCTATTGGTTCTATGTTTTTCTGGAGTACTACGTTTAATAGAGACAACAATTTTTATAAAAGGTTAAAAATGAAATTAAAAACAAAAAAATAAAAAAAAGATTCCAAGAGTAAGCAGTATCACAGCTTATAACCCAGAAGCTCACTGGTCCTCCATGGTATCACTGCCAGCATTATGGGGGAACCCTTGCATTCTGGTACTGCTAGCAAAACCATGACTTTGTCCTTGCTTCCAACTCCATGATTCTCACCAACAGCTTGATGCCACTGGGCTGATCATTATGCCCTTTATGTCTTTTGACATGAGCTCTCATCTCTTGCGAATATCCATATGGATTCAGGAAAGGAAGGGATTCCCTGCTCATTGACCACACCTAAACATTCTTTCCAGCTCTTGTTTCCTTAATAATATTTATTATTATCTTTCATTATTTCCCTTTTTTTCACTACAATGTAAGTCAGAAACTATTTCTCTATCATTTATTTACTATACTATTCATAGAAGTGAAACCAGTGCTGACACAGAATAGCATATTTATTCAATCATTAACCATAAAAGTAATATTGGTGATTTTAATAAGCTTTAAAAGCTTTTAACAAGCTAAGATTGTGCTAGATTGGCTGAATGTATTATTTCAGGTTTTCTTTTTACAATTCTAAGGAATCAGACTCTTTCATTTGCCCCATAGCATAGAGAAGTCGAGTACAGTTCTAAGGTCAGTCTATGGGTGATAGAGTTCACAATAGTTTCCATTCAGGCAGCTCTTGGAAACTCTTGACCTTCTGGATTTTGAGCTTTGTGTGCAGATGCCATAGTAAAGAGACTATAATTTGGGGGAGCAATACTAATAACTCATTACATTAGACCACAGTTCTATTTGAATAACCTTTAGAGACCCTCATTCCTAAGGACATTACCAAAACATAGGAGGTCTGTGGGCTGGGCAATTGAGAGGTTCTCATAATTTCCAATAATGGTAGCAACAAGCAAACCAGAAATTTGACAGAGAGCAGGAAGAAAAGAAAAAGCCTCAATACCCTCATGGGATCCTAGACAATCCTGGAGAATGGAAAATCTCTACACACACGCTAGACTGCCTCCACTCAGAAACCGTTAGAGCAGGATGTGGGGCAGACTGTAAAACTTTTCCAGGTTACACACGGATCTACCAAAACTGGCAGAAACCTTACTGATACTAGGGCCTTAAGCACAACCTATTGAGGGGGGCGGTCTACTGGTTAACAACAAGCTACTCTGACCAAAGGGCAACTCCTATGAAGCTAGATATAAAAACAGAATCACTCACCTCCCTGTAGTCTGAAATACTGTGTACATGGACAAAGCTTCACACTCATGAATGAACAGAAAAGAAATAGGCAAGCTACTAGTCCCTGGAAGAACATGAGTCAAACACATAAATTTGAACTGTGATAAAAGCCTCCAAACTAGCACATATTCAAAGAAAAATGGTAAAATCCATCTGGACATGGGTTTAATTATACCTTTGACCAACAGTGGTTTATGCTGACAAGAGGTGACAGCTAGGTCATCAGGCAAAATATACAAATAAGAAACAAATTGTATAGGGACAGAGAAGTAACACACAGTGAAGGAAATAGACTTCAGAGTTAGTTCAGCCAAGTTATATAGTAAATAAATAAGTAAACAACAAAATACCAACACCCCATGAGTATTAAAATAGCTATACTACATTACTGAAAACATCCAGTTTCCAACAAAAAAAAATGCATGAAATGAATAAAACCAGAACAGTATGATTCATACACAGGGAAGAAAAGAAGTAGGTGAAAACTGCTTTTTTAAAAATGTCAGAAAGTAAATTAACAAAACCAACAGTTAGTTCTCATAATTGACATGTTTAGCTAAACTAATCAAGAAAACAGAGAGAATAGTAGAGAATAGTCAAGTTATTAAAATCAAGGCAAAAAGAGACTGTCACTAATAACCTTATAAAAAGTAAAAGAAAATATTATAAATAATTCTATGCCAGTAAGATTAATAATATAAATGATATGGACAAATTTCTAGAAAGACATAAAGTATCTAAAAACTGAAAACTCAAAAAGAAATGGAAAATTTTACTAGACCAACCTATAATAAAGGATTAAATTATAAATTTGGGGGAAAAAACCCAAAATATAAAACACTGCACAAGAAAAATTCAGGTACAAATGGCTTCACTGATTAATTTTACCAAATTTTCAAAGAAAAATTAATACTAATGTTTCACAAACTCTTACAAAACTAGGAAAATGGAGAATACTTTCCAACTTATTCTAATATTATCCTAATACCAGAAGATATCACATTAAATATCAAATATGCAAGAAAATAAATAAAAATAAACTCTAGACACTAAAATCCTTTATGACTAGGAATGCAAAAACCCTCCAAAAAATATGAAACTGAGCTGGGTTCAGTGGTGTATGCCTATAATTCCAGTGGCTCATGAGGTTCAGGCAGGAGGATGGTGATTTCAAAGCAAGCCTCAGCAACTTAGTGAGGACCTAAGTAATTGAGCAAGACTCTGTCTTTAAATAAAAAATAAAAAGTGCTGGGGATGTGGCTCAGTTACTAAGCATCTCTGAGTTCAATCCCTGGTACAAAAAAAATTATCAAATTGAATTTAACAAGAATCTAACAACATATAAAGGGACCTACAGAAACTTTATATGGTGGGACAATTTAATAAATACCATATGCTCTGACATGTAGTGCACTATACAGTACATAGCATCACCTGTGAGGCATTTTGCCAAATAAATAACTTAAAAAGGAGAAGAGGGGAATGGGGGGAAGAAGTTGTTAAGCTGAACCTAAGTTTTTAGATCTAACCTCCAATATATAGCATAATCAAGGACTAAATGAACAAATTAATTGCCACTGAAGTAAAAGAATAGGCCAAAAAATGTGATGTACTCTGTGAGTAAAATGATCTGATCTCTTCAAGAAGTCAGTATCTTAGGGGGCAATGTAAGCTCTGTCACAGAACAAAAGCGATTAAAGAGATATCAGGAACAAAATGCAAATATACAGACCTCACCTAACTTTTGCTTAAACAAAGAAATAACAGAATTAGAAAACATATTTGGGGAAAATCAGGGAAAATTGAATGAGGTCTGTACATTAGCTGACATAAGGAATTGCTCTTTTTTGATGTAATAATGAAAAATAATGATTTTGTATGACAGTGTTCTTATTTTGGGCAGATGCATGCTGAAATATTTAGAAATGTTCTATCTATAAAGTTTATTAAAATTTTCAACAAACAAACAAGAACAAAACAGACAGCTAAAGAAAGTATAAAGTATCAATACTTGAATCTACTTCGATAGTATGTGGAGTCTATTGTATTATTCTTTTGTCCACAACTACCATTTATTTGCAAGAAAAACTTGGAAAAAAATTTTAGGGGGGGCTTATTTTCATATTTTATTAAATTGTACCAAAAGGTATAAGACTTAACTTCATTAACAAACATTATGTTAAAATATATTAGTAACTCTGCTTCTTAATGTTTGTAGTAAACTTCTTGTTTAACTTTAGAGAAATAATTAATAAACTAATATTTATGTTTAAAATAAAATAATTTTCATCTAAAATGTGTTGCTTCTGTTAGAAACTATGAAACACTAAATATCTCTAGTTGGTGAAATTCTGTGTAATTTCATTTCCTATTTTCTGATTATTTAATACTGATGCTGCACATTTATTAGCTCTTTATTCTAGGTACCATGCTACATTCTTTACATATAATTTCTTATTGATTCCTTACAAAAACATCTGGGCTATTAGAGAGGTAGCACTGATGAAAGAGAAAAAAAAAAAAAAACGGTAAAATTTTAAAAGGTTTTGAACCACCATAAAATGGAGGAAGGATCTATTCAGGCATATTTGGCGGAATTTCCAAGTGTGAATAAGAGGCTAGCTGAGGGGAGAACCATGAGTTCATTTCATAAAATATAGGGGACTCTAATATGCACAATAGTATTTCTTTCTTCTTGTTTCATAACCCGTGAGCTGAGAAGGTGGATGGATGAGTTGGTCCAAGACTGAGGTCAATAGGGTAAGTGCATTACAAAGAAAATAAAACATGAGTTTAATTATGTTGACAGAAGGAGAGATTGAAATAATGTGCCACATGATCCAGAGAAAGAATGAATCCTTGCTTGGAAAATGGCAGGTCAGGGGCTGGGTTATCAGTACATGGTGGTCATCCACAACAAAGCAATCATTCCTCTTAGCCAGGTCATTAACGGAAGTCCAAATCTGTCCATTACTACATTCTCAAATGTACAAACTACTCATTGCAGACACTTTGGGAGAGGCAGAATATCTACTTGCAGATCTATCTACTAACAAAAGCAGCCTCTGTGTAGGAAGATGGTTTATACCTAGAGGATGACAGCCTCCTGCATGTTTTGGGATGGAGGTTATAGAGGGAAAGATATGAGTTTCTCCCTTAAAAGTACATAAATGTGCCTGGCTTCCAAATGCCATCAAAGCTGAGAAATCAGGAAGAATACATCATGTATCCAGGGCTGAAGATACTTATGAAGTTTAAAAAAGAAATTCTTGATATAGGATAATACGTTTATTATTATCTTTTTTTGCTTTAAAGATTAGAAATACATTTTTTCTGTGGAAAAGACCAGCCTATGATATATGTAGAACATAGCAAAGAAGCAGACAAGTTTTTCTAAGTAAGCTTTGTTGGGAGAAGACTCTTGATAAGCAGAATATTAGCCTCTTAAAGAATGAAGAGAAGATAAGCTGAGTTCCTGTGTCTTATGGAAAGTATGGTAAGTTCAGCCTGAAAAGTTGAGGTTTGATGCTCAAAATGCAATAGACTTTATCTATGTTAGATATACCTGATATTGTACACCTGCCAGTAGCTATGGCTCCTGTGAGAATAGGACTTCCCCTTTTCCCTGGCTCTGTTTTCTTAATTGAAGAACATATTAAATATATTCAATTGGTGACTGTATGCATTAAAATGTCATACTAACATTGAGTCAATTTCCATACAGGGCATCAAAGAAACTCAAAATATAGTAAACTATAGTAATTTCTTCTCAAAAGAAATTTACAAATTAGATGGAGAAAGACAGCATACATTTGAGAAACAAATAGAAACATAGTGTGAACCGTATTTTAATTGACCTACAATTAATAAATAATTGAGAAAACAATGTAATTTGAGAAAGTTTAATGGAGATAAAGGCTTTGAATGAAGTATAAAATTGATTGGCGGATGTTGGGGATATTAATCAATTTAGAAAACAGACACCTAGGGAAAATGGACATAGTCTTTATGTGTTTATATATAGGGTGAAATTCCCAAAGAGAAAGAATATTTTATAAATTAGTAGCCAAAATTTGGGGCTGGGATTGTGGCTCAGTGGTAGAGCATTTGGGGCTGGGATTGTGGCTCAGTGGTAGAGCACTTGCCTAGCATGGGTGGGACCAGGGTTCAATCCTCAGTACCACATAAAAATAAAGGCATTGTGTTGTAAAAAAAATAGGCAAAATTGTATACAATAAAGATTCAATTAATTAACTGAGATTATTCTTTGAGTGTTAAGACAGGAGAATTATTCCAAGTAGAAGATATTAATTGAGTGCATGATTAGAAATATGGTTAATCACAGGTAGATGATATGACCAATGTGGACATCTCAAGTATTTTCCCAACTGAAGAATTAAAAGATTATAAATTTTTACCACATTTTTGTGGTATTCTTTAGCTATCATTAAATATCTGTCTTCACCTTCTTCTTCTTCGGCTTTAACTAAACTCAGAACTACTGCAAAGGCCCCATAAAAATCTTTTACATCTGTGAGGTTTCTGTAGTGGTGATGTCATAAGTAACTAGCAAACAACTTTTCACACACTTAATACTTGGACTGTTGGGTAAGGGGAGAGTGGAGGTGGGAAAAGAGAAGGAAGAAAGGAGGAAGAGAGGAGGGAAAGGAGAAGGAAGGGAATAAGGTGAAACCACTCCCAGGAAATAGGCAAATAGCATTGTTCAGACAATAAGCTATGAACAAAAGTAACTTTAGAAACTTTCAGTGGTGTTCTTTTTTAAAAACTTGAATACTTGAAAGTATAAGAAACTCTTTTTGTGACTTATATGCACAGGGAAGCACCCATTCCATCCAGTCTGAATGATGTAGAAACATGGGTATATGACAGGATCAGTAGATAATGCAAAATCGTAAAAAATAAATAACCAGCTTCCAGACCACTAGGACAGAAGGGAGGAGTTGGGGTTTGGATGTCTGGTGCCCATCAAAGCTCCTGTTAATGCAGGAATATTCAGAAGTAAAATGATTGAATTGTGAGAACGGTAGCCTAACCAACCTACCCTAGTTTAAATAGACTGACTGGGAGGTAACTGTAGGCAGAGTGGGTGTCGCTAGAGAAGGGGGTTACACAGACATGCCCTGAAAAGGTGCATATTCCCTATATTCCCTGGGCCCCTTCCCCCCTCTGTCTTTCTGCTTTCTGACCCTGCGATGAGTTGAGCAATTTTTCTCTTCTGGGCCCTTCTCCCCTGAGGTTCTGCCTCACCACGGGCCCAGAGCAACAGAGTCAGCCATCTTTGGACTGAGACCTCTGAAACTGTAAGCCTCAAATAAACTTTTCCTCCTCTAAATTGTTCTTGTCAGGTATTTTGGTCACACTGATGCAAAAGCTGACTTAAACTGGATCTTTCCAGATCAGGAAAGACTTTTCCTTTCTTCATACCTGAATTAACCACATCCTGAGAAGAATTTGCAAGATGGTACATAATCATAGCTTATTATTCCTACTTGATTGTATAAATATCTGTCTTTATGTCAACTGCTCAATATAATTTATTTCCTTCATCCCACAAAGCAGTCTCAGTTATCTTTAATAACACACATATTTTTAAAGAAGTCTTGAAGCAAAGAACTTTTTCCATTTTATTTACAAATGGATTTTCTTAACCTGCAGTCATTTAGTTGCTGCATAAACCTGAACAAATTTAAAGAATTCCTTAGAGAAACAGCCTTGACAAAGTATAAATCTCTCTGGGTTCATTTGTTTATTCAGCAAATATTTATTCAATCCATTTATATGTATATGTAATACAAAAGCAAGCTGTGTTGAGAGTTGGAGTAGATAATCAAACATAAATCTTTCCTTTATTAGCTGTGGATTTTTGTCCATCGTATTGCCCCCAACTTAACCCATTTGTTATTTCACAGAGTGTCTAAGAGTAAGAACCCAGAAGCAGCTTAACTGAATCCTTCTGTCAGAGTCTCTCCTAAGGCTGCAGTCAAGTTGTTGGCTAGGGCTGCAGACACTTAAAAGATAGCAGAGTTGATTTTCAAGCTGACTCACATGGCTGACAGCAGGAGGCTTCAGCTCCTTGACATGTGAGACATCACGATGACTATTCAGCACATGGCAGCTGGGTTTCCATAGTTCACATAATGAGAGGGAAAGGACAAGGAGGAGAGGAGGGTAAGCCCAAGTCAGACCATCACATCTTCTAATCTAATCTTAGAAGTATCATCACCACTGCTGAATTCCAATAGTCAGGTGGGGTAGCCCTGGTACAGTGTGAGAGAGGACTAAGCACTGTGGAGGAGGCAGGGGTACTGGGGCCATCTTGCAGGGTTTTTTGCCACCTTAGTCTATGACATTTAACCTTCTACTTGTAGACAAAGGCTATAGAAAAGTAAACAAATAAGTTCAATCAACAGTTACAGAAGAGATACTGATTGCTTAATGCTAAGACCTGAAGGATGGAAAACATTATTTGGACTGCACATCAGGGCTCCTACCTTAACAAGTCAATTACCATTGTGAGAGTAATGTGAAATAGAAATGGAATTAAAGGTGTAAGCATGGTTCTTCTAAAAACAGAATCTGGCTTCTAGATGAATACTTAAAGGCTTGCGACTATCCAGCCTGAGTTCACATAGCTTCTAGCTGCACAAGGCTATGAAGAGAGGGTATGGTGTAGAGACCAATTGAACCATAAGTTAAATGCACTCAGACAGGAGACTTCCCTGCTTTCTGTAATTGTGTCTTTGTGTCCTTAAGATCCAGGGATGAGGTCTCAGAATAAGCTAACAGAAAGGGGGAAAAAACAAGGAAAGAAAATTTAAAAGCGTTTTCATGAATCTGCCATTTTTAGAAGTCAAGATCTGAACTGATTAAACTTTACAGTTCACTGTCAACCCTCTCCTTTCCAATCAGAGATGAATCTATGATCCATTTCTTCACAAGAGAAATGTTCCTTCTCTTTGCTTAGAAATGTTATTAATTTAATCACTACTCTTGCTGGCTCAGCTTCAGCATAAACAAAAACATGATAAACAAAAACATTCTTCCTCCTTTGGATCAAACCTGATATGAGAGTTTGCCAGATCCAAAGACTGTACTTGATACAGAAGCAAATGCTATCTCGAGTCAGCCTGTCATTGGCAATGTGTTTCCCACTTGTAGGAAATGGAAACTGAAAGCAATGGTCATGTTTAAAGATGGTAATGTGGTTCACATGATGATATCCTGTTTTTTACTTAGAAGATGTTCCACAGCACACCATTGCCCAGATCTCATTGCAGATTTGAAGGACTGACATCAGTCATCTGCTTACTGCTTTTTCTGCCACAGACAGAGAAAGTGCTCTTTATCCAAATGAGAAAATAACTCCAGAATTAATAGTGCAATGCAAATACAATGACCAAAGGATTGTGAAAGTTTTGAAGCTGTGGTGCCTATTCAAGAGAGGCCTGATGCTGGCCTTTCAAACTAAGCAGAACCCAGGCATTAATGGTGTGCATGTAAATCAAATGCCAGAGGTCCTTGTTGCAACAGTTATGGCCCACACTGGTTTGTCCAGAGTTCAAATTAATTGCACCCACATATTTTCGCACTATGTAAATACAGCATCAGGAGAGGAGTCTGTCCTTAACTGCAGAAGTCCATCCATGTCTAAGGTCCCCAAGCATGCTGAGATATCACCAGAAGATGATTTTGGAAGCACTCACAATACACTTACTGATTGTTTTAATTAATTAGGGCTGAGTCTCTAGAGAGTGCTGCTTAATTCAGGCCAATCCTCCATCTTTAGCTCCCTTGAGGAATTTAGTATTAGGAGGCTGCCATATGTTCTCAAAACGTGGGTATAGATTTAACAATCTAAGCAAAGTACCAAGTTACTTAATATTTAAACATAATGTTTTCTAATGGAAAGGTTTTCTTTCCTCTCAGGGCCATAGTCAATATATTTGAAGTTCCTTTTCAGTGAAAAGTTTTATACTTCTTCACTTCACAAAGTCAAAGCTGGGCTGTTCCTGTGTCATCAAACTCACTGAAGCAGATGAGTTATTATATTGGTGAAATTAATTATTAAAATGAAGACATGCTTTGTTCTGCTTTAAAGGGAAGATAAAAGCCTAAACAATTAAGAATGGTTTCTGTTTCAGCTAATGTGCAATATGGATTCTAACATAATTAGTTGAGTTTGGAAAGTTATTTTTGTATTATCTGTGCCTTCATTTAATACATTTATACATTCATTCATTTATTCATTCAAAAGTATTAATTGAATGTCTTCTGGATGCCAAACCTTGAGAAGGAAGATAGAAATACAAACAGACATATAGGTCCCATAATTTGAAAACTCTTTACTTAATAGATCTATGTAGTCCCCTGGCCCTGAGAGTCAACTGGGTGTTAAATGGACTGTCTATAGTGTTCTTTCCAAAAGCATGACATTTCTCTAAGAAATATGTTCTACCAATACATTCTCAATTTTTTTCCTGGTTTCAGTCCAAATTTGCTTTATAAAATTTAATTTTCCTTAATTGAAATGCTCCTTCTGGTATTTACAGTACAATAATGAGCATAAATCAATTTCTTTAACACAGAGTCATCCTGAATACTGTGTTTGTGTTTTTGTTTGGTAGTTATGTTTTCTTTTTGTCAACATTAGTAGGAAATAGTTCTTTATAAACATGAACATTAAAAATATTCCCTTAAGAACAGAGAGAAATTGGTGTTCTACAATACAGGTTTATACACCCAATAAATACCAGTTGGTTGGATAATTTTTTCATTTTCCATAAACTGACTTTCAGCTTGCAACTTCTCCCAATGATGATAGTATCACCTTTGCATATGGAGAGAGAGAGAGAGAAAGCATTAGTAATTTTCATGGGAAGTTAAATAGTTTCTCACCATCTTTCAAGGTAGCATTTCTAGCAAGGAGTAATTGCTCAAATATGAATAGGATAGGGAAACAGCAGCTCAAAAGGGAAAATATAAAGGAACTTCACAATGATATGTAGCTGGTAGTGCATGTTTCAGCAGGCTCCTTCTAGTGGCCTTCTCATTACTTAAGCCTGACTACTCACTCTCAGCACAGGATTCTGCAGGACTTCCTTCTGTCTTTTCTCACCATTACTTTCTCAGAGTTTAAGTTAACGACTTAGCTTGTCAAGGACTCTGGTGCTTTTCAAAAAAGTACATACAGAATACATCTATTGGAATAATTCTAATTCTTTTACAGCCAGACTTGGAAGCTAAGCCAAAACCAAGTCTCTCTGGCATCACAGTGCTATCAAATTATTTGCTATAACCTTTCTCTGAGATTTCATTACATTTTACTGATTTGTTTATGTTTTTTAGAGGATGAAGAAAAAACACCTGCTACTGTTAAAAAAAAAAAACAAACCTCTGCTATTGACATAGGACTTTACATATTCAAAGCAAGTTACAGTTTATTTAATGATAAGATTAATGATGTTGTCAATTGTTAAATCTATTCATTGACTGATTCTGTTAATCAGGCAGATTTATCCTAGAACTTAAGTGGTAGCAATAGAAAAGTTAAGAATATTTGAGCAACTCTCACAGTAGAAATGAATACCTCACAGTGACCAGAACTCTGTCAAAATAACAATTTTACCTATAATCATCTAGGGATTCTTGGAGAAATAACTAATTCCAGATTAAATTTCAAGGCCACCTTGAAGAGCTTGTTGTGTCAGAAAGCAGGGATGTTTTTTAATCTAATTATATTTTACCAATAGGGCATAGGAACTGACCTGAAAGATCTCACCTGGTTATGCAGGGAATAGTTTGAGAATTTAAAAAATATACTGGTAGCAATTATAATGCATTTAATAATAACATAATGATAATTAAATACATAAGACTGTAACAATATTTGAAAGGGGGGATAAAAGAGGCACATATGTTCTCCTTCACAGAAGAAAGCCAGGCAATGGAGATTTTTAGTGGTAGAATTAGGAAGTCACCATTTTCATCTTCTGAAGTAACGAATTGATTTGTGGAAAGACCATCAATAGAAGTTACAAACACTATGTAACCTATTGTGGGGAAAATGGATATTTACACACATCCCAAAGTGTCACTCTTTCAGTAATTTATTAACTTCAGAAAGAGTGTATCTATAGAACAGAGTGATGGCAGTTCACTGGGACCATGTAGCCCAACCTAGCATTACCAAGAGTGGTTATGGGATGCAAAAAATAATGCACTTGATATTATGAATGATGTCCTCTGAACAAAATGTTCAACCTGAGCCTGACAGTGACAAAACAAGCACCCATGGTCAGAGTATGGAATGCTCTACAAGATAAAACTCACTGTTTAAGGTGTGTTCACTGAAAGGGAGGTGAGACCATTCTGGATTCAAAGAAAATAAAGCCACATTGTGGTCAAATATCATATATAAAACTTGGTTGGAAGTTGGGTTGGGAGCGAGGGGGATGAAAGCTATTTTGGTAAACAGAATAATGACTCCCTCAAAGATGATCATCTCCTAATCCCCAGAATAAGTGACTATGTTACATCACAAGGAAGCAGGGATTAAAGTTGCTAATAACTAACCTTAAAATAGAGAGATTATGCTAAGTTATCCAGATGGACCAATATATAACAAGGAGGGACAGTCACAGTGATACAGTATGAGAAAGATTTGACTAGCCATTGCTGGGTTTAATGATTAAAAGGGACCACAAGCCAAAAAAAAGTGGGCAGCCTCTAGGAGCCAGAAAAGTTAACATTTCCCCTCCAAGAGCTTACAGAGAGGAACACTGTCTTGCAGATACCTTGATTTTAGTTTAATGAGAACCTTCTTATATACCCAGAGTTCAGAGCTACAAAACAACAAGTCTGTGTTGTTTTAATCCACTAAATTTGTGGTAATTTGTTAAAGTAATAAGAAAACTAATAGAAATTTTGGTACCAGAAGTGGAATAGTACTTTAACAAATACATATAAATGTAGACATGGATTTGGAAATGGGCAATAGACAGAGTCTGGAAGAATTTTTAAAAGCAGGATATATTTTCAGAAAAGCTTAAAAAAAAGCCTTAAAAACACTATTGGTAGAAATATGAATATTGAAGGCTTTGTCAGTGAGGGCTCAAAAGAAAATGAGAATCTTATTATTGGCAATTGTAGAAAAGAGAATTCTTGCTATAGATTAGCAGAGAGCCTCCCACCATTGTGTTCCTCAGTTATGCACAAAATGTTTTATATCCTGAAAGTGTAGATTTAGCTGAGGGGCTTTACAAGCAAAGTATTAAAAGTGCAGCCAGATTTCTTCTCAAAGCTCATAGCAAAGAAAAAGACCTGTTAAGTAAAAAGGAACTGATATCTGATAAATTGAGAAATTCTCAGCTTACCCAGATTAGAAAAAAATGCTAAAATTAGGAGACCCACTCTCAGGAAAGCATGCTCTGGGGAGAAAAGCAAAGATATGACTGTATTACTTTAGGCTAGTGCTTTGAAAGATTGAAACATTAGAGTGTTCAATCAGAGAGTGAATTGAAGAGATTAGGAATGTGACTCATGTATCCCCTCAACCCACTCAACAGAATGCAGAATAGACGGTAGAAACCACTTGTATAATTCAGTGAATCTCTGTGATACTCATCAGAGACAAACTTTTTGAGAATTTCATACCAGCAAATATGTTGCAAGAGGATTCCAGGGAAAGTCTTCACCAGTCCTCCATTATTTTCTATGAGAGTAAAGATAGCAGTGACAATTAAATATACCTTTTTTTCTATTTTTTATATTTAGAATAAGAATGTAAGCATTATTTAAATTTAAAAATGTAAGACTTGAACATTTTTTGGAGGCTTAAAGTTTTTCAAAATGAAATGTTGGAAGAAAAAATATTTGAGATATCAAGAAAATGTATAATATGAAAGATTTTCTTCTTCTTCTGTTCTTATTAATGAAGAGTGCAAAGATGTAAATGATGATGTGTCTAAGTGAACAATACTGAGAGGTTATGGAAATTCATAGAAGAACACAGCATGGCCCACAGTGCTGATGAGGGGCTTTTGGGGGAGGAGAAAGAAAGAGAAGGCAGTGTATGAATTGAAAGAAGGCTGTCAGACCCCACAAATTCTGTAGACAAAAAAGAGCCTGATGAAATTATTTAATTGCAAACCATTCGTAAAAAGGAAAGGCAGATTCATATGACAGAGCCTAAATCCCAGAGAAATAATCCCAGCTTTTAATGAATTTTTAGAATTGCTTGATGAGAAATATTTTATTAATTAATTAATTAACTCCAATTAGGTATATATGACAGCAGAATGCATTTTGATTCACTGTACACAATTGCAGCATGACTTTTCATTGCTTTAGTTGTATACGATATAGTGTCATACCGTATGTGCAGTCATACATGTACCTAAGGAAATGATGTCTACCTAATTCCACCATCTTTCCTGCCCCCATGCATACTCCCCAGCTCTCCCTGTCCTTTGTCAAATCAAAGTTCCCCCATTCCTCCCTCTCCCATATGAATCAGTATCCACTTATAAGAGACAACATTCGGCCTTTGGTTTTCTGGGATTGGCTTACTTTGCTTAGCCCGATATTCTCCAATTCCATCCATTTACCTGCAAATGCATAATTTTATTCTCTTTTAATGCTGAGTAATATTCCATTGTGCATATATACTACAGTTTCTTTATCATTCATCTATTGAAGGGCACCTAGGTTGAATATTGAAGGCTTTGTCAGTGAGGGCTCAAAAGAAAATGAGAATCTTGTTATTGGCAACTGTAGAAAAGAGAATTCTTACTATATATAACAGAGAGCCTCCCACCATTATATTCTGCAGTTTTATACAAAATGTTTTATATCCTGAAAGTGTAGATTTAGCTATTATCTGTGCCTTCATTTAATACATTTATACATTCATTCATTTATTCATTCAAAAGTATTAATTGAATGTCTTCTGGATGCCAAACCTTGAGAAGGAAGATAGAAATACAAACAGATATATATATAGGTCCCATAATTTGAAAACTCTTTACTTAATAGATCTATGAAGTCTCCTGGCCCTGAGAGTCAACTGGGTGTTAAATGAACTGTCTGTAGTGTTCTTTCCAAAAACATGACATTTCTTTGAGAAATATGTTGTACCAATACATTCTCTATTCCACCCTGATTTTATTTACTTCTTATCTTCTACTACTTTTGGTATTGATTTGCTCTTCTTTTTCCAGGCTTTGAGGTAAAATGTCAGGTTGTTTATTTGTTGACTTTTTCTTATTTTAATAAATGAACTCCATGCAATGAACTTGCCTCTTAGCACTGTCTTCATTGCGTCCCAGAGATTTTGATCTGTTGTATTGGAGTTCTCTTTTAACTCTAAGAATTTATTTTTATCTCCTCCCTGATGTCTTCTGTTATCCATGAGTCATTCAATAGGGTATTTTTTAGTCTTCAGGTATTGGAGCAGCTTTTCTTTTAAATTTTATCATTGATTTCTAATTTTATTCCATTGTAGTCTGATATAATGCAGGATACTATCTCTATTTTTTTTGTTTGTTTGCTAAGACTTGTTTTGTGGCATAACATATGGTCTATTTTGGAGAAGGATACATTTGCTGCTGAGAAGGAAGTGTATTTGCTCATTGATGGATGGAGTATTCTATATATGTCTGTTAATTCCAAATTATTTGTACTATTATAGAGTTCTATATTTTCTTTTTGTAGTTTTTGCTTGGAAGATCTATCCAGTGATGACAGAGATGTATTAAAGTCACTCAGTATTATTATGTTGTGGTCTGTTTGGTTCATGTATTTGAGAAGGGTTTGTTTGACATAGATTCCCCATTGTTTGTGTCATAGATATTTATGATTGTTATGACTTTTTGATGTATGTGTCCCTTAAGCAGTATGACATGTCCTTTTTTATCCATTTTTATTAGCTTTGGTTTGAGGTCCACTTTATCTGATATGAGGATGAAAACCCCTGCTTGTTTATGTGTTCCACATGAGTGGCACGTTTTTTCCCACCCTTTCACCTTCAGTCTGTGGATGTCTTTTCCTGTAAGATGAGCATTGAAGGCAACGTATTATTGGGTCTTTTTGGTAAATCCAATATGTCAGTCTATGTCTTTTAATTGATGAATTTAGGCCATTTACATTCCGGGTTATTATTGAAATATGATTTGTATTCCTGGACATTTTGGTTTATTTTTGGTTTTTACTTGGTTACTCCTTTGATGGGCCTTTCCTTTAGTGTAGTTCCTCCCTTTGCTGATTTTTATTGTTGTTTTTAATTTTCTCCTCCTTAATGTTTTGCTGAGGGTGCTCTGTAGTGTAGGCTTTCTCACTGTAAATTCTTTTAACTTTTGTTTATCATGAAAGTGTTTTATTTCATCATTAAATCTGAAGCTTAATTTTGCTGAATGTAAGATTCTTGGTTGGCATCCATTATCTTTCAGAGCTTGGTATATATTGTTCCATGATCTCCTTGGCTATGAGGGTCTGGGTTGAAAAATCTGTTGAGATACGAATTGGTCTCCCCCTATATGTGATATAATGCCTCTCTTTTGTGGCCTTCAAATTCTATCCTTTATCTGTATGCTAGGCATTTTCAATATAATGTGTCTTGGTATAGATCTGTTGAAATTTTGCAATTTGGTGTATTGTAAGCCACCTGTATTTGATTTTCCAATTCATTCTTCATGTTGGGAAATTTTCTGATATTATCTCATTGAAGAGATTGTGCATTCCTTTGGTTTGAATCTTTGTGTCTTTCTCTATCCCAATAGCTCTTAGATTTGGTCTGTTGATGCTATCCATAATTGTTGGATGCTCTGTTCATGGTTTCTTACTATCTTCACTATGTGGTCAACTTTATTTTCCAGATTGTATACTTCGTCTTCATTATCTGACATTCTGTCTTCCAAGTGATCTATTCTGTTGGTGATGCTTTCTATTGAGTTTTTATTTGGTCTATTGTTTCCTTTATTTCAAGGATTTCTTATTGTGTGTGTGTGTGTGTTTTTCCCCAGAATCTCTCTTTCTTAAACTAATCTTTTGCTATCTGTATTTGCTCCCTTATCTCTTTGCTGGTGTAATCAATGTTTGCCTGTATTTGCCCTCTTATCTCTTTGTTGGAATGATCAATATTTGCTCATTTAGGTCATGCTTTAATTCACATATCATTTCAATTATGTATATTCTAAACTCTTTCTCTGACATTTCGTCAACTTTGCTGTCCATAGATTCTATTATTGTAGTATCCTGGTTTGTTTGGGGCACTTTCTTCTCTTATTTTTCCATATCGTCTATGTGTGTTCCTTGCAGTGAAGATCTGAGGTATTACACTTTATACCCTGTAATCTTTTTTTAATATTTATTTTTTAGTTGTAGTTGGACACAATATCTTTATTTTATTTATTTATTTATTTTTATGTGCTGCTGAGGATTAAACCCAGGGCCTCACACGTGCTGGGTGAGCACTCTACTGCTAAGCCACAATCCCAGCCCTCTACCCTATAATCTTGTAGTATCTGGGCAGATTACCAGTACCTCACCTTGGTGTTGGGCTTCCAGACCCTGCCAGTGTCCCTGTATGAATGCTACTTCAAGTAATGTGGTTGCAGAAATAGCAGAGGTAACTCGAGCTAACAGTGGGGGTCCCTCAAAATTGATGCAACCTCTTTCAGAGATGGAGTTGAAAGTGTGGGCTCTGCTCTGGCTTTGGGATGCCCGCTTGGAGATGCACCTGCTTCTAGGCCCTGTCTGTTGTTGCAAGGTGGAGGCTACTGTGTGGAGAGGGCTGTGGAGAAGGCCTGGACCTCAGCTTCAGTGTGGGTCTCCTAGTCGGTTGGGCCTATCCTGGGCCTGTGGAAAGGCAGTCTCGGGGATGATATGTTTTAACCTTCCTTTAAAATGTGGGAATACCTATAACTGTTACTCTATGCCTGTCCTATCATTGCATTTTGGGAAAAAGTTAACTTGCTCCTTGAGTTTCTCAAGTCCACAGGTGGAGAGGAATTTTGTCTCAACATGATCAGAACCAGAATTTCATTCTTTCCTGATTTAGATGATGAGATTTGGGACTGTTGAACTGATGAGATTTTGGAATTTGAATTTATGCTTCATGGGCGTTGACAGGTTGAGATGTTAGGATGAGGTAAGAGTATTTTCAAGTGGGACAGATGCAAACCATTGGGGGCCTGACAACAGACTTTGGTAGAGAGGATAATGATGACCACCCCTGAGATGTTCATCTAGTCCTTAGTTTCTTTAAATGTGGAAGAGGAAAGCAGAGGAGTCAAAGTGATACAGTGCATTGCTGGCTTTGAAGATGGAAGACAGCCATAAGCCAAGGAACAGAGGTGCATCTAGAAGCCAGGCAAAGCAAGAAAAAGGACTCTTCCCTAGAAACTCTAGAGCCGCCAGAAGGGAACATCTGATTTGTACATTGATTTTGCCCAGTGAACTCTATTGTGGACTTCTGACTTCCAGTTAATAGAATAATAGATTCATGTTCTTTTTAGACCACTCAGTTTGTGGAAATTTGCTATAACAACAATAGAAGAATATTATAGCTGTCATGTCATTTTAGGAACAACTGGTGAATTTGAATATGAACTGTATTTTAGATGGTAATAAGGAATTATTATTAATTTTATTATGTGTTAATATTTTTGGGATTATATTGGAAAATGTTCATCCTGTAGGACCTACATGCTGGAGTATTTCAGGGTAAAGTATCATGAAATTTGTATCTTTTTAAAAATGCATTTGAAAAAAAATACATAAATTCACAGAGGTAAAATCACTGAGAGAGAAGAAGAGTAAGAAAGGAAATGAGGCAAATATTAATAATTGGTGTTTCCAAGTTAGGCAGTTACATGGTTTTTATTATACAAGTCTTTGAACTTTTCACTCAGTCTTGAAGTCTTTGATAGCATAAAGTTGGAAGAAAACTGTTTGAGACATCAGGAAAATAATTAACATTAAAGATTTTCTTCTTTCTTTGTTCTTGTTAATTAACAATACAAAGCAATGAATGATGGAGTGTCCAAATGAGAGGTTATGAAGATTCTTAAGTGGACAGAAGACCACAGCAGGCTTGGCGTGCTGATGAGACGATAAAACCTGAGTTGAATGTGGAAGAATAAGTGGAGGAACAGGGATGCACCTTCCATAAGATGCATATAGCATGAGCAACTTAAGGAAATGGAAGAATGAGTGAAGGGCCAGTGTGGGTGGGAGGGAGTCTGGGGATGACTGGCATGTGGCAGTATACTTTTGAGGAATAATCAACGGAGTATTTGTTATTCTCCACCACTGGGTTGCTTTGAGAAGGAAAGGGAGAAACAGATATAAGGCAACATGATTCAGTAGGTAGGATCACTTTATTTGAAGGAGATAGACTTGTAAGTAAAGGCACATTCAATGGGAACATTAATGATGTTTAGAAAAGGGATCATTGAAAAGAAAACAGAGATCTAAAATTTAGGAAGGCCAGTCCAGTAGCATGCAATTGTAAATAGATTTGGTGGTGCCTTGGATTAGAGATGTAGAAAGCAGGTAAGATGCTATTTTAATAATCCTGTATGAGTTGATAGTGATGAGTACTTTCCCAAGCTTGGCCTGTGGGAGAATCTCCAGAAAAACCCAACATTAATTCCACCCCCTTCATCTCCTGCCTTTCTTTCTCTTCCCACCTCTTTCATTTCCTTCCCTCCCCCTTTCTTTCTTTTTTTCATTCTTCTTCTTTCCTTCTGCTTCCTTCCATCTCCTTCTCTCCTTCCCCCCCTCCCCGTCTCCCTGGAAAGGCTGGGTTGGGAGACTTTTTATTTGGCTTGCTTTCATGAATGCACTTCAAGGATGTGCCTTCCTCCCTGGCTGGCTCTGTTGCTCATGTTTATTTTGCTGGCAGCCTTCAAGCTCCTCACAGAGAAAGCAACAATAAAAAAAGCAAACTATTTAAATCAAGGGGAAACAAACGTATTTCTAAGAATCAGCCATGTGTTTGCTGAGCTGATAGAAGTTGACTCCTGGAACTCTCTGGCTCACAATTAACTTTAAGGATTAGCAGCCTTTGAGGAGCAGCAGGGAACATGTTATGTTATTTATACTAACCTAATGTTTAGGTGCCACCACTGATCGCTTTCCTCTTTTTCAAGTCTTCCTAGTTTAAGACCTTTTAATTGAGGACCTGTGTAAAAAGTAAGCTGTGTCAAAATAAATATTCCAGCATTGGTTCCGAGAATGCCACGAGTTCCAGAAAATGTGACACCCCAAAAGACTCCTTGGAAGCATAGAGAAGGAGTGGTGGGGGATTGATAGAAAATCTTAGCACTTTCAGGGAAATTGTAGCCTAGAAAAAATGTGAACAAGCACCAAAAACTTAAATGAAACAAGATAATTATAATCTCTCCTTGAGATAGGGAGAGGAAGACATCCATTTTTTTTTCTGTATATACTACCTGCCATGACTTCTTGCTTAAAGTAAAAATAACAGCTGAGATTTTTGTTCTCTTATTCTTTTACTCCATTATATGCCCAACCCAGTGTTCAAAAATTAGACTGAATGAATGTGTAGAAGGACTGAGAGAACAAATGAATGTGCACACATTAATCCACATACCCATTGGCCATGGCTGCTTCTAATCAATGGTGTGCTCTCAGGGAACTCCAGTACCATGGTAATAAGAAGGCCAAAGTATCAGACACCTATCTTATAAAGTCAGCAAATATAATCTTCTTTATTTTTATATATCTAGTTAAGCTTGAATTTTGAACCAACATCTCATCAAGATAAGCAGAATGTAATTTCCTTAAAATCTTAACTATTTTGGGAGGAGGAGTATTTCATGTGCTTCCAGCCATACTTTCAACTGCCAAGATGTGCTTTTTCTGTGGCCCTCAACTGTGTACCTATGGAGCACATTACTTCTTAAAGTATGAGACTTATGAAGGCCCAGAGATTCATCAACCATTCCTAGGTACCTGACCAGTGCACTGCCACAATTCTACTTCTCCAATTCAAGGCCACACTCAAGAGCACTAGGTGAGTCTGTTTAAGGCCCTGTCCCAGGCTGAACTCTCACTTATTTTGTTCATTATTGTATTCCAAGAACACAAAATGGTGCCAGGCACAGCTGCTCAATAAGCAGAGTAGACTAAATGAAGTTCATCTGCTCTCTAACTTTTTAAACATAAGAGAGATTTCATCATTCACTGTCAGGATTTCATGTGCCTTTGGCCTCTCTTATCCAAAATTTATGTCAACCATCATCTCCAAAGAGCTTCTTTATCGATCAGGAAAGGGGAAAGAAGAGCATGGTTCTTATTCTTCAGATGAATCCACAAACCTCTTACCTAAATTGAATTTTGAACCAACATCTTTCCTTTCTTACCAGACAGCTGCGATTTTGAGAAGCAATGGCCAGAAATGGCTCCCTTTCTACCTGCTTATTCTGTTTGTCATCCTGTACCAGAAGAGTTGAACAAAGGTTACTCTAAGTTGAATGAATTCTAAAAGAGATAAGTGATGTAATGGGACAAAAAGGGAAAAATAATGTTAATGGTATTCCAAAATAGTATCCCACCAAAAGTGTTGTGCATTAAATATTTTACCCTGTGTAGGTGGTCTAAGAAAACAGGGAAATATCCCATTGTAATAGGCCAAAGATGGTGGCAAGGAAAGAGTCCATATGTACTGACTATTTTATTTCATTCTTAAAAATTAAATAGGGGACTGGGGCTGTAGCTCAGTGGCAGAGCACTTGCCTAGCATGTGTGAGGCACTGGGTTTAATCCTTAGCACTGCATAAAAAATCTAAAGAAATAAAGGCATGTTGTCCATCTACAAGTTTAATTTTTCTTTAAATGAAATAGACATCTATCAAAGGAAAAATGAGGAAAAGAGAAAAAGAGGAGGCACAATGGCAGCCAGGAGAACATAGTGTAGCAGTTAAGATGGAAAGTTCTAAAATCAAACAAGAGGTGCCTAAATTCAAATTGTGATTTGATGTCTTGTAACTGAGTGATCCTTGGCAGTTAGCTAATCTTTCTTAGCCTTAGTTTTCTAATTCATAAAGTAGAGGTGATAATATATACTTCATAGCATTTTTGTGCAGACAAAATTAGACAACACAAGTACTTAGCAGTAGACAGCGTTTGTTGAGCAATTATTACCAGCTATTTTTAGAGGGCAGAATTAAGGTGATGATAGGAGGGAAAATGAGACTTAAGCTGTAATTTCAACATAATTAAAGATTTGCTAACTGACTAGATGGAGGTGATGGGTATTGAGTGAATTAAAGCAGGACTCTAGTCTGCATAATGGCAGTGGTCAGATTAGACAAGTAGGAACAGGTTTGGGAGAAGGAGTGAAATCATTCTGGTTTACATATGAGAAGGCTGAGATCCTGGAGCACACCCTTGTGAGAGCACTTTGTTAGCTGCCCTAATATATGTGAGGTAGGACTGGGTATCTTCTCCCTTTTCCAATAAATACTAATACATGCTGAATTGATCTTTCTAATGCAAAAACTCATTCAATGAAAAGACACTAATCACTGCCAAACTTAAATAGCTCCAAAAATATCAGAATGCAGAGTTAATTAAAATGGTGAATCATTTTTAAACATTTTTTTTCTGCATCAGGAACTATGCTAGGAAATTATACATTATAGTGCCAGAAACTATACATTATTTCATCAATCCTCACCACAGTGGACGGGGAGCATTTTAACATACAAATGCATGAAGTCAGACTGTGAGAAGTGGCACTCATTATCAAAGGGGAAGTGCATTGTCTTGTTGGAGGTCCATTCTGAATGATTCAGATCCCCTATCTGCCACCAGGACAGAACCAGTATTGGGCCTTTTTCTGGGCTGACTGCAAGGATGTGGCTGGATAAAGCTGTGGGCTTGTACATGGCAAAGAGAAAATGGAGAGAAGCAGTAGATTCAGTGAGGATGTTCTAGGTGTTTGTGTGAAACCAGTAGTCACTTGATGGGCATAGAACAGAGCTCATCTGTATCTTCCTATTGAGTCTCAGAAATTTTAAGATCAATTATCAGGGCCATGGAATATTTTTGGTGATAGATTATCCCTTTATGTCATCCTGATGCTGTGAAATAAGAGTTGTTTACACTGGATTCCTGCACTCCCAGTGAAGTTAGGAGCAGAGTGCAACTCTGGGAATCACTGAAATCAGAGGTTAGGCAAGATCACCTAGAGAGGGAGCATATGCTGAGAAGAGAGAGGTTTAAGAATAAACCTGTACACAAAATTAGCATTGTGCGACCAGGGAGATTTATCCAATGAGACTGAGCAGAGTGCCAGTAGAGGCATGTGAAATTCTGAGGACAAGTGGTATGACTGGAAGGAGAAGGCATAGCTTTCCCTAGTGTAACTGTTCCACCACTGATTCCCAGTAGAGCATTATTATTAACCTCGTGGTGGTGGCAGAAACCACAGTTTAATAGGTTTTGACAATAATTAGTTGGTGAAGACAGCAAGATCAGGACATTCTTTGAAGAACTTTGTGTAAGTATGAGGTGTTAATAGGCTGGTAGTTAGAATTAAAAAAGCATTGAGGAGAGAGGAATATTGTGACATGGAAGAGAATGGAACAGCTTTATAGGTATATGTGTTTATTGGTGGTTCAGTCAGACCTGGTGACAACAATGTAGAGGAGGAAGAGTTTCCTTTGGCTCACAATTTCAGGTTCTCAGCCATAGATAGCCAACTCCATAGCTTTGGGATTAAGGCAGAACATCATGGCGAAAAAGCATAGCAGAAGAAAGCAGCTCAGGACATGATGATCAGGAAGCAGAGGCAGAGAGAGCTCACCAGGGACAAAATATCTCCCCAAAACAGTGATCTACCTCTATCAGCTACACTCTACCTACCTGCAATTACCTCCTAGTTAACCAATATCAGTGGATTATTCTACGGACCAGGTTAAGGGTCTTATAACCTAATCATTTCACCTCTGAAAATTCTTGTACTGTCTCATATGTGACTTTTGAGGGACACCTCATATCTAAACCATAACAATGGGGATAGCTAAGGATGTCAAAGCATGTTCCTGGTGGTGTTTCTATATTTTCTTTGTCTTCAACAGATGTAACAGCATGAGCTCTAAATTATGCATGTGTTGTTTTGGAAGAATGCATCAGGTCAAACACCAGTAGTAGACTGATGGGGCTTGGGGAAAAGAAAAGAAAAAAGGCTGAAATACATGCAGCCCTGGAAATGAACAAATATCAAACAGGGAAGGGTAGTTGTCAGTATTCCTTATTCACCTTAGGCTCCTGTGTTCAGGGAGTCTTCTCAGGTCTTAGATTCCTGTACACTAAATCCATACTGCCCTGAATTGTCTCCCCCTGTGCTAGACACCTGAGAAAAACATACTTTCATTGGTTCTCTTTCCTCTCTTCAGGTAAATATAGACTTGTATTTGTCTTGGTCACATCCTTCTGGTCTTTGCTAGTGAGAGTCTAACTTTTTCTTGGAGGGGGGTCCCAGGAATTGAAGGGGCACTTGACTACTGAGAAATATCCCCAGCTCGATTTTGTATTTTATTTAGAGACAGGGTCTAATTGAGTTGCTCAGCACCTCGCTTTTGCTGAGGCTGGCTTTGAACTCTTGATCCTTCTGCCTCAGCCTCCGGAGCCGCTGGGATTACAGGTGTGTACCACCACACCTGGCAAGAGTCTCACTTTTCACTAACTCATATGGCATATATATTGTATGACAAATGCATTGAAAAGCTAGGAGGCAGATGAAGGAGAGCTCTAGTTGCCTTCTCAGACAGACAAATCCAAGTAGAATGGAGGGATATCACAATCATCTAGGGGGAGAATTTAAAATACACCCACTTTCCAGAGATACTGATAGTGCCTCCCAATAATTTCCTTCCTCCCCCCTCCAACTTCCTTCCTATTCAAAGAATCATATCCCAAATACTGATAGTGTTAGGAAAATTCCTATCCAACAAGTGTGTCATACATATAAACAAACTAGTCCAACTCAATAGACTAATTCAAGCTAAATTGTTATTAGTTGATTTTTCACATGCCTTTTTGAGAAAACTGCATATGAGCCATGAGTAGGACTTTCTAAAGAATCCTGGCGGTCCTTAGAGCTATGAAAGTCACAGAAGAGAGCTAACGAGGTGGTCATGAGATAATTTTAATTGATATATTCAAGGATATGTTATAGGACATCTGGATTCTGAGTGATTTAACTTTTCTGAGCTAACTACTATGTGCTAGACCAGTGGAAAATAATTAATAAAATGAATTATCTGCCAACACAAAATTGGCCCTGTAATAGAGGTGGGGACACTAAACAGTATGATAATTGTGTTCAGTTAGGAGAAAGTATGTGGGCTGACAGGAGGGGCACAGGGAGTCATACTTAATGATTCTAAGGTCAGTTAGGGATGCCTTCTTGTAGGAAATTTTATGTGATAATGACTTTTAATATTTCAGTAGAAGCACTAAATGCTTTCACTGATGGAAATGGACAAAAAATTGGAATTGTGGACCCTGGGACAAGTTGGAAAGCATTTCAGTCTGAGGTCTCTGGGTCCCAATTATACCAAGCACATGAGCTAGGCCAGGAATAGTGTCTGCCTGATTGCTGGATTAGACACAACAACCAAAATCTTCCCTTGAGAGAAATCAATGCTCTCTAGAGACAGAAACATGCTCTGATGAATTTCACCAGGAGGGCTTTTCAGGCTCTGTACCCCCACCCCCTATTGAATTTACTCCAAAGAAAATGTAGAACAAAATCTAAGAATAAATCAGCTGTTTTTTTTTTAAATCACAGCTGTGAATACCACTAAAAAGCAAAAGTCTGTGAGAAATAACCTTGATTCATAATGCTATGCGTACTGGGTGAATGGCTCAATAAAACGCAATATTTCAGATAGATTGCTGGGTTGGGGTGACATCACAGGCAGGGACGAACACAGAACACTCCATACACAGCAATGCAGAGCACATTGTAGAGTGATGGGGACTGTTAGCAATACGCTACCTCTGCGCTCATTGTATCTTTTTTTTTTTTTTTTAATTTTTTATTGTGGGTTGTTCAAAACTCATTGTATCTTAATTGATGTAAATGGCCTTTGAGACATGTGTGATAGGAACATATCGGTGAAGAAGCACACATAAAAAGCTTTGCTTCTCCCACCACTAATGTTATTTTATTAAAAAAGGAGTAATTGTAAATCCTACTGAAGCTGAGAGGAAACAATTCTTTCAGAGGCACGTAGCAGGAAATAAAACAGAAAAGGAAAAATATTAACACTTCAGAATTATCTTTGAAAGGAAAGAGCAAACATCTCAGTAGAAACTGCTTACCATTTCCCAGATCCCTATAAATTACCAATCAGAAATCCATAAATTATAAGTTAAGACGTTCCTTAGAGATTTCATTTTTTACGAATTTGGATCCACTATTTTTCCTATAAATATTAAATTGATCTCTTTAATTCATAACTCATACATTGAAAAGACTCTGATTATGGCCAAAATTAAACAGTTCCAAATCATGTCAAAGTGCAGATTAAATAATATCTTACCATTTATTAAACATTTTTCCTGGGCCAGGAAATGTGATACGGAATAATACATTATATTGCCAGCTGCTATATATGATTTCATTTTTAATTCTTACAAACACTTCACATGGCATTTACTATCCCCTTTTGCAGATGAGGAAATAGCAATACTGATCATAAAGCAATTTTCTTAAGGTTATATAATTAGGGTGAAAACAGGCCCAGAATGTACTCATAAGCAGGCCTGTCTCCAACACCATGCTGGATACTTGATCAGAATCTGGCCATAGACAAACATTTCAGACATTTGTTCATTCAATTGCTCAGTATCCAGGTCTATATCATGCACACAATTTGGGTGCAAATAGGCTGTGTGTGTAGAAGCAGAGGCATCTGCATACCTGGGTCTGCCCTTTCACACTTTCTAATCCCAAATTTGATGCAAGTTAGGCAACTAACGAATGAGAAGCATTTTTAAGTTGACATGTGATTCTATCAACATTGAGGAATTCCTCCTTCTGTTCCTCCTCAACACTGACCACCACCACAAGAAGACACAGAGTAATATTCCCTCTTTTTCCAATGTGCAGACCTCAGTTTGGATATTTTCACCCCTGTGTCCATTAGAGAGAATAGCAGCAATCTGAACATTTCCTAGGCTTGTAACACTGTTTAGATTCTGTGCCTTGACTTGCAGGGAGACTGTACCAGGGCCAGGCCTTCAAGTCAGGTTAGCTTACCCCATCAGACTTCTCAAGCAAGATTCTATGACAGCCAGTGTGCTCTCCTTTCCCATGGCCGTGTTGCTACAGTCTCACGGCATATCTTAGTGTGGAGCTTGACCTCCTTATGAAACATTTAGATGAAGAAAAGAAATAGCAAGGTGCATGACAGAGCCAAGATGACTCAGCGGGATGTGGGACACAAGGCAGTAACTTGAGGAAAAGATTGAGGTGTGCAAAAATATGGATTTGATGAGTTTAAGGAACTGATTATCAAAAGGAAAGAGAGAATACAATTCCATATCATTTGAGAACAGCTATGGCTGAAAACAGCTCATTCCTGAGCTTTATCCATGGACTGTTCAGCTAAATTACTCACTTAGTTCTTTTCTAATTTATTTACATTCTCATTTACATTCATTTTTATATGTATTTTATTCTGCTTATGTCAATTTGACTTGTATTTCTATTACTTACAAATGAAGCAACTCTAATGCAAATAACTAGTGGGTAATTTGCATTTCTGACAGCCTCCAGATAGGATGGCCTGATGTCTGTGCCTGATTTAGGAAGGAACATGGTCCCCTCGGAGCATTTCTTAACCCATACCTTGCACTCATACCTCTATGTCCCCAAACCACTGCCCCTTGAATAGTATCCTGTACACAACAGTCTCTTAATGTTTGGTTTGTTGAATAACAATGAAAGGACAAGCCCTAGAGGTGAGTGGAATAGTATAGCTTCCTAGATTTGAATGAAAAGAATGGCTTTCTTGGTAGGAAAGAGACAAATCCATGAGCACTGGAAGGCTTATATTGTACAATGGCAGAAAGTAAGTAAATAATATAATACTTTACCTCTACCAGCCCATCTCAGCTGGAGCCACTGATTCCTGTCATCTGCAGGCTCAGCAACATTCCATTTCACAGCTGATCCTGACAGGGGCTAAGTGTGAAGCCTTAGCTCAACTGGCTGTCAGAATTGGAAACTAGCCTTCCTTCTATCCAACCAGGTATACAGGTAATGTGAGTAATTATGGGGCACAGGCTTGCCTACCAAATACTAGGCTTTTTAAAATTCCCCTCCCTTGTCTCCACTTTAGGTTTCTTTCACTTCCATTTCTCTCTAGAACTCTGTCCATGAAGCTGAGTATGCCTGGCTGCTTAGCCATTGCTGGCTTATCTTATGGATCCTGCTTTACATGCAACATGTACACAGCTGACATCTTGTTTTACACATATGCTCTGGTCCCTGTGAGTTCAGTGTCATGGATCATTTTAGAAAACAGGACAGGCAATCTCAGACTTTCTCTTTAGTAGCCTGTGCAGTTTGTTCCTTGATTTTTTTCAGATATTAACTCCTACCCTGCTGTGTGGCCCAGTCACCATGCTCCTTTGAGCCCTGATCATTAGACCATGGGGCTTCCTGTGCAGATGTCCATCCCCAAAGCTATAATGTGACCAGTCCGTCCTTCTTCTCTCTCATCATTTTAGTTGCTGAATCACAAATGTCTGATGTCTGTGCTTGATTTATGATGGGCAGGAGGCAGAGGAGACTATGCTTGCACATAACATCATTTAGGTAGAATGCAGACAACTTCAAAAGATAATGCAGGAATATTTAGTTTTATTTTAGTAAAAATTGAGGAGTTATCATATGCTCTTGGAGAGTAAATATAAAAGAGATTAGTTTACCTTAATAACTGTAGAAGTGATAATCAGTTCGTTCTTTTCTGCTTCCTTGTCTTAGAAATTTGTTCCTTCAACATAAATTCAGCAAGGTGTTTTTATGAGTGACACAGCATCCCATCCACTATGTCTTAGGTGGTTGGGCTAGGGGTAGAAATCTTAACAGAGCTGAATCTATATGACTTCAAGGTTGGGAAGCAGAGAGATTGAACCAGTTATATCAGTTGTTGACAATTTCTTTCTTTCTTTTCATTTTTTTTTTCTATAAAAGGCCAGATAGTATTTGACCTTTGTGAGCCCATCACTCTGTCATGACTACTCAACTCTTGTCACTCTAGCATGCAAGCAGACACAGGTAATACATAAGTGATTGGGAATGGCTGTGTTGCAATGAAAATTTACTTAGATAACAGGAACCAATCAGCATTTGGTCTGTGGGCTACAGTTTTCTGAGTCTTAAGACACATCACAATGGGTGTTTGAACTGAAAGACTAAATTGGGTGAGAGTACAGGCTTTTGGGGCTATGTGGATATTAATGATTAATTAAAGAAAGCCAATTACCAGAGAGAAACATGGTTGAGGCTCACATTGGCAAAAAGGACCAGAGAAGAGAAGCCATCAAAACTCTGAGAGATGGTAGAGAGAGCCTTGAGTCCCTATTCTCCTCGTCCAAATCCCACAGGACTCATTTGTTCTTTATTTCCTCATCTTGGACGTGTATATCATTGCCTTTGGTTGTTTTTTCAGTTAACACCCGCTTAATTTTCATAGTTTATTATTTTTGTAACCCCCCAAATCCAGTTAACACAGGAACTAAGCCAGGTGGGGTTCTTGCTTGCAAGCACCTGAACCAAACCTGGTGTTTTAAGCATAGCTGGGACTGGTTTTAATCAGGTGTTGTGAGACCCGCAGGCGTGGAAATGACTGTCCAGAAGAAATATTTTTTTTCATACTCATGGAAACATGGTCTGCTATAGCCTTCGGGAAGGCCATATAGGAAAGCACCAGGATCAAGCAAGAGGCACATGAAGGAACAGGGGAAACAGACCAGAGCATTCATGGTGGTTTCCATGGGGACAAAGAGGAAAGGACCAGTTAGTAGGTTTAGGACCAGCTTGTTTGACCAATCCCAGTGTGCTATGAGGCTACTTAACTCTGAGGTGATTGGGACAGGGGAATAGTGTCACATAAAGGAGGTATGAGTTCCAGATCAACTGGTTGGAAAAGGAAAAGAGTGCCTGTAACTGAGTCCTATATCATCTCCAGTAATTGGCTAGTTCTAGGAGGTGATGTCCGTTAGGGTCAGCAAAGCCCTGAGATGTCACAGTAAAAATAAAGAAACTAGAAACATGGTTATTACACCTGGATAACTTAAATAAGAAAAGAATTTGCTGAAATAATATATTGATTGAATAGCTCACTGAATTGATGGAGAGAATATAAAATTAGATTGGAAAATGGGCAAGATTCCAGAGAGGTTCAGGAAGTGAAAACACAGCTGGCACCTCAGCCCTTGTTGCCCTGAGCAGCAAGTCAATGCTAGGTCATTATTTTGAGTTTTTTTTCCTAAAAAAAAAAAAAGAGTTTTCTCATTCTGGGCCTGGGGTGAAGTGGGGGAAGAAAAGTCAAATGTTCATGATAGCTGTTCAGCATGGATTGAAAGATGAAGGGACTAGCATTTAGATAAATAGCCAGGGTTGGAGAAGAGAGAGATTATTTGTTATAAAATCGTCCGGATATCCAAGAAGGGATTCTAGACATTTGAGGGTGCATGGCAATTGATGGAGGAATGAAAGAAGAACCAAAGATATATCTGAGATTTTGATGCAAAAAAACAGTGGTGTTGTTAATAGAAGTGCGCTGAGTTTTATTGATCCCAGGATATGTACATGTCAATACCCAGGGAAGGGGTAAAAATGCAGCATAGGAGTTATGGTGGTCAAATGGGGTGAAGAAGGGGGTGCACAATTTTCTTGAATATTTTGGATAATCAAGTTTGGAGGGAAGGAAAATTGTCTGTGGTAGTATGCCGCAGTCTGGCTGGGCACAATTCACGAGCCACTTGTCAAGCAAAAAGGAACTTTATTTTTAGAACACACTCGCTATACCACAGAGCTCTTCAGGAATTCCCTCAGAGCCCAATTGCCACCACCAGCTTCCAGCGAGCCTCTCAACCCCCTGACTCCTCCCGCTCTTGAGGCCAATTGGCTGGGTCCTGTGGGCGGAGCCAAAAGAGTCCCCCAATGAGCAGCTCTGTGGTCTGAAAGGGTGGGGAAACAGTCCAATAAGCATCACAGAGGAGCCAATCAGCTGGCAGCTGGAAGTTTGCTGGGGCCGCTGTGAGCCAATCAGCTGGAAGTTTGCTGGGGCCCCTTCAGCTGTGGCTCTTAACAGAAGTATATAATTTAGAGATGTTAAGAAAATTAGATAATGGCAGACTGACCCTTGACAAAAATCTAATTGGTGTATGAAAAGAGAAAGAAGAGCTCACATAATTCAGTTAAGACTAATGGTATAGTTTGGGTGTGGTTTGTCCTCCGGAGATTCCTGTGCTGGAGTCTTGGTCCCCCTGTGGTAGGATTCAGGTGGTGAAAGCATTAAGAAGTAGATCTTTAGTGGGAGGTGATTAGATCTTTAATAGGGTTTGGTGATTCTCTAATGTGATTCATTCTTGCCGCCCATAACAGCAGGTTGTTATAAGAGAATCTAGTACCTCCCTGAAATCTCTCTGGCTTCCTGTCTCACCATCAGATCTCCTCTGTACCTGTTCCCACCAATGTGGTGCCATCTACCATGAGGTCATCACCAGAGCTGTACAGATACTGACACCCTGCTCTTGAACCTTCAGAACTGTGAGCTAAATAAACCTCTTATTTTATAAAGTATCCAGTCTTGGGTATTTTGTTACAGCAACACTAGATTACTAGTATGATAATCTGGAGGGGAAGTAGGAAAAATCAGGAGCTTGAAAGAAATGACTCTGGTCTATGACCAGGAAAAGTTTTTTTGGATTCATTTAGATGGAAAGAGAACAGCATCAAGACAGATCAGAGTTAATAACTGTGTCCCAGAGAAACAATGTCCACAGTATAAAGTACTTACACATGATTGGCAGAGGAAAGGAACATATATTCCTTAATTTTCTCTAATTCTACTACTTACTTTTGCTCTTTTCCTACCACTTCAGCCTTATCTGATTAGTTAATATAAACTTGCAAAGGCTCCAAACAATTCAAAGAAAGTTGATTTACTAGTATCCATATTCTCTCTCTTTCTTCCCTCTCTAAGGAACTCCTTTGTTGTATGGACCCAGGAAAGTCAAAGTGGAGAAAAGATCATGTTTTGCTAGAAAACCACAGCAAGGTGGAAGGAAATGGATAAGGTCTTCATTCTTAGCTGACCCAAGGAAGGGAAGCTGGGCCAGAGAGACACTGGAGGGCAGCTGTGAAGAGTAAATGTCCTCCAAAGGAGGCAACTGTATTTATTTATTCATTTTCCATTGTATATTATTTATTTATTGTGTTTTGAATCAGGTGGGACTTCATGAGTTCTCAGGTCTTAATGCTCATTTTTCATACTGAAGGTAATACAAAGAACACACCCTGAGTTGATGTAAGATGAAAAGTATTAGATATACACCTCCTTTTAAAAATACTATTAAGATCCTGATTCATTGCAAACATCAAAGTATGCCCAGGGCTTAGAGTTCTTCTCTCCCTCCTTCCTCCATTTTCAGTTCTAATCAAACATGGAGGAAAATCAATAATGAACAAGTTTTATCCTTTGAGCTACTGGAACCTGCTGAGGTCTGTGTATATATCAGCACCAAGTACACTCTCTCTCTCTCTCTGTCTCTCTGTCTCTCTGTCTCTCTCTCTCTCTCTCTCTCGCTCTCAGACGTCCCAGCAACTATCTCTAGCCAATTCCAAGTTCTAAAATATTTAGTTCCTCTGAGACATTAGGGCTGCTGACCTGTTTCTTCCTCTTTCTTCCCCTCCCTTAACCCTAGGTCCCAAATCCCATTCATCTTCATGGCCCCCACAGAGTCTGATTAAACTCTGCTGCAGCCCTACTTCCATTCTGGGCTGAACCACTCACAATCGGAGGAGGTGGAGGAAATGCAAAAGGCAGAAGAGCATGCAAGAGGCTGTCCAAGCACCCAGTGTGGTGTGATGGGTCCCGACAAGATTTACGGGCCCTATATCACAGCTGAAAGGCTGGAGGTGGTAAAACCCGAGCGCTGGCAGTAATTTATAGGAGTTTGTTATGACAGACTTCTCGATTGAAGATGAAAAAGATGCCATTAAAACAAAACCAAGCTATCAGGGATGTTGTTGTAAACAACAGGCCTCTCTACACAGCCCCAGCATCCAGCAGATTCATAATTCTCAGGAAGTTGAAGGCATGTGGGCTCCAATGGAAGAACTCTGCCTTCAAGCCTCCATAGAAAGATGAGAACAAGACAGATCTGCTGAGGAGGAGCTGGTGGACTTCCCCCCTCCTTCCTCCTTTCCTCCATCAGAGGCCACTGTGCCCTTTGAGAGTTGCTCTCCACCTGTGTCAACCATGACAGACACACTGAGGATGATTGCTGGTAGGACGCACACTCTTGGGGCTACTGGGTTCTGTTCCAGGCTGCTGCAAGAATAAAACAGTACACAGCTTATGCACAGTTTCATATTCTAGTTAGGGTGAACTTGACCTTTCTCTCCCATTCAGGTGTCAATCTACATAAATGTAAGTTGCCCCCTGTTGCTTTAAAACAGTTTCTGTACAGGGCCAGATCCCAACAGTTTGGAGTTGCAGAAATAAATCAAAAAGCAAATTAAGCCCATAATGAAGTCTTTCTCAAAGCTCTAAACAGGGGGTCTCATTCACAATGCTCTGATTATTAAAATGGTGTTTCCTTATTGGCTGTTCCCTCAAGCTTCCAGCAACACCCTGCTCTACTCCTTAAATACCAAGGTCCATCCCTATATTCTCAACCATCCAGATTCATTATCATTCTTCATCTCTTTCCTTTCATTCACATCTCATTCTTTCCTTTGCTTGGGAAAACTTCTTCCCATCAGCAATTATTTTGCTCCTTCAAAGATAAACCCAGGCAACCGATTCACTTTTTGGTTATTGGCTTTCCTCTAAAGTATATAGTTACTTTTATTTTGAAGCATAGAATCAATGGAACAAGGAAGACAATTTCTCATAGAGTCTAAGGGGAGGACAAGCCACTGACAAAATCCTCAGGATTGGGATGGCATCAAGGATTGAGCTCAGTTATAGGACAGAGATGAGAGCAAGAGGTATTCACCATAAATGAATATTTTTGCCTCTGTTTGGGAGGAGCACAAATAAGAGAGACCTTCTTATGGAGAGAACTTGAATCTAATTCATTTTTATGTTTAAAGTAAGTAATTTGCAAGGGATAGCACTCCATCAATTACAAGGACTCACTTGCTATTCCATGCCATAACTCCAGCACAGAGCCCACAGAGAGGGTAGCATGCTGTCAGGACCTCGCCTGCTGGAATGGGCCCCACACTGGATTCCCATGTCCCCAGACTGCTTTCCTGCTGCAGGGCTTCATTTCCTTTCCTCTGAGTGCCGGCTTTGATCTCTGCTTTCCCCTGTCAGACAGCTCGGGGCTCTGGCGGGAGAACAGATGCAGGGAGAAGCCCTTGCCGTGATGCAAAGGTAAGAAGAATGTTTCTTAATAAGCAATACCTGAGATTAAAGAGGTGCATTCAGCTTCATTTGGCTTAAAAATGCCTTGTTGCAAAGCACTTGCCAGTATTAATGTCTCTTCCCCCTCCACAGCCTCCCTCTGTACAGTTCTGGAGCTCAGGGACATTATTTTCCCTTCCCAGCATCTTTATTCCATCTCCTCTCCCCACCTCCAGTCTCTCTACCCTCTGATTCTTATCATGGCACAAGTAGCTTCCAGTTAACCTGCCACTCCTGAATTCTACTCAGTGGGGATTAAACCAGAATTAGTGGTGGGTGGAGTAAAACCCAGGTCCAGAATTCCATACAGAAAAATTAGAGGACAGAATTCCTCCTCAGTCCATGATGACAGCCACTGACCTGTGCATGCAGAAGCTTATCTTTTGCAAATATTATGGTGGAACCACAGGACATTGTGTCTATATCTGGACTTCGTAGTGGTAGATATATGCACATGAGTCCACAAACTCTGATATATTCCTGAATTGTATGTTAGTTTTGAGTTGCAGTCTTTTGATTTAGATCATGGGCTCTGGTCTTGTTATGGACTGAATACTGTGTTCTCTCAAAATTAACATGTTGAAGTCCCAATCTGTTAACAAGTCAGTATTAGGTGATGCAACATGTCAGTATTAGGCTATGGTGGTTTGGAGAGGTAATTGGGTTTTCTTGAGCTCATGAGGGTAGACTCACCATGATAGAATTAGTGTCTTTAAAAGAAGAAGAGACACCAGAGAGTGCTCTCTCTCCCTCTCTTTCCCTCCCACCCTCCCTCTCTGCCTCCCCCCACACCCCACCCCATGAGAGAACAAGCAAGAAAACAGTTGTCCACACCTCAGGAAGAGAGCCCTCACCAGGAATTAAATTAGCCATCACCTTGATCTTTTAGTTCCCAGCCTCCAGAAATATGAACAATAAATGTCATCTCTTGAAACCACTTTGTTTATGGTAGTTTGTTAGAGAAGCTCATGAAGATTAAGAGAGGTCCTGCATGTCCAGCATTTAACTCTTAGCATGGATACTTTCTGGAAGTGTGACCTTAAAACAGATCATTTAATATCCTTGTGTCTTGCTTCTCTCATCTATAAAGTGAGGCTAATATTTCAGCCCTAACAGGGATGTTACAAGAGGTTTTTTTCATCCCCATGTTGTACACAAAACCCTGGGGTCTCGTGATGTTCCTAGATATCAGGGTAAAGGAACTGCTGGTGTGTTACTATTATCCTCTTATGTCCCTGGGCATCCATTCAGATGACACCTGGGTCATCTGAATGTACCTGGGCCCTTTAGATCTAGTGAATGTCTACAACGTCTCTCATCATCAATGGACTTGGAAATCTTGTCAACACTATGTGTGTGTTCATTAGTCTAGATTCTCCCTGCAGATATTTCTTTCTTGGGACCCTACCTGATCTTTAGTGGTGTGACCAAAAAGAAGTCACACCTCTAAATTATTATTATTATGGTTTGGATCTGGAATGTCCCCCAGGTCTCATGTGGAAAGCATGGTCCTATCACAAGGGCTCTGACCGCATCAGTAGATTAACCAGTTTAGTTTGATAGTTTACATAGACTACTGGGAGGTAAGATCTAGAAAGAGCAAGTGGGTCACTGGGGGTTTGTTCTGGAAGGGTTTGTCTTCTCAGGAGCTCCTTCCCACTCTTTCTTTCTTTGCCTTGGCTGCCATGAACTGTGTAGTTCCTCTGCCATGCCTTTCCACCATGTTATTTCTGCCTTGGAGTCAGCCATCCATTGGCTGAACCTCTGAAACTCTGAGCCAAAATAAATCTTTCCTCCTTTAAGTTTTGTATCATTTTTTTTTTTTTTGGTCACAGCAACACAAAACTAACACAGTGATCATTTCAAATCCCTCTAGTGAAGAAAATAAGACTTTTGGAAACAAAATGAGAAAAGCTTTTTTCCCCCCTCTTCTTTCTACCCTACTCTATTCCTCCTTAAGAAGAGTGAAAGAGGCTATTGATTAACTGAAAATGGAGAACAAAGGAGAAAAAACAAGGAGAATAAAAAACAACTTGATAACTCTAAGTATTGGCCAGAACTCCACATTTCAGATCAAGATGGTCTATGAAAGTTCTAGTACTGGGCCTTAGAGCAAAGGAATCAGAACATTTGGAGACACAGCCAAGGATTTTACATTTTAAGCAAAGCCTTCTCATCATACACAATACACCAAAATCTATGAACAAATCTCTTCCCTGAACGTTTACCTCTCTAATAACCTATTTCCACCATTTTCCAAAAGGAGATTAAGAGAGAGAGAAAAGTTGCGTCCAGAAAGGCAAGCTTAGGTGATTCAAATGCAGGTGAAATTTGGGGATATTCTAAGTAGCAAGAGCCAGGAGAACAGGAACTTCAGGTGTTTTTTAAAGCTAGTGGAGTGTATAGTGTAGACGAGAGCAAAATGGGCATTAGCCTACTAGTGACCCGGAGACTGGGAATTCTCAGAGACTCCCATGAGAGGGGAAAAGCTCAGGCATACTTCTTGGGAGGTGGTCATATTGATATACTAGATTTATAGAAAAGCTCTTAAAGTAACCATCTCTGAAAGCCGTAAGTTAGTAATGCCAGATTGACATCGAGGTTATAGTCTTTATATTTATGATGCAATATTCAATAATAATAATACCAATTAAAGAAGACTCTAAGGTCTGAGTCTTTTTAGATCAGTGGTATTTCCCTTAGCATGATATGCCCGACTCCTCCCTGGCTTTCTTCACACATCTCAATAAGGTTCCTTTTCTAACCACTATGACGGAACATGGTTAGTCTCTTGTCTAAGTTGAAAACTTTATCAGATAATCCTGACCTGAGTATTACCCTCATTTTCACACTCCTCTTGCCACTGTGTTAAGGTAAAACCATTAAGTCAACATAGACATGGACAGTGATGGCTATAGGGTTTACTCCAAAAGAGCTTAAACCCTATTGTAATAGTGTGATTTGCTTGTTGTGGGAGCTGAAAAATTAATTACAACTATACATCTCACACTTTTTCCTATTCGATCACTGAGCTTTGGTTCAGAGTTAGTTCCCCAACTTTTTGTTTCATCTATTTCTTGAATTTTTGTTGTGGTTTCAATTTCATTGATTTTGGCTCAGATTTTAATTATTTCCTGTCTTCTACTGCTATTAGAGTTGATTTGTTCTGCTTTTTATAGGGCTTTGAGATGTAATGGTAGGTTATTTATTTGGTGACTTTTTATTCTTTTAAATAATGCACTCAGTGCAATGAACTTTCCTCTTAGAACTGCCTTCGTAGTGTCCCAGACTTTTGATATGTTGTGTCACAACTTTTACTTATCTCTAAGTATTTTTTAAAATTTTGTCTCTGGTTTCTTCTACTACCCAGTGTCATTCAATAGTGTATTATTTAGTCTCCAGGTATTAGAGTAGCTTCTATTTTTCGTTTTATTGATTTCTATTTTCATTCCATCATGATCAGATAGAATGCAGGGAATTATCTTTTTATTTATCTATTTATTTATTTGTTTGTTTATTTAGTATTTGCTTTGTGGCCTAAGGTATGGTCTACTTTAGAGATGGATTCATGTGCTTCCCAAAAGAAAGAGTATGAAGTTCATGATCGATGAAATTTATTATATATATGACTGTTATGTCTAAATTATAAATTGTATTCATTTGTTTTATAGCTTCTTTATTTAGTTTTTGTTTGGATTATTTATCTAGATGATGAGAGAAACATGTTAAAGTTAACCAGCATTATTGTGTTGTGGTCTATTTGATTCTTGAAATTAAAAAAGGGTTTTTGTTGTTGTTGTTGGAGGAGGTGTACTGGAGATTGAACTCATGGGCACTTTACCTCTGAGTCACATTCCCAGCCCTATTTTGTATTTTATCTAGAGACAGGGTCTTACTGAATTTCTTAAGTGCCTCACTTTTTGCTGAGGCTGGCTTTGAATTCAAGATTCTCCTGCCTCAGCCTCCCAAGCCACTGAGATTACAGGCATGGGACACCATACCTGGTTATTTCTTGTCTCTAATTTGAATTAGTTTCTCATGTGAGTGATTATTCTTCTAGAGTAGCTCCTCCCTTTGCTGATTTTCACTTTTATTTTTTATTTCTTCTACATGAAATAGTGTAATGAGTATGTTTTATAGAGCAGGTTTTCTAGTTGTGAATTTTTTTTTACTTTTGTTTATTATGGAAGGATTTTATTTCATCTTCAAATCTGAATCAACTTTTGGTTTTGTTGATTCTTCCTAATTGGGTATGGTATTCTTGGCTGAAATTCATTTTCTTTCAGAGATTGGTATATATTATTCCAAGACCTGCTAGTTTTGAGGGTCTGAGTTGAGATATCAGTTGAGATCTGGATTGGTTTTCCTCTTAACTATTAGCTATCACTCTTCTTTGGTGGCCTTTAAAATTCTATTCTTATTCTGTATGTTAGGCACTTTCATAATAATGTTCCTTGGTGTGGGTCTATTGTAGTTTTGTATATTTGAGGTCCTTTAAGCCTCTTGTAACTGGTTTTCCATTATGTCCTTAAGATTTGGGAAATTTTTTGATAATTATTATATTGAAAATATTGTGAATTCCTTTGGTTTTTATCGCTGAACCTTAATCTTAAGTTTGATTTTTGTTATGTTATCCCATAATTTTTGGAAGTTCTGTTCCTGGTTTCTTACCTTCTTTTCCCCATAATCAACTTTGTTTTAAAGATTATATACTTTGTCTTCATTGCCTGAAACTCTGTCTTCCAAGTGATGTAGTCTATTAGTGATGCTTTCAATTGAGTTTTTAATTTGGTTCATTAATTCCTTCATTTTGAGTGTTGATTCTTCTTCTAATTGATTCTTCTTCAGGATCTCTATCTCCTTGTTGAAATGATCTTCCACTTCTTGTATTTTCTCTCTGATTTCATTTCTTACATCGTCTTACCTTATAAATTAGTTTTACCATGAATTTTCTGAATTCTATTTCTGACATTTCCTCCACTGTGGTGTCAATGAAGTCTAATGTTGAGGTGGTCTGGGTTATTTGGGATGATTTGTTTCCTTGCTTTCTCATGTTGTTTGTTTGTCAACCCACCTATCTGCATGGATCTGATGAACGGTTCCTACCTCATAGGTAAAGACATCCACAGACTGAAGGAAAAAGATGGTAAAAAACATATCATTCATATAGACATCATATATAAGCAGGGGTTTCTATCTTCTTTTGGAGTTTAAAAATTGTTACCCAGACTAATACAAAGCAAATCTTAAAATACCTACACTAGCTAAATTTTCTCTTCTTTTAAGAATTCCATATAGGATCCTTTCTAAATTTACCATGATATGACTTATTCTACCCCAGCAGCCACTGCAATGAAACACTGACTTCAAACAGGGACAATGTGAAAGAACTTCCCCTCACTGCAAGGTCATCCTGATCACTTCTTTCTGCCCTTGGTTTCTGTTGTACCAGAGCCTTGAAATGTTAAAGGACTGAGTGTTCACACAAAGGAAACCAGGAATACAATATAAGCAAATTTGTAAAGAAAACAAAAGGAGACAGAAGCAAGGTGCAGAGGCAAACCAAAGTCTGCTCCTTGAAGCTGCCAGCTTTATTTATATCAATAGGTTACATTAGGTCATTGGCATCATTAGTACATATTGTTCATTGTATAGGCAGGTTACAGAGTTAGCAACATTATGCAGCTTATTCCTCAGTTACATACTAAGTTGCAATGTGCAATGTTAGGAGCTTTTGTGTAGCTCTCAAGAAAGTCCATCGTGTAAATTACTGTTAGGTGACAGGTTTAGGCACAGTGAAACACTATGGCCATCTAACAAGAGAATTCCTTTATTCCCAGGAGCTGAGTGTCTTAGATCAAGGTCAAGGCTAATAAGATTCTAGCACAGAGCCTCCTCATGGAGGGCATTACCACAGCAGCTAGGCATTGCACGAGTATTAGTTATCTTACTATTTCCTGGAAGAAACAGCAGAATATTCCAACCATGGAAAACAAAACACCAATTATTCCTCCGGTGTTTGCTCACCAGAGGAAATTCACTGACTTGTACATTTCCACAGCTAGAATCCTTACCCAAATTAACAAATACTAGGGCAAAATTTCACCCAAGGGGAAAAAAGACAACAGTTGAATTCTTCTGACTTCCTCCCACCAAGCAGACCCAGACATTTGAGTTCATATAGCTGCTTAACCCAGGATCCTGTAAGATTTAACAATCAATTTGAGCTTGCCTGTTGCAAGCCACGGTCTGCTCCATAGTACACCTTAATATTATGGTTGTCCTTCCCCTTCCTCACTTTCCTTTTTTCCTCACGTTCTCCTCCCCTTTCTCACATTTATTTTTTTTTCCTCAATCCTTCTTCTCTGGATTGTACTTTCTCAGAAAAATAGAACATAAGCTTTTGCCTTGGCCTCTCTTTTCAGGGAAAGCCAAGTGAAGGCACTGTATTTCAGTGGGACAATTGACCTAAATTTCAGTAAATTTATTAATCAAGTGCTTTCAGATAGAATAAGCCCAACTGAAAATATATTAGGGAATTTATAAACTGATGCAAAGAGAAGTGCTGACTTCAGCATGACTGGTCCAGGTGTAAAAATAGTTCTGTTTACCTTTATCTGTCAGCTTCATTTTACAAATAGGCCCAAAATCACTTCTTCCACCTTACTATTCCAATCAGAAAAGGAATTTCTCTCTTGAAAAATCATATATTCATCCAGGGAGGATGTAAGTTTATCTCTGGGGCATGCTTTACCCCCACACTGAGAAAAAGTAGTGATGGTGATTGGGTGCCAGTAGAGAGAGACCAATTTCATAATTGGCATTCTCTCCATGAACACATGACATAGAAGAAAAGTTTCTTAAGGGAAATATGGATGCAGAGCAGGCAAAAATAATCTGCATTATTATGAGGCTCAGGTTTCACAAACAAGCCATGCTCAGTTTCCAGAATATGCTACATGCTCAGATTCCAGCTGAAGCTAATCAATTGTTTTCCAAACAAAGCATTTTTTCCTAAATGCCATTCTTTTATTGCTTTTATTTTGCAGAATATTCTAAAAATCTTATCAAAGCATGGCTCAAGGACTAACAACATGGGCATCACCTGGGAGCCTGTTAGAAATGTAAAATCTCAGAACTCATATCAGACCCACTGAAACAGAATCTGCATTTTAACAAGATCCCCAGTTGATTTTTGTACACAGTAAATTTTGAGAAGCAGTGTTCAAATGTCCTCTGTAAGGAGAGGCTGAACCCCTAAAATGTATGTTAAGAAGGCTCTGTTATGTTTGATAAGGTGGAAGAGGATAATTTTGTCATTGAGATAGATGCTGTCACATTTTTAAATTAATGTTAGAACTATGACCCAATGAAATTATTTATTTCTTAGAAGAGCAGTCAGATTTTCTGAGTGAATTTATTTACACAATAAATGAATCCAATATGATCTTCCACAGATTGGGCAATCAAGATATGGCTTTTTTTTTAAGGAATAAAATGTTAAACATACAATGTAACATCATGGCCACTCAACAGCTTGGCTAGAGGGTACATAGGGGAAATGAAATATTACCTAAAATGCAAACTAGTGAACAGATTTATCTGTCTATCTATCTATCTATCTATCTATCTATCTATCTCTATCAATCTATCTCTATCTCTATTTATCTCTATATCTATCTCTCTATCATGTTGAAAACAATGTTTCCATAGCATTTGATGGTTACAGAGGTGTGTGATGAAATCTTACCTGCTGTCTAATAATACTTTGTCAATGGAGGTGATGTCCTTACCAAACTGTGCTCACAGTATCAAAATCAAAACCCACAAAATGACGACTACTACCTTTGACAAGAGAACATTACTCCCATTAATGTCAGAGGAAAATGCACACAGGCAGGGATGGGTGATAGGACTAGAGATGTATAAAATGCTGAAATTCCTTCAACATTAAAATCTAAAAGGAAAAAAAAAGAGTATCCAGTTTGTCATATTATCTGTTTTTATATTGTGTTCACAGCTGTGTGCCAGGATTAAATTTAAATCATAGCAACACATTGTAAGACATAAATGCACTTACTTCCTCTTTCAAGCTGTTCCTTTAATAGTTTTATACCTGGGGTTTAACAGCACAAGGTGAAAATATAGAAAGAAAAAAATGTGGCTAATGAAAAATCAGAGCCAATCATGCATTCATTGTAGTAGGTTTAACCGTGTCCTCTCCCATATTCTCCCTTTCATTTTCCCCAAAACAGAGATGTCTATCTGGATTCTGTGAATGTGACTTTATTTGGAAGAACAGTCTTTGCATATGTAATTAAAAATCTTAAAATGTATCATCTTGGGCCCTAAATCCAATGATTAGTGTCCTTTGAAGAGAAGAGAAAAAAAGATTTACACTGAGAAAGCCATGTGAAGAAGGAAGCAGAGATTAGGATGCCACAAACCAAGGAACAGTAGGAGTTGCTGGGAGCTGGAAGAGGAATGAAAGGATTCCTCCTTAGAGCCTTTGTGACCCCACCAACATCTTGAGTTCAAACATCAGGCTTCTGTTGTTTTAAGCCATTCTGTTTTTGGTAGATTGTTATAGTAGCCCAAGAAAATGAATACACCCATTTGGGGTACTTTGTCTTTCTTCTAATTGTTAAGTTGACTTTCCTTGTAATAAAGACTATAAGATAGTCTTTCAATATATGGGCTACTAGAAATCCAGTGATTTTTTTTTTGGCCTCATGATATAGATGGGGATGCTTTCTGCTGGTAAAAGCTGCTAGTGACTGCCAATGTATAATGCATGAAATCAGAGCTAACTTTCCAGGATGCATGATAATCCGTTCATTCATACTTCATATGTTTCCTTATGACCAAAGCATGAGAAGTGAAAGGAATAGAAAGTGCACTCAGAAGATGGTATAAATAGCTACCCCACCTAGGAATTAAAATATTTTGTTTGTACTTTATTCTTGCCCTTCTCCAATTCAGAGCAAATCAAACAGGGATCATGCCCTTGTTTTAGTCATTTCATTCAAAATCCCTGTCAGGATTCTTACTAGCAATAGGTTAGGGCAAAATCAATTAATTCTGTGGTTTAGAGAAAAGAGACTGAGTCTACCGAGGGGTGTGGAGGATGAGTACCAGGAAACCATTATGAAAGGAGTAAAGGCATGTGGGCATCTCTGGGGAAAAAACTGACAGAGCCAAATCAAGATCTGTTGATGGCAGGATTCAGCCCATAGAATAGTTCTGTGTTTGATGTTTGGGACATAGTGATTGCAAATGTGGAGACTACTGGAGGAATGCACACTCAGTTCTGAGTTTGTTCAAACCATGGAGAAGAAAGAGAGGTGCAAGTATTACCTGTCCCATTTCCTCATATACTTATTAACAGTCATTCTCCTCCCCTACTCAACTCTGAGAAATTGAGAACAGAAGTTAAAAATCAGAATCAGATTCCAGCAAACTTATCTGACTACTAAAGCCTCTAAAACTCAAAGAAAGAAAACCCATTAAACAGCCATATACAGAAGGGAATCATCATCATTGGCAGATCCCCATAAGGAACTATATTCCACTCTCCCACATCAAAATGTCAGCTCCTTTTATTCTTAAATCTGGGATAGCCCCAACCAGCTTTGTTTTCTTTGTTTATCAGCTTCCCATCCCTGTGACAAAAATACCTGCAATAATCAACTTTAAAAGGTGAAAGTTTCATTTTGGTTCACAATTTCAGAAGTTCCAGTAAATGGGCATTTTATTCCATTGCTTTTGGACCTATGGCAAGGGATCATCATGGTGGGGAACATATAGTGGAACAGAGCTGCTCATGTCATGGCAACCAGGAGGAAATAAAGATAGAGAGGTTGGTCCAGATCCCAATATCCCCTTTGAGGATATCCCCCTCCCAATGACTTAACTTACTCCCACTATATCCCACCTGCTAAAGGTCCTATCACCCACAATAGTGCCACAGGTTGGCAACCAAGCCTTTAACACATGGGCCTTTGATGGACATTCAAGATCTGAATAATAGCAGGAGCATTATAGGGAAATCCCTGTTGGCTCACTTTTTAAAAGTAAGTGAGGAGGAGCCAGGGAGAGTAATTCCAATTATCTCAGACTGAACTTGAATGAAGGAAATCTTCTAATAGAGTGTTATAAACCTGTTAGGTGTATACTCCAGAGGTTCAGGAAGTACCTGTAAACTGCCCCTCCCGCCCCCACCCCCAAAAAAGAAAGCATCTCATTTGACTTTAGAGCCATGGACAGTTAGAGTAAGAACTATAGTAGCCTGAAAAATGACCCTCCCAAAAATACCCATATTAAGACCTCATAATTATAACTGCATTCAGATAGGGCAAAAGATGTGACTAAGTTATGAATTTTGAGAAGAGAAGCTATCCTGGATTAAAATAAAAGAATCCTAAATGCAATCACATGAATCTTTACAAGAAATAGGCAAGTTTTTAATTTATTTTTTAAATTTGTGCATTATAGTTATACATAAATGTGGAATTCATTATGAAATATTCATGCATGTACAAAACAAAGTTTGATCAATTTCATTCCCATGTTCCTCCCCTTTCTCCTCCCTTCTCCATTTTGATACATTTTCTTCTACTCCAGTGTTCTCCTTTCTGTTTTTATGAGATCCACCACATTTTTTTTTTAACTCAACCATGAAGAGGAATGAAATTATATCATTTGCTGGTAAATGGATAGAACTGGAGAACATGACACTGACTGAAATAAGCAGAGTCAGAAAGTCAAGGGTTGAATGTTCTCTCTCATATGTGGAAGCTAAAAAAATAAAGAATTTTTAAAAAGAAAGAAAGATAAGAAAGAGCAAAAGGAATTTTGAGAGAAACAGAGAAGGAAATGTAAGAGTGGAGTACACACACACACACACACACACACATGGGGATGGGGAAGAGGAGAGGGGCAGAGCAGGAAGACAGAAAGAGAGACAGAATGAGACAGAGAGAGAAAAAAAAGAGAGATGTGGTCACGAGCCAAGGAATACTACCTGTTGAAATAGAACAAACCTGGCATATACCTGCATATTCCTTGAATTCATGTTCTGGCCTCCAAAAACTGCAAGAGAGTAAATTTTCATTGTTTTAAGCCACCTGGTTTGTGGTCATTTGTTATGGCAGCCCTAGGAAACTAAAACAAGAATTAAACCCCACAAGTCCTTGAGGGCTATTTAATGCCTTTCCATTTACACCTGAAGGCACAAATATTCATCTTCAATAGTTTAGATTAAATAATAATAAGCATTCTAGGCTTTGGAGATTCATTTATCAAAAGCTAATGTATTTTTAGGTTTCACCAACATAATTTTCCCCAAAACAACTGTAAGCATAGATTGCTATTAGAAAGAAAAATGTGAAGGGCAAGGGATTTTTGATCCTGACTTGAATATGATTTTTATGCAGCTAAATTCTATTATTATTCACAATCATTTCAAGTGTAGAGACAAATGTCAGAAGATAGAAACCAATATGAATTCCTTAAGACAGATAAAAAGTAACAGGGGAAAGGAGAGGTACCTGTGTATCAAGGAATAGAGTTTAGATCTATTGAAGACACCTCATGGAGATTATCAACTGTAAATAACATTTTCATCATTCCTACTCAGGATATATGGTTCTTTTGGGAAAATTCCGAAGGGCAGCAATAGCTATTAGTGTACTCTCAGGAATGATTTACCTTTGGTATTACCAAAATGGCAACGTCCACTGGGATAGGGGTTTCTTTTCTTATCTGCCCAAAGTACATTCAGAGGTCGAAACTTGGGTTTTCTAAAATCAGAGTTGCAGGAGGAGGATTTTCCACAAAAATTCTAAAATCCCTTTGACTTCTATAGATTTCAAGAATTTAATCTAACTTCATTCTATGATAAGACCAGTTTGAAGATTATATTACCATCCTGAATCTCAGATTGGCTTAAGTAAATTTTCCTTCCATACTGGCCGGAGATTCATCAAGCTTCCCACTAGTACAGAAGCACATAATAGGCTAGAAACAAAAATGCACCCTATCAAAAGAGTGGGAATTTCCACTATTCACTTTCCATGCTAAGATAACCCAAATAAATAAATAAATGAACATTGACTTATGTACCAAAAGGCCATGAGCAATTGGTGTGGAACCATTTCCTAAATGAAATAAAAAAAAAACAGGTCAAAAATACTGCAACATTTCTTGACCTTCTTTTAAGTCAACATTTTATTTACCTTTTTTTGGGGGGGGGAAATCTGTGCTCATGTGGGTTAACAAAGAGCATGCTCACTATAAATATGCATTCTCTTAGCCTACTAACAATAATAAATAAATATTGTCTTATAAGTGAGGTTTAGAGATAATGTATATAATATTTTGTTCTTACTCTGTCTATAAAGTTCAACACCATGGATTCATAATCTAGAGAAAATGAGATCAATTTATCTGAAGAGAGAACCTACTGTTAGTGGAACACTTGGACAAGTTTCTGGAATATATTATTATTTTTAATTCTCAAAATATCTAGATGAATATTGTCAGTATCTCTCACAGGTAAGTGATATGAACTTACACATTTGATTTTGAGATTTTAAGTGAGAGAGGCAGAGTTCACTATCTAGTAATTTTTATCATAAAAGGTTTGAAAACATATTTATTAACAGAATGATAACTGTGTTAACCAGCTTTCCATTGCTGTGACCCAAATACCCAACAGTTTACAGGAGAGGATATTTATTTTGGGTCACAATCACAGAGGTTTCAGCACATGGTAGGCTGGCTCCGTGGCCCTGGTTTTGAGGTGAGGGAGAACATGACAGAGAATGGAGTGGCAGAGTTAAGCTGCTCTGCTCATGGCAGCCAGGGGGTAGAAAGAGATGAATGGACCAGAAGATAAGCCCTTCCAGGCACAGGCCTAGAGATCTATTTCATCCAGTTAGGTCTCACCTCCCACTAGTCCACTGAATTAATCCACTAGATTAGTCCACTGCTGAAATCATAACCCTCAGTGATCCAATCATTTCCTCAAACAATGAGACATTGTGGATAAATGAAACTGTGGGGACATTCCAGATCTGAACCATAACAGTACCAAACATAGACAAGTTCTCCTAATGAAAGCACCCACAGCAGCAAATAAATAAAATACAAGCGAATAAATGAAGGGTGTTAAATATGATGTCACCCTTTAAAATATCTTAGAAAAAAGAAAAAGGAAATGGACTATGAAGACAATTGTAAATTAAACTCAAACATTATCTGTCAGGTTGTAGTGATTATTGTTGTTGTTGTTTTGTTCCTGAAATTATTTACTTCCCTTCCTACAAGAGGAAAATAAATCACTTCCTGCTGCCATATGATTTCTAATATCTCTTGCAGCAGGGATATAATTTCCACCAACTTGTCAGACTTGGTGATGGACATTTTTAGCCTATGACAGTTAAGCAAAATCTTTGAGGGACCTATAATACTGCAGTCCTGTTCTTTGTTTCCTTGCTACAAGAATGGGATGGCTCAGACAGAAATTGCTGCTTCATCCTGGATCTTGAAGTGAGAAGGTACATGGATGCTAATCATAGCCAACTCATAGTTGGTGGCATGAAAACTGATTGAGAAAAACTATCATTATTGAATGTGACTGAAAAATTCGGGATTGTTACTGCAGCATTTCTTATCACAAACTGACTGTTACATTTAGATACTGTTTGGCTTTTTCTTATTAATTTCCATACTATCAAATGATTCTCAACCTGAAATTATATGTTCTGCCAAGATAACAAGTAAAGGTGAGGTAAAACAAAGCCATTTTTAGGCATATTTTCCCCCAAAAAATTTCCTTCAGTAGGCTCTTTCTTAAGAAACTACCAGAAGATATATTCCAACAAATTAAGTAAGTAAATAAGCAAGGAGGAGGAGGAGGAGGAGGAG
>NW_026000223.1:6174491-6183460 GCF_001458135.2 Marmota marmota marmota
ATTCTGCAATCTGTATATGGGGTAAAAATGGGAGCTCATAACCCACTTGAATCAAAGTGTGAAATATGATATATCAAGAACTATGTAATGTTTTGAACAACCAACAATAAAAAATTTTAAAAAAAAAGTAAGTAAGATCACTCACAGCATATAACGCTTTAACACAGTGTCAACTGGGTTAACAGGGAGGGATGCTAATGCTATCTGTAAGCAGGGAACTCACTGAGATTCCCCCCAATATGGACTGCTTCTACTGCATAGTTTTTGAGATAGAAATTCCTAACATTGTATTAGAAGGGAGTTTAGTTTGTAGTCCACCCCACCATACCCTATTTTTCCATTTCTCTCTCTCTCTCTCTTTCTTTCTTTCTTTTTCTGAAAAATGTTGGAGACTTCCTAAGTGAGTTGGTATTTGAATTTAATGGCTTTTGCATTAAGTATGATTTTTTTTATTCTAATGCTTTAATACATGAGCTCTTTGACCCTGGAGAGACTATTCTTCCCAGGGCTTGCCAATTTCTAGACAGTAAGTGAGTAAATCACTTGCCTTTCATTTGAAAACCAACTGATCCAGGGTCTTTATTCCTGGCTACCTACTCTGCCAGGCTCTCACATTCAGGGTCATCTTCCCTTGCACCAACCAACCTAGAACCATTTATTAGACAGACAGGAGCAGTTCCTAAGCACCATAGCCCATAGAAATTACCAAACTAGCTAATCTTAAGCCTGTCAATCCCACTATAACTGTCTCTTCCCATGTAAACCATAATAAAGGCTCATGACCACAATTTTCATCTTCTTAGTGCTTTCTGATCAAACGTGTGATACTTCTCTAATGTGTCCATGCATGTGTGGCATGGCCTCTCCTCTGCGGAACTGTGAGTTGTAGACTATCATTTCAAAGACAATCCTCCCTGATCTGTGGCCTCCCCATACAGGACAAGTAATAAAAACTTCGTTTTAAAATAGATTGTTATAAACTTATTTTAATTTCAGATTGGCTGGAAATGACCATGGAAATGCGAAAGATCTATATTGGTTGAAAACAATCTCCATTTCTCTACCTGCAAAAGAAATCTTCCAATGGAACTCACTTACACAAACTGATTACTCTAAAAACTAAAATGCAACTTTGTAGAATCTCCTGAAGAAACAACATACCAGTGACCCACAAATCTTCTTTATCTTGATCTGAAAATCTAACAACAGGAAAAATAAATGGTCACAGGAAGGGGAACGGGAGAACATATGCAAGAAGTAAATACATGTTGGGAGGCTGGCTTTGAATATACCAAGAGTCAATCATGTGACTATATCTATAGCTATAGCCTCCTAAGGAGGAAAAACTTCATTATTGTGAGGAACAAAGAATATGATGCCTGCAGTATTTTTATCCCCTCCTCTTAGAACAGTTTCCACATACCTAATGGGAAGGTGGTCCAGTTACCATGGTAACCAGAGATTTGGTAGGGTGCATATATGGATGGTAAATCTTAATCACTTTAACAGATGGTAGCACATATTAATAGAGCTGTTTGGCCTAAAGGAGAGTGCTACTTTATACTACAAACAGTACTAATATAGATAAAATTAATACCTTAAGATCTTGAATGTATTTTGTTTTGATCTATTACTTTCATGTTTATGGAACTTACATAAGCCAAACGTTCTAAATTCTGTGGATTTGAATGGGAAGGAAATATGGTGCCCAAAGGGTTCACAGTTCCTGATGTTCACTTATGTATATGATCATACACTACTATGGCCCACGATCACACTGCCGTACAAAGTGTCCTGTGAGTCGATAGGACAAGATACAGCAGTGCTGAGAGTGTCCAGAAAATAAGTCATAGGATATTCCAAGATAATTTAATTTTACAAGATTATAAAAAATAAGGCTGTTATGGACTGCATCTTGTGTCTCCAAAGCTCAAATGTTGAAGCCCTAGTCCCCAGTATGTGTCTTTATAACTAGGTTCCAAAGGAGGTAAGTAAAGCAAAATGAGGACATGAAGGTAAAGCTCAAATTCCATAAGACAAGTTTCTTCAATAACAACAACAAAAGAAGAGAAAGGGGGAGGGGGAGTTAAAAGAAAAGACACCGTGATTCCTTGTGCACAGAGAAAAGAACATTGGAGGACACAGGAAGAAATCTGCAAAGAGGCTGCCAGCCACCTTGATCTTAGACATCCATCCTCCTGAACTCGGAGGAAAAGAGTCCCATGACTGAGTCATCCAGCCTGTGGCATTCTGTGATGGCAGCCTGAGCAGACTAACACAGAGGTAAACAGGCAAAGAAGGAAATGCAAGATTAGAGCACTTGCAGGGAGGATCCTGTAGGAAAAAAAACTAGCATTTCAAAGTGGTCATGGAAAAGTCTGTGAATTCTGTCTGATGAGAACTGGATAAAACTGGGAAAGTAAAAATGTCTACTGAAATGGTGTGAAGGCTCTTGAATGGGAAAGTAACATATTCCAACTAATTATGCCTGTAAAAGGAACCAACAGAAATGTTAACACAGAAGAGTGGCATGATTACATGTTGGTGGATTATTTTAGAGGACATGGAAAAGACACAAGGAGCAGCCAGATGGAACATAATCAAGAAGAGGAAAAGAAATCAGGTGAGGATTGATAAAGAAAAAAATAAAACTGGAAGGGTGAGGGAGTCCAAGTTATACTTGATTCTAGACATTGAATTTGGTCATATTTTCAGTGAGAGTCCTGCAGTCCTCTAATTCTTCCTTGAAGGTCATTTATCTTTTCCCTCTGATTGTTCCTATGATTAGATCTTTGTCCTGACATTTATGGTATCATGATATTTAGGTATAGATTTCTCATTTCTATTCCTTGTGATTTTTAAGATCTCTCAATCTGATTTAGAATTTTTAACTAATTCTTAGTTATCCTATTCTTATTTTTATATTGGAATATTACATAGCCCCCATTCTGTCTCCTCTTTTTAAATAGTTTCATTAGACATATAATAAACCTCTCTGTGTATCTATTTATTCACTTTTTAAATATTTCTTTTTCTCTCTATTTCAGTCTTGAAAATTTCCTCAGTACTACATTTTAATTGTTGAATTCTAATGAAATGTGTAGTTTTAGGGAAAAAAGTGAATGTGGAATTTGAAAGAAAAGCACTGGAGTGCCTCCCACCCCCACCCCCCAGTTTTGGGCTTGACATATTAAGCAGGTGCCATCAACTAAGACTTTAAAAATGAGTTTAGGGTGATAAAGAATACAACTGGGGTATACAAATGATCAACTGACAACTATAAATAAGGTTTCACTTCAGAATGAAGGTAAGAAATATATCTATACATTTTGTAATAAATAAGATGTAGCCAATGGTTGAGCCATTTATCAATATCAACCAGTGAGTCACATAAAAACAGGTGTCAACTAGACTAAAAGATGAAATAGCAAGAGCCAGAGGAACACATTAAGGAAGAGCAAACCAGTCAGAAATGTAGGAGACCCAGGAGTTGGTGATAGCCCAAAAATCAAGGGAGACCCCACTTACATGTAGAAAGCATTAAAAACAATTAGAAAAAAAATGGACAGCTCAAGTGGGTCTAGATATTAAAAATATTTATCAGTGACTTTGGCACTGGATTTGCTTCTCAATTCAAGGAGATTGGCAACCAAAAGCAAAACTTAACAACCAAAACAGAGGGCAGGGTGGGGAGTACTTTTAAGAAAAAAAAATGGAGTTAAGGGAAGATTTTTATAGTTTTTGATTTATGATTTTCTTCTTCAGGGATGGATCCCCATTCATAAGCAGGGAGAATTGGGGGAATGAAGGAGTCCTGGGAGAGAAGATGACAGGTGTAGCAGTGCTAGGGGGCTTTTTTTTTTTTATCACTCCAAGATGTGATAAAGGAGTCACTGGACTCTTGGAGGACAAGGAGTCTTTCCCTCCTGGGAAGCATAGGGAAGAGGTGGAGAAGGGTCCTCAAGATGATTCAACTGTGAATGGTGAGGGAAGTCGAAAGTGTTCCTTCCTGATAATATTTTCCCTCTTCTGCAAAGGAAGTGATTTGCTGAAAGCAAGAAGGGCAGAGAAGAAGCTTGAGAAGAATTTTGAGCTCCAGGTGATCAGGGAAAGGGGAATTTAACAGAAAGAAGACATGCATCAGAAGCACCTGGAGAGTAGTCAAAGCACAATTTGCTGGATCCCCACCCCCACCACCCCCTATTGCCAGTACATTAGGTGTGGCACAGGATTTGGAATCAGAAGTTCACATTTATAACATATTCACAGTTTATATTATCACTGCTGAAAACCATTGCCATGTTAAAAATAAAAAAAAAACTTCAATGCAGAAAATTTCAATGCAGAGTTCTTTAAAGGATTCAGTTTTATCAGATGGTTCTAAGTAGCAAAACTCCATGATATAATTATGCCCTGGTTTATGCCTTTTCAGGATTCCCTACCTCAGCTCAGGCTATTATTATTATTTTTTAACCTGGAATGTCCTTTCTTCTCCAGCCCAATGGTAGTTCTACTCATCCTTTTAAGGACCTACTTAAGTACCACATTTCTAAGAATTAGTCTTCCAATCTCTCCACATAATTTGCACCCAAATCCTAACCCATCTGGTATTTGTTTTTAGTTATCAGGATGCCTGTGTCCCCAGCGCTCCCAAATTATAAGCTACTTGAGGACAGAGACTGTTTCATTTTCTCCCATTTCCTGCAATGTTTTTAGCACAGTATCTGGCACAGAGAATTGCCAAATACTATCTCTGGGATTGAACAATAGGCATACTGCTGCTAACCGACTGCTAAAGAGACTTTGAAGTTTCCAGCCAAGCAGACATGGGAACATTAAATCAGAGAACATCAGAATAAAATTTTGCTTTATATGATTTGCCTTTTCCCCCTTGACAGAACTCTTATTAAAATAACATTAGCTAAAAATATTTCTACGCCCAAAGCAATTATGATAATGTTTCCCTACATTTATATGGTTCTTTTTATTCTGAAAGTTCATAGTACACAGGCCTGAGCTCAGGAGGAAAGAAAAGCACTGAACTGGACTTAAACTCCACATTCTCTTCACTGGGCAGCCTGTATTTTTCTCCTAACTTAATCCATGAGCCCATTAATATTGATGATGTCTGAGTTAAGGTTTCTGTGTTTGACGTTCTCACTGAAATCTACTCGGGCATGGATTCAAAGGGAGATTTCAATTAGTTCCCCTCAAAAGATTAAATGCTGTTGTCCCTCGTTGGATGCTCTCATCTTTAGCAGGTGATTAAGATCCTAATGGGCTCATACAGTTTTTCAGTATGTTCCAGCCAATTATGGTACTAAAAAGAAAGGGGGGTGGGGAGGGAGATGTTAAAAAGGGAAAAGAAGAGGAAAATGGGAAGCAGGAATTGGGTGCTTTTAGGAATTCTGCAAACTTTCTGAAGGTGGAAAGGCCTGTTGGAATAGTTGGGTGCATGACGCCCAAGAGGCTTCTTCTGACTCCTTTCCATCTGTCTCATTTCTGATTGCAGAGTCTAGACAGATGGATAGTACACACCAACATTCATGTGTCTTTGCCTTCCGTGACTGACATAATCAAGATTATAGTTGGTCCATATCCCCAAGTGCATGGCACAGTCTTTCAAAACCCCTTCTATTTCCACAGTGATGGAAGTGTCTTTTTTGGGCTAATGAAAGAACTAATGAAGAGCCACTAGATAGCTTCAGGATGGGAGCTGGTGAGCAGAAAAACCAAACACATGATGAGAAGGTTGGAACTTGGGGTCAATCCTACCTCTGGGGAGGGAGGTGGGTGAGCAGAGTTGAATCACATAGCCAGAGAATTAATTTAGTCATGTCTACACAATGCCACCCCACCAATTTCTCTGGACAGGAAAACCCAGTGGATCTTTCTGATTGATAACACATTGATAAACTGAGGGCATGAGATTCCTGGGTTCCACAAGAAGACGTGGAAGCTCTGCACTTCCTCTCACATCTCATGCCAGGTGTATCATTCATAATAAAATTGTATTTATGTGTAATTCAGTGGGTTCTGGGAGTCATTGTAGGAAATTATCAAAACAGAGGTGAACAGAAATCCCTGAATGTATATCCACATACTGGGAAGTGTGGCTGGCCTGACCCCATCTGTGGCTGGCATCTGAATTGAGAGCAGTGTTGCACATGGCTCTTTAAACTGTGGGGTCTGTACTAACTCCAGGTTGTTAGTGATGGAATTGAATTGTGGCATACTACTCCAGTTAGGGTTGGAACAGAACAGCAATATGCAGTAAGATCAGGCTGACTCTTCCCTTTAGTTCACTTTCATCTCTGCAGCCGAGGAAAGGTCTACTGCTAGGGCATTCTTAGGAGATAAATGACCAGGAAGTCATGCCACTTGTTCTACATTATATAACCCAGTATAGGTAGAAGCTAAATGAAATCAGAATAATGTCCTGCATGCTATAACACTGCTTACAGATCATCAGCTAAGTTTTTGCCTGTTTGAGACCTGTACTGGGAATTCCTTTGAAAATCCAAGAACTTACTTTGATAACTGTTCTTTTTCTCAGCAACCAGCAGGGGTTTCTCAAAATCACCTTGGAGAAGCAGGTGCATCAAAAAATCTTGTTGAATGGACGAGTCCAGAGACCCAATCAGAAATTGTTGAATCTTAATGGGGGATGAAGAGACAATCAAAATCAGCATTTTAAGAAGACTTCAGAGTTTATCCTTATGTTTATCATCATTTGAAAAATCTCAGTATGTATCTTGTAGTGTCAGTAAGGCTCAGAAATAGTTTCCTTCCTTCTATGAAATACTAAGACCCTAAGTCTTACAAGGTGTCTATGCTTACGGAAGATGTAGGTTTCCAGCCAGGGGAAGACTTCAAGTTGTCAGAACCCTTGTACATTGTGCTGAGTAGCCAAATAGGTAGCAATTTAAGTTGTACTCTCAAGGAACCATAAGATTCTATACTTCAAGAACCTTAAGTCACAAGATTAAAAAAAAAGTACATATCTGCCTAGCTTTAGTTTAAAGCTTTGATCTTTCATGAATTATAAATGCCAAGAGAGGATGATATGGGAGCAGAGAGAGTAATTAGTCATTTATGAAATATATCTTAAGGCTGCAAAAGTTGATAGGGTGAGGGGAAGGAGACATCTCAATCTGAAGGCACTGGAACAGGAAAATTAGGAAAAAGGAGAGACAAGAAGAAAGAGGAACATAAAAAGCATAACAGAGAATTGATTCAACCATGCCATGTGCACAGATGTGTCTGTGGGTAGCCTGTGCATGAATTATGGATTCAGATGACCTGGTATAATTACAGGAAAGGAAAGGGGTCTAAGATAAAAAAATTAGGACAGGTGTTATAAGCAAAGAAAGGACATTAAAATGAATCTGACATAATTTTTCTACATAAATATGAAAACAAAATAGTGAACCCCACCCCCATGTACATCCATAAGAATGGGACCCTAATCAGAATAAGATATATTCCATGCTCATATAAGTATTTCATAATGTATTCTGATGTCATGTATAACTAAAAAGAACCAATGAAGTTTTAAAAAGGGGGGAAAAGAGAAAACAATAACATAGGCACCTAGACTCTTCATACTTCTTATTATTAAGGAAATATAGTGAATGTAGGGGTATCTGATCCATCTCAGTCCCATAACCACAATATGCTGGAAGAGAAAAGATGGTCAAAGACAGTATTCATATTTGTTTTCAAAACTTATTCATGTTTATCAAGGTCATCTTTTAGTTTGGTTTAGGTAAGGATGAGATCAAATGCAAAGCCCATTTAGAGTTTTCAATTTTAAAAATATTTAAAAGTAATATTATTAAGAGTAATGTTTAACTAAGATAATTATGACTATAAAAGTAGCACAATATTCTGATTTAGGGAATTGTCTCTGTGAAAATGTGGGGATTTTTATAGACTTACAAAGTACACATGCCTCCCACATGGTGGCGCTGTATGCAGAGGCACCAACCAGGCAGTAGGAGGCCAAACAGCTGGATGCCATAGCTGCCTTCTAACAGTTTCTAGGACAGTTCCACATGCCTCCTGCACATTTCTTCCCCAGACAACTTTAAAATACTGTAATGATTTAAAAGGGTGAGTGATGTTATTGGTTTGGGTTTGGAGGAAGTAAAGAAATAAAACTGTCTCCCAAAGATTTGAAAGATGATGTGCAACATGATTTAGATTTTCGTGGGAGGAGATTCTAAAGCAAAACTAAATTGTTAAGGAAGAAGAAGAAGGAAAAAAAAAAAAAACAGGATCAAATGCACATGTTCTTTTTTTTCATTAGCACCTCTGTCTGTCCTCTCATTCTTGGTTATCAATGCTCTTGGGGCTGACGCATTTATGTTGACCTCAATTCTACCCAGAGTTTCTATTGCCATATCCCAAGCCATGTTAACCCATTGTAATTCTACACATCACCATCTCCAGGGCATAAGAAAAACACCAGTGTGGGTGGAAAGAGCATGAGCTTAGACTATATCAAGTCCCAACTCATAAAATAAGATTTGCTATAGGTTTGAACCAAAACCCAATACAGGGAATGTGAAAAAGGGAAATTACAGACCAATCTCTTTCTAGAAATAGAGATGCAAAAATTCTGAAGAAAATATAGGCAAGTTATAGTTACCCCAAAAGGTCTTTCAACACTAAAAACAAATTAATATATGCACCAAGATATCCTATTTGAGCAGGGGAAAAAAATTAAGCAAGTAATCTTCAATAGATAAAATGTATGGGAAAAATTCAACATTATTTGCAGCAAAAAGCAAATACAAGTAACCTAGGAAGTGTAGCAGATGCTAGTGGTGCCCACTAGATCTTCCACTCCTCGAAGAGACTTCCACCTGTCAGCTATCTACCCTTGTTTTCTCTCTTTGTTTTTAAGTTGCATTTTTAATATATATATATATATATATATATATATATATATATATATATATATA
>NW_026000223.1:6184351-6224906 GCF_001458135.2 Marmota marmota marmota
CTGTAGTCCTCTGGAGTAATTTAGTTTAAAGGAGTCATATACCTTCTTTAATAAGATTGTTGAGGATTCAACCCAGGTCATTTTGATTTAGATCCTTCAGTCTAAATCAAATTAAATCCTTGTCAGTCTACAGGAGAATTTCTATCTTCTGATTTTTCCAGTTCATATATTTATGGAATACCTACCCCCCAAATAATTAAATAAATAAATAAGCCACAAAGAAGGATTGCATGACTCGACTTCAGCAATTATTTTCTGACTCATTCTTCCTCCTGGTATTTACAAAGTACAATAAATATCCCCCTCTCTTAAAAAAGTATATATATTTTAGTTGTAGTTGGAAACAATACCTTTATTCTATTTATTTATTTATTTATTTATTTTTATGTGGTGCTGAAGATCCAACCCAGCACCTCACATGTGCTAGGCAAGTGCTCTACCGCTGAGACACAACCCCAACCCCTGTGTTCTCTTTTTCTTTGTAGTCCATAAGGCAGCCCCAAAGTTCCAGAAAATAAGATTTCCCTAGTAGCCCTCGACAGAGGAATCCTAACTCTCACACTCTGTTAATCAGATTTTCATTGCTATGACCAAAATACCTGACAAGAACAACTTAGAAGAGAAAAAGTTTATTTGGCGCTCACAGTTTGGGAGGTTCATAGTTGATGTACCTGTTGGTTTGGGTCTCAAGTAAGGCAGAACCCCGGTGTGGAAGGGTGGAAAGGTAGCTGGAGGAGGAGGGCATTGCTCACTGCATGGAAGCCAGGAAGAAAGAAACACATAGAGACAGAGAGACAGAGGTGTGGAGACAGACAGAGAGACAGAGAGAAGTAGGGAGGAGTCAAGGTGACAAGATATAATGCCCAGGAGCATGCCCCCAATGGCCCAATTTCCTTCAGCCACACACCACCTGTTTTAGTTAACACCCAGTTAGTCCATTCTAATTTGGATGGACCAATCAGGTTCTGGCTTTCATAATCTAATCATTCACCTCCTGCATTAAAAAGGAGTTTTGCGGGATGCTTCATAGCACTCATCTTTCAATTTGAATCATTCTGAGGTATGAATTTTATATTGGTTCCCAAAGTTCCCCCAACTGGATTTAACTCTAGTTACCCGGCATGGTAACTGGCTTTATAAGGCTCTTTTTATTTGTTCATTTCTTTGATTCAGTTATCACCTCTGTTAGGGTCATTTCCATGACCCTGCCGCCAAATAAACTATTTTACTTATACCTTCATTCAGGGTCTATTTTGAGGTCAGGGACCTAAGGTTGGAAGGAAATGTCTAAAACTTGATAAAGGATATTTTAAAAGCAAAATAAGTATATCCAGTGGTGAAAGATCAAACTTACCCACTGTACCTGCCCAAAAGTTGCTTTTTCATTATTCCAACTTCAGCCTAGCCTCATACTAGTTCTTAGTTAAGTGTAGCAAGGCAGAAGAAATAAGCAAAAAGTAGAAGAATTGTAATAATTCAAAAGAAAGAAAACTTCTCGTTATTTGCCATGGTTATAGCATGGTTTTGGGAGCAAAAACCCCAAATTAGTTGAGTTGTAAAAGATTTTAGCAAAGAAGCTGGATGTAATGTCAATACATAAAAACGTTAATTGCTAAGGCAGTGCTCAGGAAAAACAAAACCCAAAAAATCTCCGTGATGATGGGCATCTGTCAGAAAGACACAGTAGCAACTGAAAGAGCTCCTGTGGCCAAAGATGAAAAATTTTAGCTACAATATAAAACAAATGTAGCATTGGATTATAATCCAAAGTGTAAATTACTATTATAAATGATTAAATGAATAAATAATTTGGGAAGCAAATCTGTTTAGAAAATTTCTAAGTAATTTATATAGTTATTCTACTCTCAGGAAGGTGGAACCTAACTCTCCTTTCCCCAGGCATGTGCTCTGCACAGTGCCTTCCTCCTTGGGAATACAGTATGGGAAGGGCACTGGAAGGAGGGAGTCTACAAGGCTGCAATATGACAAACTCCACCTTGAAGAGGTCTTAGTCAAGTTCCACACCATGCACCTTGATAAACAGAGATAAAAATGGCTTCCTACTTCTGTGATCTTCCTCTTCAAAATTCATAATCATGAGAAAAAATCAGATAATTCTTAATAGTGGACTTTCCAAAATGCCTAACCAGTACTCCTCAAAATTGTCAAGGTTGAAAAAAGAACAAACTCATAGCAGCAGTCAGAGCCTGAGAACACAGAGTGACTAAATGCAATGTGTACAGAAAAGGGACATTACATGAAAACTAAGAAAATCTGAATAATGTATAAGCTTTAGCTAATAATAATGCACCAATATTGGTTCATTAAATGCAATAAGTGCATAATAATAATCTAAGAAGTTAATGATAGAGGAAATTGGGTGCAAGATTTATGAGAGCCCTCTGTACTATCTTTACAATTTTTTTTCTGTAAGTCTAAAAGTGTCCTAAAAGTAAATCTTATTTTTAAAAGATTAAAAAAAATCAATTGAAATTTGATACACACTCAAGAAACACTTATGAAAGTAATTATTACAACATTGCTTTTACATTGGCTTCAAACAAAAAGAAGGTAAAGTACTAAAGAACCAAGAAATTCATGTACAAAACTTGCATGGAGAAAATTATATTGAAATTTTTTCAAAGACTTTAGTAAACAGAAAAGGATTATATGCATGGTCTGCACATTAATCAGAAGAGAAAGTATCTCAAGAATGTAAATTCTCACCAAATTGCTCTAGTGTTGTGATTTTAATCAAAATACTAACAGGTTTTGGGGAAATTTAACAAGCTTATTTAAAAATGTATGGGGAAGATCAAATGTACAAGAATAGTAAGCTACTGCTTCAGAAGAGCAAAGCTATGGGAGTTGCCTTACCAGATATCAAGTTATACACAATACTGTCACAAAAACACAAACTGAATAAAGCAAAATAGAAAGCCTAGCAATATATCCACACATGTAAGAATACTAGATTTTGACAGAACTATCATTGTAGTGCCTTGAGAAAAAAAAATAGATTGAGAATAAATAGGTATGGGACAATTGGTCATCTATACAGAGGAAAAAACCCATAAATTTAACTTAAATCTCTCCATGAGAAAAACATCTAACTCTAGCTGGATTAAGTGCATCCATGTAGAAAACAAAACTAAAATTTTGAACAAAATATTTTCAGGACTTTGATTCAGAAAATGTCCTTTGTGAAAGGGAAAGATTAATAAGTGCAAACATATTAAGATTAAGAACTTCTGCTTACATAAATAAAAATACAACACATAAGCTACAAGAACTTATTTGCAACAGATTAAATGACAAAATTTAATATCCAAAGTGTATCAGAAGGCTTATAAATTGATAATAAAAAGATCAAATTACCCAATAGAAAAAGTGAACAAAAATAGAACATGATTGGGCCCTTCACAGAAGAAGAATTGCCAGTGAACATGTATCTCAAGATGATCACCTTATCAATACTCAGGGAAATGCAAATCAAAACTATAAAATGCCATTTCAAAACAATCATATTAGTAAGAACTAAAGGAAAGTGTAACAGTATTAAAATTGATTAGGATGTAGGGGAAGCAGAATTTTTGTGCAGTGTTTTTCAGTATAAATTGGAGTAGAAATTGCACCATAATCTTAGGAAAACAAAATGGTATTATCTCAAGAATAACTGACTTATAAATCTTATGACGCTATCTCATTCTCAGATGCTTCCTGTAAGCTACGAACTGTTCTTGTCCGTACTAGAAAAGAAAAAAAAAAGGTGCACAAATTTCATCAAAAGTAGAATATATAAACAAGTCATAGCAGTGTTTTATGATGAAGTATTATACAACAATGAAAAGAAGTTTCATGCAACTTTATTCAATGCCAATGATGAATCTTAGAAACAATGTGAAGCAAAGAGAAGCATTATAAAAAAAGCACAGTTTGAGTCAACTTAAAGTTGAAGAACATACATGTCTAAAAAACACATCATTCAGGAATAACCAAATAGGAAATTACATAGAGACCCTCTGAGATAGAAGGGAATGGGGATGGGGTGTGAAGGGGCACTTGGTGAATTTAAAGTTTAAAATGACATTTTATTTATGAATTTGGGGTACAAACATTTGGTGTTTATTATAGGGTGGTTCTTTATTCCCCACAGATATTTCTAAAATATTATTTTTTTTGTCTAAACACTTTTTAAAAGTTAAAACATGAGTGGAACAGTTTGAAGTGTGTAGTCAGAGGCCGTAGGGCTTTCTTCCAACTTTCTCATTTACAGATGAAAACTCTGAGAAACTCATTTAACCTAGCTGAACTGCAGATCCTTCATCCTTATCTGCAGCAATAATATAAATAGCCACCTAACTTCAGGACTTGTGTGGGAAGGACACCGCACAGTGCCTACTGTGCACTAGACCATCCAATGGATGAGACTGTCTCAGTTGCTCAGTTAATCATTCCCACCCCCATTCATTCACTGTTAAAGAAAGTAAACTAAGTTAATCAACCAATGAAGGTAATATGAATTAGAGATAGACCACTCTTCTCCCCTCAGGCAATTTGTGGGTTTATTTATTTATTCACTTTCCAGTTTTCTTTTTTTTTTCCTCTTTAAATATGTTATTTTTAATGCATGGTAATTGTACATATTTATGAGGTATGGTATGACATGTTCGTACATGTACATAAGGCATGATTAGATAGGAGCAAGCAATGGGTATCTCTACCACAATTGGTATATATTAATTCAGGTTTTCTGGGGACAATATTTCTATATCATTAACAACTTTAGTAGGAAAGTAAGGTCAGAGACTAAAAAGAGGCATGTGATCTCTAGTATTTTTTTTTAAGTAAAATTTAAACTGCACTTCCAAACACCTTGGACAAACTCAACACAGCGGCTTGGGAAAAAGATGCTTTGCACTCAAACAAAACAAACTCGGTCTTACTCCATAGCTCAGCCTGCTTCTTATAACACCACCCTGGGCAAGTGACTTAAAAACCTCTGGGTTTCATTTCTGCAGATACAAAATGAGTATCATATAAATTTCATTGATTGCTTTTGAGAATTTCTTTTGTGCTTCCCCCAAAAATCATGTTGGGTATTGGTTTTCTTCTTTTAATTAAAGTGAATTCATGCTTCTTTTGGCATGACTTTTCTAATGCCTTTTTCATAGAAGAAACCTTGGAAGCAACCACAAAAAACAGGTTTCCAGAGAATTGACCCCTAAAAATAAGAAAAGAATTTGAGGCTCTTGGGTCCTTCTAAGACTAGTCTTTGGCCGATAATGGATAACTCCTTTCCATTGCAGTGCTTCAATTTTCACATCATTATGTGAAACAATTCTTTCTTTGCTCATTTAGGAATTCTATAAAGGAATCCCTTTTTACCCTTCATCTTGGTTGAAACAAGACACTGGTGTGACTACTTGTTGGGAGCTTTATGATAAAGGGTCACAAGAGCAATGGAAAGCCTGATTGGCAATAAAAAGAGGAAACCCCAGGTCACCCTAAATAATCCACTTTGCAAATAACCTCAGGATAGGACTGTGCTGTTTATCAAACTGTGTGAATGCAACATCACTTCAATGCAAATTGGGTTCTAAGATAACCATGTTTACATTCTGGATAATTTTCTCTGAAGTCCAACTATGCAATTTATCTTTAAAAGTTGTCTTTTAAACAAAAAACAAGAAACAATATTGAGAGCTCCCTTATATCAATTATAATCAGCAATTCAGGGTTGTGATTACCATTAGGATACCTAGACCTTTAGCAGTTGCCAGAGGATAGAGAATGGTGGGTCCCATTTGTACTCCCCAAGAGTGTAAAGGGATGTTCTGTTGCCATGACTACAGAGGTTGGAACTCAGCCTTGCTGCCCTGTGGGACCAGAGTTCACTATTCTCCCTGCATGTTTTTTTTTCCTAAGAGCCTGTGTAGAGCCCACTGTCCACAATTGCTACTTCTAAGCATCTGTCTTTACCTAGCCTATACTTTAACAAATAACTTTGTTTTCCTTTTCCCTTACATATTTTCCCCTTTTTTTCGCTTTCTTTTCAGTGGTGTAGAGGGTTGAGATTTCTTTTTTTCTCTTTTTCTCACACAAGTCCTCCTCTATAGATAACAAAGTCCAAGTCCCAAGCCGTTTGTAATTATTAGCATATTCCTGGAGAAAATTGCAACAGTCTACATTAAAGGACTCCCTGCAGAAATTTACACAGTAGGTATCCAATTTCTCTTTAAATAAAAGGCACTCAAAACAGTGAGGGGTTTAAAACAGGAGAAGAAATGGGGAACAAACAGAGCTTTGAGGAACAGCAGGGAGATATGCAGTGGTCAAGAGGAGATAGTCAGGCTGAATTATTTGGATAATTAGTCTTCGTTATCGAATTGGAGAAAATTACAATGCCACTGTAAGACTTGTATTGTGCCCACAGACTGGCAGTATTAAGAATCAGGTCTGACCTGGTTCCAAAGAGTTTGGCTTTCCATTCTGAATAGTCTGTACTAGAAAAGCGTCTAAGCCTGTGAGCACTCTTCAAAATATTTCCAAAACTTAACATTTGCATTTAGCAGGGGGTGATCCTGATATCATGTGGACCCCTTCAACACAAGGGGATTATATCTTGAAGAACCCCTTTATCAGGAAACTTTCAAGATGAAAGCAAGGAAACCAAAGGCGAATGGCAGAGTTCATTTCAACATTCTCTTCTTCAAGGTGATGGAGGTATGAAGTTTGGGTTTACCTTTTCTGTTTCAAAAATGCTCTCAGAGAATGCAGCTGGCATCAATAAAAGAAGTTGATACCTAAATTCATCTTTGGGGGGGAAATAAAAAGCTGCAACAGACTTGAAAGAAACCCAACCTTTTGGTGCACATCTGCGAAAAGACATTCCCTATTTTCTAGATTGTTAAATCTCTGGTGAAGGACAATGGAATGCATGCCATGAATGGTCCCAGGGAGCAATGCTGATCTCATTAGAATATCGCTACTTGTCCAGGATAGGAAATCTGCACAGGGAGCTGAGATGAAGAGGATAGGAGAGAAAGAAAATTTAAAAGGCTGGTTCTAAGGTCCTGGGTAGTTTGAGTTCTCCGAGCAGCAAATTTCTTTTTTCCAAGGAGATGAAAGACGTTTTCAGACAGTATCAGCAATGCTAAGTGGACCATGTTCCATTCATGATTTTGTGCCCTTTAAACCCACGCACAGGAACAACCTTGGGAAAAAGGAAAACAGACTCATCACTGTCAGGTGAAAGTTGTTCTCAGAGCTGTCTCGGGGGCATGGGACTTTGAAAATGTTGCTTTTACTTAATTATTATAAGAAAAATGTTTTAAAACATGAGAGTCAGGTAAAAAGATAAGCATCATGTTCTTCCAACATTCCACCGAAGCATTGTTTACAGGGTCACCAAGGACCCTTAATTTATTCTAGCATAATGTAGTTGGTTTGACTCACTGTTTAGTAGAGTACATGTTAACCAAGAAATTTTGGTCTACTTGAAGTCCAAAGAATTTCTATTGGGTAGAAATATGACCCAAATGGACCGCTGCCTGTGGACCAGTGGGATTTGCTTTACCCTGTTATTCTTTTATTGTTTCAGAATGCCTATAAAACACCCCCAAACACTCTTTGAACCAGCCTCACCATCTCGCTGGTTTCTTTATTCATTAGCAGATGGAATAAAATCCTTGAAGTATGTTTATATAGTATTTGTATGAAAATCAGACTTTTAAGATTTTAGAAATTGTATTTTGCCTTTAAACCAGGTGAGTTCTTTGAATTTACAAATACAGTGTCTAAAAATACCTTGTGGTGTGAGATCATATTGGACAAACTTCTTTTCCCTTCTCTCTCTTTTTTTTTTTTTAATTACACCATAGTCAATCATTTTCCTATCTTACACATAAAGGGAAATGTTATGTCCTGAGGCAGTTGTTTGCCTCACCCAAAGATAGCAACAGAATTGAAGGAAAGAACATGTGGCATCCTTTAAGGCAGAGGTGGAGGGAATGATCTTAGATAAGCAATCTAAGAATGCAAGAGTCTCTGAATCCTGGAACACAGCTAAATTCAACAAATATGATATAGCCACAGCAATCAAAGGTAAATTGGAATTACTAGGGTTTGTATCTCCTTCATTTTCTTTCCAGTTTCATCTGGATAATTCAAGGACATGAGAAGTAAAATGCTCTAATCAGAAAAATGTCAAAGGGGGCATATGAAGTGCTATAGTTAGGGGCTGGTTTCTAAGGGCAGATTATTTTAATGTCTTAGAATAGTAAGGCAAATGTGATGGTCATTTGAGAGAAAGGACACACAAACCCGGTTGGCAGGAGATCCTCTGGTTGTCAAAATCCGGCAGCATTATGAAGTACTTTCACCTCCAGCAAAATGACACAAAAGAGAGAATTGAACATTTTTCAAGTGAGATTCCCTGAAAAAAAAAATCATTTATAAGACCCCCACCCCATGTCCTTTTATAAGAAAATAATTCACTATCAATTGGAAGCAGAAAAAATGTTTGTTTAGATTATAGCCATTAATGTCAAATGAACTGAACTAAATCTAGATCTGGACTCTTGCCTTTGAAACCAACCTTACCAGAATTATTTATGAAACTAAAAAATAAAAATGCTCATTACTTAAGCTTTAGCTCATATTTACACTATCAAAATCTTTACTGGGTAGAACCTAGGCTTTGCTATTTTTTAGGTTTCTTGGGCAGTTTTTACAACTAGAATTAAAGAATCTCTGAATGAAATACAGAGATTATCTTTTTAATTAATTAATTATATTTTTAACTTGGGAAATAAATGTATGTTATCCTTTATCAATATGCCCTTTATCATATATCTTTTCCTTCATTAAGCAAATATGGAACTGACATGTCTTCAAAACAGAGAAACACCCATATAGTGCTGAGGGCTTCCCTTTAGCTTTTTGAAAGAGATTGGGTTCTTTGGTTAGGCAAAGGAATCAAGCACTGTATAACTAGCCTCTGAAGCACTCTGCAGTCCAACAGGAAACAGCTGGAGATCTGCTGAGACATTATCTTCAGGGCTCCGTCACTTCTACTTCCTTGGCATTTAATATAGTGCCTGGCACATAAAAGATGGCTCATTAATACTGCCTAAATAAATGAACATGTGAATAAGTGATTGATTTAAATGAATTAAAAATCCCATGCAAATCCAAATGCATTGCTGTTGTTTCTGTTGTTGGACTTCATTTCTCCAAATTTCAGACCAATATTTTTCACTCAGTGAAGAAGAGATAGGCTAATAGTTTTCTGGAAAATGAGCTATTACATTCTCCAAATTATCTTTTGATTTGTCCCACATCCCAAAATACACTTACCCATTTTTACATCTCTTGTAAAATTGTTGTTGTTGCTAATTTCAGTTGATCAGCAGAGGCAAGCAGAAAAAAATCTAATATATATATATATATATATATATATATATNGGGGGGGGGCGAGGCGGCGGTGACGAGCAACTTGTGTAGATTGATACAGCAGGAGTGGAAGCCGTTTATTGTAGGACAACAGAGGTATTTCTACATTCCACACAGCTTATCTTAATTAACATAAACTAGATACAGCAGTCAACCAACAAGAAATCTCCACACTTAATGGCTCCCTGGCGTTACTTCACAAACCACTCCCTCTGGCAAAATGCCAGGCGCCATCCAGACTTGTTTACAGACCTTAACAGCTGACTAAAACAGCTTCCTAAAAAAAAAAAAAAAACCCACAGCCCTGCCAATACCTTGGTTGTAATCCAGTGTGATCCAGGTCCAAGTACAGACCTACAGAACAGAAAGATAATATTCATGTCAATCTAAGCCACTTAAGTTAGTGGTAATTTGTTATAGCAACAATAGAAAACCAATACAGAGCCTAACAGGTCATTTGTCAACTCATTCTACAAATCACAGAAAATTTAAACCAGAGTGAAAGCTAATTCCAATGCAACATGTACCTGTGGTACGTGAATTACATACAAGGAATTTAGAACCCTGAATTTAAATGGCAAGCTGGAGACAGAACATAGAACTTTAGGTTTCTACTATGCAGTGGTCTAGAACTAAGATCCCTGCATAAAGCTGGGATTGTTACACTCAGCAAAAGGGTAGAATTAAAAAAAAAAAAAGAAAAAAGAAAAGAAGAAGACGTCCTCCCATTAGGAAGAGGAGAAACAAAAACAAAATCATCAATCTACTGAAGCCTTGACTCATGTGGAAAATAATCATAAAAACAGAAACATTTTCCCTGATAATTCATAACATTAGGACAATGTTAGTTTCAGAGATATCTGGGGATAGAAAACAAATTGCAGGGCTGGGGTTGTGGCTCAGTGGTAGAGTGTTTGCCTAGCATGCACGAGGCACTGGGTTCGATCCTCAGCACCACATACATGTAAAATAAAGATATTGTGTCCACTTAAAACTAAAAAAATAAATATTTTTTTTTTAAAAAAAGAAAACAAATTGCAGAGCTGGGGATATAGTTTGGTAGTATAACACTTGCCTAGCATGTGCAAGGCCCTAGGTTCAAGTCCCAGCACCACACACACACACACACACACACACACACACACACACACACACACACTAAATGCAGAGAACTTTAGAGTGAACAGCATGAAAGCCATCTTGTTCAATCTTTTAATATGCAGGTTCCTCCGTGCTCCTGGTCTTCCATAGCTGTGGCTCCCCACTGTCATCCGAGGTGGTTCATGTAAAATTTAGCAGATCATCAGATCATTGAGTGAAATGTTCACTCAACTCTGAAATCTGCTTCCCTCTGATTTCTATCTATTCATTTTAATTTTTCTTTCTGCAACCAAGGACAGAAAACATAACTCCTCATCCACAGTTAACTCTAAGTATTCGGGAGCCATGATCATATCATCTGTGGGCAAATATTTGATTCCTTAGCTACATCTTTCTGTTTATGAAAAAAGAAGCTCCAGGAGGCCTCAGTAGAAAACTGGAGAATAGCCTTAAGGAGCAAAAGATAGAACAGGATTTCATATATTGAATACCGCCTTTATTTCTTTGCCACAAAGAAGGGGAAATGTCAGTCTTTTATGTAATAACGGGCTGTATTTCTAGGAATTCAAAAGTCCTCAAAAACAAAATCTGGATGCTGCTTTTTTCCTAACTAGGAAGTCCAGCAGGGTTTTGTGCATCTGGATGGAGCAGGGGGTTAGGAGCACATGCAAGCTCTGCAGTTCTAGAACCAGGGGCTTTTTTCATTTTCTTCCCCTTCTGTTATTTATTTTCTTCACCTCAGGTTTCTGAAAACCAGAAACAGATGGACTAATCCAGATTCCTCGGAACAGACGGCATATCAAACTCCCCACAATGAGGAATGGGGCTCTCCTGCGGAGTGCAGCAGACACAGAATAATTTACTCAAACTCCAAATTGGAATGAGCACTCACAGAACTTTAAACAATTAGCCTTTCCCTGCCCCCATTAGCAGCAACTGTTAGTGGGCATCCCCTTTTCTGATTTGGGGGATGTAAGCATCATCTGACTGGCACACTTCAGATATTGTAAGGAATTCTGCAGACATGTACAAAAGTGGCCAGGAGGAGTAAAATGGATGCACTTGATAAATGGATGTCTTGACATCAGGAGTTTAAATAAAATTAGCCATAAAGGAAAACGCTGGATGGAAGTACAATGTGTAGCGGGGTAAAATATCTTAAAGCATCCTTATCGTCCTGTCTCCTGCTTCACCTTTATGATCTTGGTTGGTTCTTGCTTTTTTCCTCCTTTTCCATTAAAACCCAATTGGAAAAATGTGTAATAAATATAGTCCTGGGTTGAAGTTGTGGCTCAGTGGTGGAGCATTTTCCTATCACGTGTGAGGGACTGCACCACATAAAAATAAATAAATAAAATAAAAAGTATTGTGTCCATCTACAACTAAAAATAAAATGTTTTTTTAAATAAATAACTACAGTTCTATTATTTCCTCCTTCCATGATAAACATTTTTGCAGAATTTGTTGAAATACAGAAATCAGTTTGCTGGTGGATGTTGGGAGATGTGTGCTGAAAGAGTTCAAAGGTTTTGTTGTCACTCTATATATGTAGAAGCCCATTTTCTTCAGTCTAGCAGAGCTGATGTGAATGTCACTGTTCCTTATAACATAAAATTAAACATGAAATTTAATAGTCTATCAATGAGATGGACAGAGATAGAGCATGGATAATATAATCTTTTAGACTTTAGTTTCTTAGGTGTCTTAGTCTGTTTTCTGTTGCTATTACAAAATGCCTGAGATTGGATAGTTTATAAAGAAGAGAATTTATTTTGATGTATGGTTCTTGAGGAAGAGAGGTTCAAGAACATGATGCTAGCATATATGTGGTTGTGGTGAGACCCTAGTGCTGCATGAACTCATGGTAGAGGTGGGAGAGAAAGTGGGTGGAAGACACAGAGCATAAAGATGAAGTTGCTTTATAATAATCCATTATTGAAGTAACTAATTCCTCGATAAAGACACTATTCTAGTCATGAGGGCTTTTCCCTATAACCCAAACACCTCCCACTAGAATCCACTTCCCACACTGCCACCTTGAGGACCTAGTCTCAACATAAGTTTTGGTGGGGACAAATGGGATTCAAATTATGACACCAGGTCAAAGTTTGGACAAATATTTTCTCTATTAAAAAGAGATTTATATTCTGCTGTAAAAAAATAAAATAAAACAAACACAAAGCAAAAAGTGGTTTAAACAATATGGGGGCTTTATTTTTCCCACAAAATCAGGTAGGTGTTTGCTAACAAGCCTAGATCAGCCAATCCTATCTGCCAGATGTGAGGTCACTGAAGTCCTATGGGCCTTTCCCTCACTGTTACCTGATGGTTGAACCATAGCTGCTCCACACCATGGTCTGTTTTCCAGGCATGAAGAAAGGAAGGTGAAAATGAAACAGACTCTGCCAGTGAGGTTAGTCCTTCCAAAGCCCTCTTGGAAATTATATCTAATGACTTGCGCTTGCGTCTCTTGAGCTAGAACCATGGCCCCTGGCCATATCTAACCCCTAACGAGGTTGAGAAATTAATGTTTTTAAATTGAACTGATTAGTGACCTCCTCCCTAAAATTGTGGGTGTGGAATTAAAGATGAAGAGGAAATAAATACTAACAGCCAGAAGTCCCTGTCTTATTGGCATTAAGAACAGGTGATGTTTTTAAATTCGGAAACCAGTAAAATCTTAACAGTTTATGTTAAAAAGAGCTCTTTGTGGCCAACATTCAGAGTGTGTACAAGACTTTTGAAAATAATAAATTGTTTTCAAGGATTGGATTAAATAAACAGCTCTATAAATTTCAGATTAATTTTTATAAACAGCTCTATAATTTTCTTAAGGTCAGTGATGTTTCAACCTAATCTTTCATGCTGGCTGAACTACAATTTTGGTGCCCTGAAAATTGGTGTTCAGACTATTTGTAAGATTACCTTCTTCTACAGATTACTTAAATTTTCAGAATTAAAATTTTTAACTATTCTCAAGATGCTATGCTATCTAATATATATTTACATAATGCTTTCATTATATAATTAGCAATTCATGTAGTAAGGTTTTGAATGTTTAGATTTGATGCCACAAAGAGGACTTTTTCCCTTAACCATGAAGAAATTCACATACCCCCAACCCATGTACATAAAGGTTTGTACATTCCATACTTTCTCCTTACTCTGAGGATGAGTAGAATTGATGCCACACTGGTCCCAGCCTTCTACAGAGAGATCTGGACATCAGGTAGAATGGTAACAGGCACTGACATCACCATTAAGATAGAATCATTCAATCAAAGTGGTGATTTATGTAATATGGGCCAAACTTTGGTAAAGTCATATGATTCTAGGTCTATAGTCACTTGTTTTTGTCTTTTCCTGCCAGGAGCATCATAAAACACTTGTTTAAAGACAGAAATATTTCTCATATAAAACTAAGTTGTGTCCCCTACATTAAAAGAAAATGAAAAAAGTTGATAAATCCGGTTGTAATAAAATACATTGCTGAGACTGGATTTTTGTTTATTCTGGGCAGATGCTGTTGGTTGGTTGGTTGGTTGGTTGGTTAGTTGCTTGGTTCTTCTTTCTATGTCTTCCTATTCTTTATCGTATTTTCTGTTCATGAAAAATAAATGTGATAGTAATGTTCCAATTAGCAGTTTTCTTAATCAAATCAGAAGGACTGAAGCAAGAATGTATAAAAATAACACTAAACTTAAGTTGAAGACTATTTTGTTGAGAAAATCCAGTAAACATGTTTTTCTTACTCTACAGGATTCTCTCAACCTGTGACACCTGCACCTGAGGGGTGAGAGTTCAGTAGCTCAGCAGGAACTGAACAGAGGGAAATGGCAGTCAGATTGCCATACCTACAGCTGGCTTATATTGGGGAGCCTATACCCATTAATCTAATATCCTGAGGATATCTAGTATGCTTGGGAGCCAGTATCAAGACTACCTAATACGTGAATTTGCAGAAGCTACAATTCTTCTGATGTTTCTTCCAAAAGATTCTTTTTCTGACCTGAACATTTGAACACAGTCTTTGAGGCAACTGTGTCAGAAAATCAGGAATCACCTGTTGGTAACAGGTCTTAAGCATTGTGGTTAATTCATCATAGCAACCAACAATTTAAAAGTGAGGATGAGTAGAAGCTTCTTTGGAGTATACCACATAACTACTTCATAGTGCTTTACACAGTGATTATACTGATGGGAAGAACCTATCATGAATAGTGATGGCATTCATGTATTTTTAGGCCCTCTGAACCAATCCAGTAAAGCAATTACCAATTAATAAGGACATTTCGGATCCATGTATATGACTTTCAAAATTTATCTTGTTGAAGTTTCTCATGGTTTAGATCTGGGGTGTCTCCAAAAGTCTCATATGTTTAGAGGTAGGGCTTTTGGGAAGTGATGATTAGACCATAAGGGCTCTGACCTCATCTGTGTATTAATCCATTGACAGCTGAATGAACTACTGGGAGATAGGACCTTGTCAGAGAATTAAGTCATTGGGGGTGTGCTCTGGAAAGGTTTATCTTCTTCTCAGTCCATTTCTCCCTGCCTTTGTCTCTGTCTCTCTGTCTCTGTCTTTCACTCTCTCTGTCTCTCTCTCTCCCCACCCCTACCATCTCCCATGAGCTGAGCTACCATGAGCTGAGCAGTTTCCTCCACCATGCTCTTCCTTCATGATGATTCAGGCTCCAAGCCAGCCAGCCATGAACTAAACCTCTGAAACCGTGGGTCAAAATAAATCTTTCCTCCTCTAAGTAGTTCTTGTCCAGTATTATATCACAGCAATGAAAAGCTGACTAACACAAAGGTCTTGTGTCTGACTTCACACGTGGAAACCAGCCTTCTATTGCACATGCCAGATAAACAATGGCTAAGCTGGGTGCTGTGGTGCTCACCTGTAATCCCAGCAGCTTGGGAGGTTGACTGGAGGATCTCGAATTCAAAGCCAGCCTCAGCAATAGCGAGGTGCAAAGCAGCTCAGTGAAACCCTGTCTCTAAATAAAACACAAAATAGGGGACATGGTTCTGTAGTTGAGTGTCCCTGAGTTCCATCTCCTCAAAAAAAAAACAAACAAACAAAAAAAAACAATGGCTGAAACATATTTACATTATTCACATTTTACCTGTATACAATTCACCTAGGTAAGACTGAGCTTCTTTTTGATGAATAGATTTTTCATTACATTGATCTTGATAAGTAACTCTCAATTTTACATTGAGGTAATATTAAAAAATAGTGACTACGCATAGACAGAAAAAAGGATATTTAGGAAAGCAAAACTATTATGTATGATATTGTCATGGGGAAAATATGTCATTGTAATTTTTTCCAAACACACAGAACATACAACACCAAGAATGAACCCCAATATACACTATATTGTATATCAATTATATACTAATTAAACTATATGCTATCTGTTCAATGTGGGTTCATCAATTATAAAGAGTGTACCCCTCTGATGTAGGATGTTCATAATGGGGAGGCTATTCATGTGTGGGGCTGGAAGTATATTGAAAATCTCTTTCAACTGTGCTGTGAACCTAAAACTTCTCTACCAGAAGTTTAATAATTTTTTAAAAAAATATAATAGTGAATATAAACAAGCCTAATTATTTCTAGCATCTATTTTTTACAAGGTGAAGAAGCAAACTTGGGGGCACCCAGAGGCCATTGAGGAAGTGACACCTTAGATGTAAAACTTTTGGTTCTGTTATTCTGAATTTTGAAACCAAATTTTGGAAAAGAAATAATAAAAAAGGAATTGTCAGAAAAGAAGCATCATTAATATAGCTACCTAAGGATAAAGAATCACTGTTATTTTGATTAACTTATTATTCAGAAAGATAATATAATATAAACTTTGGTGAATTTGACCTTTCAATCATAAGGAAATTTAGTCCTTATGAAGAACACTTATTTTAAAAATGAATCACAAGCCATTTTGGTAATGAGTTTATCAGTTTGTTACAAATCTAAACATATATTTGCCTTAAAACCCAGAATCCCATTTCTAGAAAAATAAAACTATATACCCATCAGAAGACTTGCATATAGAAATGACAGTACTTTATTCAACATTGTACCCAAATATAGATTACCCCAGAGCTCATTGACAGGCAAATGGATATATGGCTGTACTTTCATGAAGTGTATCACTATTCAGCAATAAAAAAGTGAATATGCTGACACACTTAAGTATGCAAATTAATCTCAAAACCATTATGATTTCCACAGACACTGGACACAAAAGAGCACAGACTCTATACGCCTAAGTATATAAATTCTAGAAAAGACTAATCAAACCTATAGTGGCAGAAACTGATCAGTAGTTACCTAGAACCAGGGATGCAGGAAGAATTGCTGCAGAGGGTCTCAAAGAACCATTCGGGGTGCAAGGAAACCATGTCTTGCTTGTGGCAGAATTGCACAGATGTTTTCATGTATCAAAACTCATTAAACTGCACATTTACAAATGTTCCATTTTAAACATGTTTAAATTATACCTTAATAAAAAAATTCCTAAGCCTGATAAAACTCACCAAAATGACATACAAATATCAAAGACTCATGAATAAAAGCACATTGGGAGGTGCTTTCACTGGGCAGATTACCCAGAATATAATGAGTGACTTTTACTACCTATTGTTAAAATTTAAACATTTTGAGATTGATTTTCAATTGGTTTGTTATTTATTAACTTTCTCTGTTTAATAATTTCCATATTCCTTGGCACAAATACATCTTTAGAACACAAATTTAAGGCCTTTAACTTTAGCTTCTCTCTCTCTCTCTCTGTCTCAAAATACACTCTCTCTCCCTCTTCCTCTCCCTCTCCCTCTCCCTCTCTCTCTCCATACCTAATCAGAGATGCTTCTACCATAATGAAGTGATCAGATCTTCCTAATTGTAGCTTTACAAGGAGAAAATCTGTAAATAGAAAAGGATACTTCATTAGGGAGGTGACATTTAAAGTTTTATTCAGGGAGCATGAGTAGAGGAAATAATCCCAGATGATTTATAGTATTATCTAAGGTTCACAAAAACTAAACTTTAAGGAGACATTAACTATTATAGTTTGATTTGTTAAAAACATATGTATACATTTTCATAATCTTAAGTAATGTAGTGCAAAAGACCAATGATAATCTGATTTCTAAACTGCCTTAGAAATTTAGGAAGTGAAAAATAAAATGGCTTACCACATAAAATATCCAGTCTTATAGAAGATAGCTTTACATTTTATTCTTCATGAGAAAATTAGAAGAAACCATGTTCAATTTTAAACCTCAGTTAGCAAATACACTGATCAAGAGGATTCCCTCAATCAGTACTTGTATAAATTCATACCTTGTAATAATTCTGCCTTTATTTATCATGTACAAAAAGTGTATTAAAATCTTTCATTAGCTCATTTAAAATTTTTCATTGATGCATTATTAATTACACATAACAGTGGAATTCATCATTCAATATGTGTACATGCACATAATATAATTTGGTCAATCTCATTCCCATTCCCATTACCATATTTTCATAACCATTCGTTGTTACTTGATATGCATTTGCATTCCTTTGTTTCCTATCTAGTAAATTTCATTGTCTGTACAGATGGACATTTTCTAAGTTGGTAGAGAAGTTTTCTTTAAAAGGCTAGCACATTTAAAGTATTAACCATCTAATGTCTTTCTTCTCTTTTAATTTTATGATATTTTAACTTGATAATCTCTTCTGGACTTAGGTAAACATATATCAGACTTAGGTACAGAAAATACTTCAAATTATGCAGCAAAGGAATCTTATCAAAGTTCTGGACAAGCTGGTAAACTTTTGGTGTGTGAATCAGACCAACCACTCCAGGCCAAAGTAGGTCAAACTCTTCATTTCTTTGAATATTTGCAAATGTGTTCTACCCTTTAATGGTAAATGTGTGTGTTTGCCTTGGATATTCATAGTGTAGAAATAGAACAGATTCTCGTGTTCAACAAATGTCCAAGCATGTCCCCTAAACAAATCTGGTTACAGATGGGAAGGGGCTGTAATTATAAACAGACCATTCATGTAATGCTCTTCCCTCTGTACAGAGTGGGGAGAGAACTTTCGCACAGACACACAGAGAAAACTTGTGGCTTTGGACAATTCAGTCTTTATGCAGAAATGCTGCAGCCTGGCTGGGCAAAGTAACCGGGAGGTGACAAGCAACTTGAAGGTTGAAACACGGGAACTGCTTTATTGCAGGGAAACTCAGTGGGAACTGTGCGGGAACTCAAGGTAGCGGACACCCAAGGTAGCAGGAGCCGCTTTATTGCGGAACAGCAGAGGTATATATATCTAACCGATTACACACAGCTTGACTCAATTAATATCATCTAGATGGAGCAGTCAGCCAATAAGGAATCCTCACCATCTTAATGGCTCAGTGGCGTTGCCTCACAAACCACTCCTCCTGGCAAACTGCCAGGCACCATCTTGACTTGATTTGCGGTCCCCAACACAGAAACAAATGTTTTAGGGGTTATACACAGATAACTCCTTCAAACAGGACCCAGACAAGCAATTTGAGGATCCTTTCTGTGCTGCCTCACTTCCACCCCCTCCTTTACCTCTCCCCCCTTACAAAGGAAAAGATCAATGATGTATAATGTGGCAGAGAGCAATTTTATCCATCACTATGTTGAGAATGGCCTGTGGTCTTATAAAATAGTTGTTCTCTTGAAACAGTTGTGAAAAGAAAGGGAAAATTGGAGTCCATGGAAATTTGGTGAGATCCTGCAGACCTACAAGAAACAATCAATCTTGTAGTGCTTACCACTGGTGGAGAGAAACCAGATGGCCATTAATTCATGACAGAAATACTTCAGATTGGTCCTGAAGCAGAAATAAACCAGACAACCACACAGTTGTGCAGTAGACATAATCCAGAAACAGCCTCAGCCAAGATTCCGCCATTATTATACATGGTCATTCATCCTAAAGGGACATTAGAATGGGCCTAATAAACATGCTTATATTGTACCGTTACTGAGCACTGCATTACGTTACTTTGAGAGCTGAATCATACTTGTAATAATTCTGCATTTGTCATGTACAAAAACTGGTCATGAACAGAAAACTGATAACAAGAATCATAACCAAAATGATTCCAGCATGATTTTGGTCACTGAATAAGGACCCCTTTCTAATCTATGGTAAAGAGTAGTACAAGGCAGTGTCCTTGTTTTCAGAACAACCAGGCTTCCAGAATAGAAATAGAAAGCTGCCACCCTTGTTGAAATTATTGTAATAGGTGAAAAGTAGGGTCTTCCTATTGTTCCTGGTGTATTCAGGAAATAGTGCTTTGGGGATGTGCTGCCTTTCTGGCTCCTGGTGTAACCGCTAGACAAACTTAGATGCTTGTAACTGCTGTATTTCTGTGAGTTTTGATGATTACCCACCTATCTCACAATGCAAGATTTTTGGCCACAGAGATCTCTGCCTGCCACACTGTGGGACAGCTCCTCTGTCAACATGGTTAAGTTGCTACAGAGAAAATGTCAGTTTCACTACTTCATGATTGCTGTATTCAGGTATTTTTGTAACACTGTTGTGAATAATTTGAAATATATTTGAAGTGTTCCTAATAATAGTAAAAAAATGCTTAGGTCTATAAATTTTCCCACAGATCAAGGGAAGTGTCTACATGTTTCATTAAATGAAAAAAAAAGAAAAATACTTCTTTTTATTTTGGCATCTCTGTTTCATTCCTTTTGTCAACTGTGCTCCTCGAAGGGGGGGTATGCTGAGAGAAGGAGCAGGTCCTGAGGTTTCCTGTTATCAGTTTTCTGTTAGTGTATTCTCCTACAGTTGATGGCAATTTCCCTGAGTCATGTAGACCATTTATTTGATGTTTCCTTAGATATGAAACAGCCTGGTTCTTGGTTGAGTCCGTGCTGAAAAGGTTAACGTGCAGCGAAGGCAAAGTTAACAAGGGACACACCATAAATGGCTCCAGCTGTGTATAATTAACTGTAATACTGCAGAGTAAATGAATTTTATTGGCAACCATGTCATAATTTCATTAAAAGTCATATTTACAGCCCTCTCATATGAAATGAGTCCTCCTGCATTCTGGAATTTAATGAGCATTCATTTTCACCTTGTTCAATTATCTTCAAACTGCACCCCCCGCACACACACTCTCTTCCTCTCCCTTGTGTGAGAAGCATGAAGCCAAAAGACAATAGGAATGCAATTAGCACCTGGCAGAGGGCCCCTCTTCTAGGGAGCATTTCCCAAACCACAAGAAAACTGTTTCTCCTTGTTTTCAATCATAAATAGGTAACTTCCTTACATAAAACATTAAGTAACAATCATCAAAACATCAAATTGATTTGATTGAAAGATTTGGAAGGTTAGCTTTCTGAAAAGAGGTCATGTCTAACCCAATCAGGAACAAAGTCCAAATCCGTCAAGTGTGAATGCTGAGTGAATAGTGATCACAGGGGTGAGGACAGAAAATGAAGCTGACAATAGATTTTGGATCAAACCTGCAACCCTCATTATCTGAGAGCACGTATCTTACACTTTTTTTTTCCTTGAGCAGTGTATCTAATTAAATCTCTCTCTCTCTCCCCAATTTCACTTTCCTTTCTTCCCTCTTATTATCTTCTTCACTCAGGTTCTGAAGTATCTTGCCTGACCCATCAAGTAATCTAAGAACTTGATCTTATGATCTTCAACTCAGTTTTCATTCAATCGCAAATGTCTCCTTCGGGTTTCTGGATGTTCAGTACAAAAAAGTTTGAGTCTGGGAATGCAATGTCAAGAATGGCTTTTCTTTGTTGAAGTTCTAGTGGATGGTCTGTGGTTCAAAGTGAGACTTACTGTTTGCCCACATAAATATTAGGAAGAGCATACATGCTAGGTACCATGTAGATTTTACTTTAATCTGTACCACCCACTGGCTACACAACACTGGAAACTCTAGCTCAGTCTCCTTGAAGATCTTTTTCACATAAATAGGATTAGTTACCATCTTGTAAAAATTGGGGTTGCTATTATCTAAAAAGAATTAAAAAGAATGTGTGACATGATGTTCCAATGAGGAATCATTCAGTCTTTTTTCCACCTTTCTTTCCTCCCTCCCTCTCCCTTCCTCCTTTTCCTTCTCTGCACGAGTTTATAATTTTCTGTATCTTATCTTGTCAAAATAGAAATGATGAACATTAATGGTTTGGACTCCAGGTTAACGGAGGACTACTCTTGACACAGGATGCACATTGGCGGGCAACTAGAACCTGTAAAGCAGATCTGTCTACTATAAAAGGATGTCATGAAAGGTAATGGTGCCTGACTCAGTCGGGAAGGTAGGGAGAAAAATGATGGCCATGGCTGGCTTTGAACATGAGGTCATCTCCCCTCCTAAGACCCCCATTGGTCTGAGGGCCTGAGCAGGGGTGATGGGAGTGGAGAAGTGCCTGAAAACCACTCAAGCACAGCCAGCACTTACATTTGTGGACATAAAATGCCCTTGGAAGCTGGCACCATTTTAAACATAATGCCACACACCAGGGAATTCTTCTGCTGCCAAGCTTGCTGTCTTCAGAAAATCCCTCTGTACACTCGTCCTGCTGTTCTCAGTCCTGCTGCTTTATCTGATTCTATGCTGACCCCTTATAATTAGCACTTTGGGCTACAGGTATTGTTTAGGAACACTGTTTCCATCATTCATTTGAGGTTTTAATGAAGCTCAGAAATACCACGAGTGGGAACAATTTACAACAGAATTTTCTTTCTCTCTCTCTTTTTAATTGATGATCAAGATTTTTCATTGAATTTTAACAGGGTTCCAACCAGCATTTACAAAGTTTTTTTTTTTAAATAAAAAAATGGAATAAAATAGAGAAGAATGGAAAATAAAGTACAAAAGAGGTTCATGAAATTTTATATGTACATAGGGCATTTATGCATGTGTGTATCTGTGTGTATGTGTGTGTTTCTTTTGTGTGTGTGCAATGCTATAAAAATCCCCCCCTCTTCAATTTTGAAAATCACTGATCCTCAAACTCAATAAGCACCAGTCTCGGGGCAAGTTTCTTCACCCTGCAATGTTGCTTTATTACAATCTGCTTTTCCAAGTGCTCTGTATTATCCTCTTCCTCATCAGCAAAATGAGCCCAGCAGCACAAGAATAGAAATAAAATATAAGGAAAGGAAGCACAACTAAGAGGGGAGGAGAATTCTAAATGAATCAAGGAGATAGTTGTCCCACTGTTACTCATTTATGCTTCCACAGTTAATCAGCCCCAACCCCTTCCAGTATAAAGAAGCAATCATTTGACTTATCAAATTCAATAAAAATCTCAAATACAAAATTTGCATTTAGATGCAGTGAGCTGCAGTGTGTTCCTAACAAGATAATTAAGCACGAGCATGCAGAGTGGCATTTAATTGCTCTTTTACCAAGTGTTCCAGGACAGCTTATTCCAAACGTTTTGAAATGAGGGACCTCAGGAGAGTTCCGCAGTGAATGTCACCAGATATATTCTGGCTGGATCTCCAGTTCAAATAAGGGGACTAGAAAGAGGCAATGCTGAGGAAAGGAAGGCTTGAAGGATATTCCCAGGAGCCTCCTGGGAGGGGCTGTGAGTTTGTTGATGCCTCGCCCAGACTTGCGCCTTATTAAAAAGAGCTAGTATATTGAACTAGTATATTTTTTTTCTTGCTCTCTGGCTTCTACTGCCCTCTCTCTCCCAGATGCTGAATTTTAGGAGTGAGGCAATTATATACAACGAACAGATTCTATTGAAAAACAGACAACAGGAAAAGAAAAAGAAACAAACAGGAGAGCAATGGATGATGGCAGATCCCTACTGGACACTAGGTTTTCATATACTCAGTCTGGCACACTGTCAAAGTGGGCAAATACATCTCACACAGAAGCCCTACAATGCCCTTGCACATGTCCAAGCAGATGGCTGGCCAGCAGAGGCAGCTGCTAGATCTCAGACTGGGCATGGGAAACAGAGAGAATGTCCTCTGGAATCTGGGACAGTTTTTGGAGACTTTTTGACTTTTCCACCACATAACTGTGAGCTTCGTCAATTGTCTTTTCTCCTTTTTCTTTCTACACTTAATTATTTTCAAATGCCAATTTGTGGGGGAAGAAAGGAAGACAAACATATAGATGAAACTTCTTTCTTCTCCTTTGTATAAAAAGGGGAATGAAACAAAAGAACAGAACAGAGAAATCAAAAAGGGTTGGGAGGACATAAAGAAGAAAAGACACAATTCAATGACAGAAACCTTACTTAAATTGTGTCCCACTATTTTCTTGTTCCTGGTCTGTAACAGGAACAACTAAGTAGTGGAACTTTTTTCTTTTTCTTTTTTCCATTTTTTTACAACATTGTTTGTCTAATGATTTTTTACAACATTGGAAATTCAGAAGAATGGTCAATGGTTTGGATACAAGAAGAAGAGTAATTAAACAATGCATGACCACTGCTGGTACCTGCAAATGTATCTTTTCTTCAAATGTATCTCTGTTCTTCAAAGAACATAAGAAACTACTAATATGAGGAGAGCTGCCCTGCTCTACATATTAGCCTATCAGAAGCCAAGTTCCTTGCACCATGGCTCCCTGGCTTGACCTTGTAAAGACAATGGAGACCTCATCATGCTTGCTTCATTCATAATGCTTCCAAAAGTTTTAACTAGAGATGACAGATGTACATTTTCCATAACTGAGACAATTGCCTCCATTGTGTTCATTACACTTTAAGGAATTATTTGAAAATATCGGTGTGCTGTCATTGTTGATTGAGAGAAGGTGAGTTAGTCCTCTAAAGTAAGCCCCTACTTCAGTGTGACAAGTGCTCATAGTTGCAATACGTCTGTGGACACAATGCCGGATTAGAATCCAAGCTCTACAAAGTCAGTCTGTGTGACTTTCTGTAAGTTACTCCCTGTTTTCACTTTCTGCTCTGAAGAGAAGAAAGAATAATTACCCCTTGTTGTAGTTTGGATGTGAGGTGTCCCCCAAAGCGCCTCTATTAATTCAGGAATGTTTAAAGGTGGAATGATTGGATTGTGGTAGCTGTAACTCAATCAGTCTATTCTAGTTTGAATGACTAGGTGGTAAATGTAAACAGCTGGGCATGACTGGAGGAGGGGGGGTCACTCAGGACATGATCTGGAAGGGTACATTTTCCTTGTGTTTTTTCCCCCTCCCTCTCTCTGCTTCCTAACCCTGCCAAGAGTTGAGCAGTTTTCCTGTAATGGTCATTTCCCCTTTGAAGTGCTACCTCATCTTGGCCCCAAACCAGAGAAACTCACCCTCTATGGACTGAGACCTCTGGAACCATGAATTTCAAATACACTTTTTTTTCCCTCTAAGTTGTTTTTGCTATGTATTTTGGTCAGAGCGACCGAGGGTTAAATGAGTTAAATCAATTAGTACACTTAGCACAGTATAAGGCATATTTTACTTTTATCCTCATTATTAGTGTGTATTAATTATACAAAATAATGGGATTCATTATGACAATTTCATACATGCATATACTCTACTCAACACATCCATCCTCCCTCCTTCTCTCTCCTCCCTCTCTTTACCCCCTTTCTACTTCCCTATGAGTCTCTCTTCTACCCTCATGTCACCTTTTTTTTTCTATTTCTATGTTCAACACTTGAGACAAAACAGGATATTTGTCTTTCTGAATCTGCATAATTTTAATAGTGAACTTTTATATGATGAGGAAAAGAAAGAAGATGAGACAAAATCTTTACCCCAATGGGACAGAGAAAGGATAAAACAATAGAAAACCTAAAACACACAGGGCTCTTTGAACTCTTAGCCTGAGAAGACTACTCTTGTGTGAACTTGATTTTCCCTGGAGAAGAAAGGATGACTCAGAGGTTGAAAACAAGAGCCAGGAGGAACAAAGTGGTGGTTAATTGAATTTATCAACTGGTTAGACTAAGATATCTAGATTTTTGTCAAACACTAGTCTATAAAGCTGCTGGGATGGTATTTTTTTTAGATATGATGAATATGTAAATCAGTAAGCTTTGAGTAAAACCACAGTGTGGTGGCCCTTTTCCAACCCGCTCAAGGTTCCAAAGAGAAAAATTATGAGTACCCCTCAACAGAAAGAATTTTGTCTTCAGTCTGCCTTTGAACTCAAAACCACAATATAAACTCCTCCAGGGGTCTCCAGGATGCTGGTATGCCCTAGTGATTTTGGACTTACCAGTGCCCACAATTATATATGCCAATTATTTAAAGTAAGTCTAATCTAATACAAATATACATGCATGCTGTTGGTTCTGTTTCTCTGGACAACCCTGACTAAAATAACCCCCAAGGAATAGGACAGAGCCTCACTAGGGGAATCAGTAACACATGTACAGTTCGATTTCAAAATTGCTATGGAACAGTGACTTATGTGTGGCTTCCCTTTCCATGTTTTGAATGGGGATATTAATGATTATCTCATGCCTATCTCATTATTATATATTTGTTTGCTGGGTGAGACAGAAATAGCTTTTCTCCCCAGAGAGGAACAGTACTGAAGACATGTACATGCCAAGCTTCCTCTTCATGTGGTAGACTTTGAGTTGATCCCCCAATCTGACAAGACTTTGGAATCTCAGACAAGGAGTCACTGTCTTTTCTATATGTTAGAATTTACAGTCAGTCCCTTATAATGTTTTAATTTAACATTTTTCAAATTTATAATGTTTGAATTTTGACCCTTTCCTTGTTAATTGTAGGCTTTTTTGTGATGCTGGGATGCACAGTGAGCCACAACTCCCAGTCAGCCCTGCAACCAGGAGGGAAAACAACCAACACTCTGCATTAGACTGCATTGCTAAGCTACAATGTTCCGTAGGTTAGATGTATCCAACTCATTTTCAACTTGTGATATTTTTAAATTAAAATGGACTTATCGATGCATAACCCTTCTTTAGTTGAGGAATATCTCTAAATAATTTATAATCAAACTGCTAGTTTAGACATTTTTTTTTTCCAAAAAAGCACAAACCCTTTGACCCTTTTCATTTGAGAATTGGACATCTTTGCTCCCCTCACAGAATCTGACTGAGCCTAGACTCCTTAGACCATTAGATTACACAAGAAGTAATGCTGTATGACTGCCAAGATGAGGTGTTATGGTTTGAATGTGAGCTGTCCCCCTAAAGCTCACATGTAAGAGAGTACAAGAAGGTTCAGAGGAGAAATGATTGGGTTGTAAGATTCTTAACCAGATCAGTGAATTAATCCCCTGATTGGTATTAACTGAGTGGTAATTGAAGTGGTAGGATATGGTTGGAGTTGGGAATTGGGGGCTTGGCTTTGGGGTATATATATTTTATATCTGGAGAGTGGAATCTCTCTCTGCTTTCTGATTACATATGAGCTGCTTTCCTCTGCCATAAACTTTTGCCATGATGTTCTGCCTCACCTGGATCTGGTCTTCTACTGACTAAGACCTCTGAAACCATGAGTCCTTAACCTTTCCTCCTGTGCAGTTGTTCTGCTCAGGTCTTTTAGTCACAGCAGCAAAAAAGCTGATTAAAACACCGGGTTATAAAAGAAAATGCATTTTCCAGTGTGTTTACTTGAAAAAAAAAAGCCCTCACAATTGGAGACTTGAGCTTCTGTGTAGAAAATATGACAACCCTGCGGTGGCCATGCTATGAGGAACACAAGCCATAGGGAACATACACTCTATTTGCAGACCTTATCACTCAGTTGTACTGTGCAGAGAACCAGATGTGTGAATGAAGACACTTTTAGATGAGTCCAGATTCTGGTCACAGTCATCTCCAACATCCGATATCCCCAAGCAGTTACCAGATACTGCAGGGCAGAGATAAACCCTCAATAGTATTGCAACACGGTGTCGTGTGTACTGGAGGGTCCTTGTCTTGTGCACCTGAAGAATGAAATACACAGATGATGGAGGGTAAGAATTCAGTATCAGATTTATTAGAAGCAAGTAAGAAAAGCTCCCACAGCATGAGAGGGTCCAAAAGAGGGTACCATGGGTGACAATCTATTTTAGATGAAGAACTCACCTTTCATTGGAGAGTCCCCTTGAGTGTTCTCTTTCTCTGAGTCATTTGGAAGTATACAATTTTTATTTCTAATTCCCATCACGGGATGGTTTATTGTGTTTGCTCTGTACTTGTTCCTTAAAACAAAAGAATTGATTGGGTTCACAACAGCTCTTTGGGCCAGGCATGGTGGTATATGCCTGTAATCCCAGTGGCTGGGGAGGCTGAGGCAGGAGAATCCTGAGTTCAAAGCCAGCCTCAGCAAAAGCAAGGCTCTACGCAACTCAGTGAGACACTGTTTCTAAATAAAATACAAAATAGGGCTGGGGATGTGGCTCAGTGGTCGAGTCCCTGAGTTCAATCCCTGGTACACACACACAGGAAAAAAAAAAAAAAAAAAACAGCTCTGTGGGGTTGCCTAATGTCTAATGTTGGACTTCAGTGTGCCAGAATAAAACCAAGCACAAAGGACCACTCTGCCCTCACACAGTCCAGGGCCTCCTCCATCCTTCCTCATGACTTCATTAAACCGAGCCTATCTTCCCTGTTTACCTGTCTCAGAAAAGCCCCAGGTTGCCTTTCTTCTCTTCTCCATGGCCCTCATTAATGAACATTCTCCTGGTTGACAAAGTCTGAAGAAAATCACATCTTTGATTGTCTAGTTGCATTTTATCTTTTGCTCCATCCTTACTGAACACTTTCCAAACTCTTAACCCACGGAATCTGCGTAATAAAATGGTTACTGTTTCAAGTTTCGAAGTAGTTTGTTCTGCAACAGAAATAGCCAAAACAGAGCTGGTAGACACCCTTCCTTATGCTCCAGAGTCAAAAATTCCTCCAGGTTAAATATAAGAAGTTAGCTTTCTATTTATATTCCCACATGTACTCCTGAGTGTTTTTAGTCTGAATTATGATTTGATTCAATGTCAGGAAGATTTTGTCAATTTCACTTTAAATTATTGCTCCTGTTTGGTTTGTTCTCTTTCTCAGAAATACCAATTATCTATATGTAGATGATTATTCTTTCTCTTCAATATAAATCATCAGAATCTCATTTTTATCTCTTCTTTTCTAGCAAATTCTGAGATATTTTCAAGTTTGCCCTTTACAACACAGATTTAATTTCTGATACATTCAAATATGCTCTTCAAAGCTTTAATTCTGATAGTAAATGTGCGATGATGGTTGTTTTTAAAAAATTCTCTTTTTATCTTTCTTTCTCAAAAACAGTGTGCTTCTTAGCAAGTCTCCTTACCATATCAAATATTAATCTTTTGTTTTATTATTTTATCTTTAATCTTTTATTATGTAGAGCCTCTGTTTCAGTTAAAATTTTAGAAGCACAATATGATTCCCTCTCCTTCTCCTTCTCCTTCTTCTTCTCCTTCTCCTTCTTTTCCGGTACTAGGGATTTAATCCAGCAGTGCTTTATCACTGAGTGATATGCCCAGACCATTTTTATTTATTTTGATACAGGGTCTCATGAAGTTGCTGATGCTGGTCTCAAACTTGTGATCCTCAGCCTCTGGGGTGTCTGGGATTATGGACATGCACCACAACACCCGACATGTTATATTTTAAAATTTGCTTTCTGTAGTGTCTTTTAAAAAAGATATTTTTATCCATATTTTGAATGTATTATCTTCCATTTGATTTTTTTGTGGTAAAGATTTTTTTATTGATTCCATATTGTTTGTTTTTTTCTCTTTTTTTCTTTTCCAATTTTACATATGCAGCCCTGGAGTGTTTTCCCCATTGTCTCTCTGGCTGCTGTTAGAAATCAGATCTGAAGCTTCAGATATCAAAGATACATGCATGCCCTCAATATGCTTCTGGGTTTTTGTCATATCTTACTTAGCGTAAACATGAAGACATGAGACTGAATCATCTAATCTCAGTGCATGGTATTTTGATACTTGGAATGGAGTTTATTTCTAAGTAATCTTAAATTCCATCACTTTTTCTTCAGATTATTCATTTTTGCTCCCCCACCCCACACACACTCTATTATTGACAGAGTACATAGCAAACTGCAACTCACAGCATACATCTACCTTTCTCAGGCTGTTCCTGGTTCTGTCCTTTTCTACTATCAGATCAGTAGTGCCAGGCCTGTATAAATCTACTCCCCACTGCTGGGAGCTTTTCATACTCTAATTGCTCCATGAAATGATCTCTAAGCATGACTTAGAGATAAAGCTCAGACCTCTATCATTCATTTACAGCTTGATTATTGACCCTGCCAGGTAGGTGGGTCTTTTTTCAGTTTGTTTGTATTTCATAATATAGGTGTCAAGCATGTCTACAGCTTGATGACACTGAAGTATTGGTTTTCTCTTTTATTATTTAGTAATGTCAGAGTTCATGGCATAAAATATGCAAAGTGGGTTGAGAGCCTTTAAATAGAGGCAAAATGAAAATTGCTGATTATTTATTATTGTTTTTTAAGGGAAGTCATTTAGGATTACTCTCCTACAAGCTTCTGATTAATGCCCATATCAGCAGCCTTTTCCCAGTGGTTTTTTAAAGGTTAAGCCACTTCCCTGAACACCAAAACTTTAGTCGATGTAGCCCCAAATAGGAGCAGAGAATTCTGCATCATTTAGTTCCATCTGAAATATAATGTTCCCGTTTCACTCCTATTCTCTCAAAACCACAAAACCACAACTGTTTGCAACTTGAGTGTTCTTTAGCTGATGTTTTATGTTGCTTTCAGATAGCAATGCTAGGGGGAGGGGAGAAGGAAGAGGGAGTACAAAAAGACTGAAATCTACAATTTTTATTTTGGATTCTGAGAATGTGTCACTTTGTCTAATTCCTTCCTCGTCTTTCAAGATGATGACCATAAATTAGTAACATTAGCATTTCTTTAACATTTGCTAGAAATGCATAATCCTGGCCCCAATCCAGACACCTGAATCTGCAGTTTTAAAAGGATCCTCAAGTGATTCATGTGCACATTAAAGTTGGAGAAGCCCTGTGCTTCCTAATGGCCTGCCTGAGATCTAGAGAGGAATTTAGAATTCTCTGAATGGTGTCAGTTGCTCTGTTCACAAGGCATTTGAGTAGGTGGCTGTGCATGATGTTACCTGACATATTTTCATTTTTGCTTTTACATGAGTACTTATTTACCTGGGCTTTATTAACCAGGCTTGTATAAATGACAGTTTACATTCTACAGAAAGACCCAACATAGCCCCAAAGAACTTTAACATCCTGTAGTTGCTTTTACAATCAATTTTGATGGAAGATGGAAGTTTTGTTTTGTCAATCCATCAAATGGAAGAGCAGTGTTATGATTTAGATATTAGGTGTCCCCCCAAAAGCTCATGTGTGAGATAGTGCAAGAAAGTTTAGAGGTGAAATGATGGGGTTATAAGAAACTTAACCTACTTAGAACATCAAGCTCCTGATATGGATTAACTAGTTGGTGACTATAGGCAGGTAGGGTGTGGCTGGAGAATGACTTTCATTAAGGGTCCTGTGTATATTTTGTTCATGGTGAGGAAATTCTCTCTGCTTCCTGGTGGCCACATACTGAGCCTCTTTCCTTTACCACTCTTCCACAATGATGTTCTGCCTCATCTCCGATCCTAGAGAATGGAGTTGGCCACCTATGGACTGACACCTCTGTAATTGTGAGCTCCAAAATAAACTTTTCCTCCCCTAAAATTATTTTTATTGGGTCTTTTCATCACAGCAGAAAAAACAACTGTCTAAAACAAGTAGTAAGAAGAGTTTTCTGCTAAATACTTTTAGGGTAATATAAGGTTTTTAATAAAGTGCATTAGCTGGAGAAGTCAAATCCAGAATTTCAGATTATGTTCACAGGCAAAGCAGTTTCCCAAAACTCTAACCCAGATTAGCTGAAGGCTACTAGCAAAGTAAGTCAGTGCTCCCTCTATGCATGTCTCAAGGAAGGAGTTGTCAGAGAGATTTCATTGCATTAGTCCAGGATGGCATGTATGACACTTCTCACTAGGAGCTCTGTCCTGACTGGAGATCAAGTCATTTAAAGGGCTGTGGTTAAAAAAGCCTAAAGGAAATCACAGATTTGCCAGATTCATCAGAGGCGATTTTTCCCTTAATGAAGAATAACAATTCCGGGTATATTCACCAACAGCATTTAACCCAAGCCTGACATTAAAGAAATGTTTATTCACCTTGAAATTCTTCAATAATGTGCCAGTATTATGTGACTTGGCACATACCAACTTCAAATCTTCCTTGATTCATTTAAATGCTCAATTACTGTTGTCTATGGGTCAAAGGCTGTACAGAAACGGTTTTCTTTCTGCCTTTCTCTGATTCTCCATTCCATTTTTTTTCCCTATGTTTATTTGCCCAAGGCCACTGAGTGAAAAACCAGTTCTTTCAAACAGATTCCACTTTGGTGCTCCCTCCCCAAAGCCTGCCCTCCTCTGTCAGTTGCCAAAGGAGTGGAAAAGCCTATGGAATGACAAGTCTCTATGTTTTGGCGGACTCTTCACATAGTCATTTGAAAGGAAAAGCTTTACGCTTGCTGTGTAAGTCTCAGTTTTACCTCCTGCCTCTGGCTAAACTCTGCACTGAGTGATTTCAACTGTTAGAGGTTAATTTTCCTGTAATAGCTTCATCGTGATGGAGGGTTTGGAAAATTACAAATATTAAGATGCACTACTAATTGGCCTGTCTTGTTTTAGAGCTGCTCCCTGGGTTATAACACAGTCAGAGGAGGCCACGGAAAGGCCAGTTTTTATTCCCAAACCAGCACTCAGCAGAAAGACAAATGCAAGGGAAGGAAATGGTTACAAAAAGAATCACAGACCCTGCATGACTGTCTTTCTTTCAGTTGGCTAGGAAAGGTTCCTAGAGAGGTCCATTCCCTTTATTTGGGGCTCAGGGCAGCATTTCAACAGCTATTCTTGGGCATCTACTGTCCCTAGTTGTGTGCTGAACTAATAATACATGTAAAAGCAGGAGACACAGCTCTCTAGTCTTTGGGGTCTTAGCTCGGTGAGGAGAAAATATCAAATCATGTAGTCATGAAGTATGGTTTGAAATTTGCTCAAGGGACAAATTAGATGTGCAAAGAAAAATGATCTTGATAGTTTTTCTGTAACACATCTGATTTTGTGATACCACCCACCCCCACCACTATGTAGTGAGGGCCTTTCAAATTCTCTGACAGTAGTATTGAGATTTTTTTCCTGATACATGTGAATCTCTTTTTTTTTTAATATTTATTTTTTAGTTCTCGGCAGACACAACATCTTTGTTGGTATGTGGTGCTGAGGATCGAACCCGGGCCGCACGCACGCGAGGCAGCGCGCTACCAGTTGAGCCACATCCCCAGCCCGATACATGTGAATCTCCACCTCATCTTTGTTCTATGCAAAATTATTTTCCTAAGCATAACTGGTTTCCTAGTAATTTTGGACAATTCTGTCTGTTCAAGTAACTACTCAGTCTTTTAGATTTCACTTGCCCTTGTATTTCAGCTTAGTTGTACAGAAGTTGAGGAGAAAAATAATTATTATTGGATCTCTCTGGTTTCCTCTAGATCACTCCTGGATCTCCATGTGAATTTACCTGGTCATTCTGCTTTTTGATCTAGACCCCAGCAAGCAAAGTGTTCCATGTAACCCATGTAGAAAGCCGGTGTCATTGTCACTGTCCTCTGTTTTGAAATCTCACCAAGAAGTGTCTATTCTCCTGAACCAGGCCTTTCCCTGTCCATCATTGCTCTCAACCTTGCTGCATCTCCTTTCAGAATGCACAGAACTTTCTACATCACCTGTAAGCAATGTTTAGTACATAAGAGGCCCAGAGTGTGGTTTCAACCCCAGCAAGGTAGCCAATGTCCACTATCTTCCCTACTCCCAAATCCACATATTATGTGGGATGTGGTCCAGAGGTAAAGGATTTCATTTTCCTAGAGTTATGGAAAACCTCAAGACATGGCCAGGGAAGCAAGCCCTTAGCTTTGTTTCTATGTGCTGTACAGCTGTTGCATAAGCTTCCCTTGCAGTCAGATGAGTCTAGACAGAAGCAAGGTCATTAGTGTCTGACTTCTTCACTCTTTCTTTCTTTTCTCCACCTCACTCCTCTGGTTGAAAGGGAAGGATGGAGAATCTGAAATTTCTCTACACTAAATCCTCTTACAACCTAGGGCAATAAGCCTCCTTCCCAAACCATTGTTGACAAAAGGGACTTCCCCTGTGTTTGGTGCAAAACACACTGTAATTGGATATTTAGGCTTGATACATGGTCTGCCAAGTGGTAGCTCATGTGTTAACATAAACTGAATTTCAGACCTTTGACTTGCTGCAAAACCCAATTTGGATACCGAGGCAGAATTTAAACAGTCTTTCTCCCTCTCTTCCCCCTCCCCTCTCTCTCTCTCTCTCTCTGATGGAGCAGTTAACAGCACAAACTCTGAAGCAACACCACTGAAATAAAATCTCTAGTTACTAGACTTGTGATCTCAAGTAGAATATGTAACCTCTCTATGCCTCATTTTTTTTCATCAGTAAAATAAAGAAAACACCTTCCCCTACATCTTAGGGTTGTAGTGCGGATTACAGGAGGTAGTATCATACTTTGGGTCTGGAATGACTCCCAGAACCCCATGTATTGAAGACTTTGTCACCCTTGCAGCAATGTCCAGAGGTTGTACTTTTTATTCCTTGCAGGAGAATCCGTAGGGGTTCTAACCTCATTGATGGATTAATAATTTGGATGAACTACTAAGAGGAGGTAGAAATTGCAGACAGGTAGAGCACGGCTGGAGGAAGTGGGTCACTGGGGCATGCTCTTGGGGAGTATACCATTTTACAGGCCCCTTTCTTTCTCTGCTCCCTTAATTTAAGCAGCTTTCCTCTGCCATTCCCTTTCACCATAGTGTTCTGCTTTGCCTCCGGCTCAAAGCAATGGAGCCTGCTAACCATGGAGTGAAACCTCATGATCCACAAAGAAACTCTTTGCCTTCAAGTTGTTATTGTTGGATAGTCTGGTCATAGCAATGAAAAGCTAACACAGTTAATATAAGTAAAGTGGTTAGACTTGTAACTGGCACATAGTAAGCACTATAGAAATGGTGACTGTTTTTATGTGACTTTCTCCTGAAACAGCCTTGATGGATACTTTTGGAAAGAAACAAAACAGGAAAATAGGTTGAGAGGGTAGGTCGTTGGTAGAGAGGTAGATATTGGGAAACATAAAAGAAATTTAAATAAATATATTTCCAAAATATTATTTCCATTGTACTTACATGAAACATAGAATAATGAAAGGCAACATATAATTAATCACTGAATTTCTGCTTCATGCATGCATTGCCAGTATTCAGATAAAGAGTGCTGAGATGAATTTTAGTAACAATATTCAGTGAAGATTTATAGATGCCTAGAAAATGAAAGAATGGGTAGGGTTTGAATGAATAGAGAGGAAGTACAGAGCCTGAAAGATATAAATGGAAGGACTTTTATCTTTATAGGCAATATGAAAAACTGAACAGACTTTATTTTTGTCTTTGTCAACTTCTAGATTTTGATTCCTTAAAGATGGTTCAAAAGGATACAAGGAAATGGATTAATGTTTTTTTTTTTTTCCTTGATTAGAGGTGAAACTGAGCTAAGTCTGCATAGCCATGAATAATGGCAAGGTTAACCAAAATTAACCAAGATGGCTAGCTGAATGCCACCTTGATGTTTCTGGTTTTGTAAAAATGAGGTCTGTCGAAAGACCTCTCTTCTTTTTTAAAAAAAGAGAACCCAGTAGACAAGACTGGTGTGTTATGAGGGTGTTGGCATTCTTCTTGCCCTCCTGGACCCCGTCTTTATCTTATTTCCAGAGTAGAGTCTGACCCTGAGACTGTCTATTTTACTCTTGAACTTCTCTCAGGCTTCTCTTTGCTCTAAAATAGACTCAACTTAGAATAAATTTAAAATGATTTGCTGGGAAGAAACAAGTGTCAGTAAAAATATCAAGTGACCTTTTCTGACCTTCAGCCATCTTAGACATCAAGACCAGGACCAATCATGAGCAATCAGTCCAGGACTGGATATTACTCTTGGAACACTACTCTAGGATCAACTTAAGGCCTCTGGACAGTAATTGTTGCTTCTTTTGCTTTTGCTTTTGCTTTTTGGAGGTGGAAAAGCAGAGGAAAATGTGGAGTGCATTGTAATTTAGTCAACCTGGATATAATTATTTCTTTTAATTATAGTCATGCTAAACACCCAAGCTAGCTAGCCCTTCAGTGATTCTCTTATTATTGCTGTAGACAGAGAAAAATCAAGATTACAACTTTCTACCTAGAGTTCCAACAACTTCACAGGGCTCTTGTGCATTACACTTAATATGCTGTGTTTGGGTGCAAGGGAGTGTTACTATTTATACACTTTTCTCCCTAAGAGTCTCCTGATTATTTTTAAGAGAAGGAAAAAGCTATGGAGTAACAAAGTTTATCAGCAGGAATTCTAATCTCATTTTAGAATTCTATAAGAGCCTGTCATTGAAAAGGCAAACTCCCCAAAATGCCATCAAGGGGGCTTGCCAAAATCCCAGCAAGTGTCCTGAGAACTGCCAGAGGAGCACTGGTTATTAGGCAGAGTTTAATTTGTGCAAATCCATTAACAAAAATCTCTAATTAAAAAAAAAATCAATGGATGCCTATGACATTAACCAGGAAAATCTAATAGGGTACCATTAAATTTTTTTCTATTCAATTAACTTGAACACAATTTGATGGACTCAACAGATACTTTAATTAGATGCATATGAAAAGAAATTTTGCAAAATTAAACAGACCCTCTATTTGCAACTGATATGAGGAAAACTGCAGTAAAAGATTTGCTCAAATCCCTAATGATGGGTAATTTCCTTGAGAAGGACATGAATTCTTAGACAACATCCTAACAAATCAATCTTTCCCCAAGAGACTGTCCTTTGTCAAGAAACAGTACATTGCATTGTCTGCTTCTTTCTCAATTTTTTTTTTCTGGGTGAAATATTCATGTGGAAAGTACAAAAGGCAACTTTTGAGGAACTGTTTACCAAACTCACTATTCCAAGCTCCTCACAGTAAAAAGGGTCCAAAATAAATGATTCTAATTTATAGGGCGAATATATGCTCAAGATTGCCCTGGATGATCTCAATTTATGCCAGTTACCTTGGCATAATTATTAATAGCACTCCTTTTTGCTCTAAACAGTGTCCTGGTTTGGACAATAAATTATAAAGCCATCCTACTAGTTTATCAACCATCCTCACTACCTATTTCACTCTACAAAACCAACCCTTTCAACTTTTGGCAGAAATACAAAATTTCCCTGTTCAAAAGAAGAGGTTAAAGTTTGGGAAATTGATGAGTACCCGTTATTGCCTAAGTGAGAGACATACAAATCGATTCCCACCCCACCCCCCAATTAGTTGTTCTCATTTTTCCTCCTGACATTTCCTAATGTTACCTCCGGTGCTTTTACATGTTGGATTATTGTTGAAGTCTTGTGAGTGCATTTAACATAAAGACCATTGAAGAGATTCTCAAATATGAGGTGGTTCTGTTCTCTTTAAAGAATTATCATTCTCACATTTAATAATTGGCTAATATGAATATGTGATTGGAGTAAAAAGCTATTCATAAAATGGTGTCTTATCATTATGATAGTCAGTTTCCATGATATGTCTGCTTTCTGGTAGTCACACTCTCCTGCGGTCCCCTTCCTCTCTGTTGTATCATGATTGGTCTTTGCATGCAATACATGATGGTTTGTCATTTCATGATTAGGTAATGAAAAATTTATGTTCCACTTTTGTGTGCCTTACTGCTCACATGATCTCTATTTCTTTTTCAGATTATTGACCCTGGAGAAAGACATGTTGTGAAATCTGTTGTAAACAGCCCTAGGAAAAGGACCCTGTGGCAAGGAGCAGAAGCCTGGTCAACCACAGGCAAGGAACTGAGATCCACGGATATCCACATGAGTGAGCCAGATGCGGACCCTACAGCTCTAATTTGAGCCTTAAGATGACTGTAGTCATGACCAACAGTGTCCTTGAAACTCACTTAATTCCCTGAACCTGGACTATCCAGACTCATAACCTTCAGGAACCTTCTGTTCTTGTATAGTTTGGGGGTAATTTATGATGCAATGGTAGCTGGCTGATACAGGCAAAATTCCTTTTTCCTGGAAGAATGTAGTCAGATAAGATTTATATGATGTTCCAAAGAGTAAGTACCAGGAGCCTTGAAATAAGTGGAGAGAATAGTGAATATTCAATAAGCATCTGTTTATCACAATGTTCCAGGCACTGTGCTAGACACTGTATTCAGTGATGAGGATACAGGGGTCACATGAGGACACAGCAAGAGTACTTTCTTCATGGAATTTAGAATCTACTCAAATCATAGGAAAATAGGAAAATGATGAATCAGTTTTTTGAACCCATGTCTATTTGGAATGTATATAAGGATAGACACAAAACCATTAATGTTAAATATATAGCATTTCTACTATTTAGTTTATGCATGTAAATACGTAGCATGCAAAAATCAAATGATTCACTTTGGTTATAAGAAAACTTGACCTTAGTTAATAAATTTAGGAATTGCTTTTCCCAGTTTGGAGAATAATCAAAACAAATCTCTGATGTCTCGCACAGAAAAATTTGCATATTAATATATGTCAAAATTATTGGTTTTAGTTGAGTACTGCTCACATGATAATAAATTTTATCTGGTGTTAATTAACATATGGCTTAACTAAGAGGAAGAATGTTGGGAGGCAGGCAGTGAGGGAAACTATCCCTGAAATTTTGGGATAGCATTTTAATTTGATCATAAAAATGGGAATTGTGGCTATTTAATCTTAAATTCCAGGTCCAACACTGACTTCTTCAATGATCTGAAAGAGGCAATTTTCTGCCTTATACTTCTATCCATTAGCATAAATTAAACGGTGATAATAATACTTTGATAGCTATCTCAGGAAGATTTCAAGAATTATCTGCACTGAGTTATGCAAGGGCAAGTTTATATGTGAGCAAGAATTTGTCTCTTCTTTCCAGGGTGGTCCCATAATAGTTTTAAGGCAGTTCTTGGCCATGGTTGTGGGATCCACATTTCGAAAATTGTGGTTGTTTCCACTTTTGGAATCAGGCTGGTTTTCTGGTGAGGAGGACATGACAGTGGCATGCGAACGCGGTATGTATGCCCTTGCTCCTCGCGCTGATGAAGAGTCAGTGCTGACAGCTCCAATGTAATCACCATTCTTTTCATCTTCCCATTTCTCCCCAAAGCTTAAACTAATAATAATAACCATTTTAAAGCTTTCTCGTGGGAAACTTGGGCATGACTGGAAGGGAAATCAATTGTTCTTAGGACAGCTATTATTGTAAGAATTAATCACCGCTATTTGCAATTACTGTAACATACAATTATCACTAATATTTATGCTGCTCTGGCTGGTGCTAGAGACTGCATTGCTTTTTCTGTTGTCCTGGAACAGAGAGGCAGGGTGGAAAAATAAATGAAACCACAGTGTGGAGATGACAGGTTGAGGGGATCTGATTCTCCCACTGTCAGGCCAAGATGTATTAAACAGCCACTGGCTGCTTCTGTCACAACAGCAACCCACTCAGTTGGAAGTTTTCCTTTGAAACAAAAGGAAAGAACTTAAATAGATTCGAGAGGATACAAATTAGAATCATTCTCAGTCTTAAAAATCTATTTTATGAGGCTGCACAACTCAGTTCTCCTAAGTTATACTCTTCTTTGTCACACCAAATGATGATAGTAATAATAATGAAATAAAAATAGAAGCCCAAACTCACTACCCTTTTGAAATAAGCATCCTGCAATGGACCCTCCAAGGTGACTCACCTGTCTGTGCTAGTGAGAGGTACTTTGACCACCATGAACATAATGAGAAATTAGCTATTAGATTGCATCAGGCAATAACAAAACAAGTTTATTTTTTTCCATTTATTTGTCTGACATTGATTTATAATTTAAAGATATTTAAAAATGATTGCACATTTTTTAAAATAACTTCAGACATACAAAAAAGGTGGAAAGTGTATGAAAACCTCTCTTTATCTTGATTCCTCCAAATCACAGTGCAATTACAAAAATCAATAAGTGAACATTGAAATAATATTATCTAATCTACAAGCCTGCAAATTTCACTAATTTTTCCAATTAATATAATTTTCTTTTCTGTTCCAGGATTAAATGCAAGATCTTAAATTGTATGCGGTTTTCCTTGTTCTACTTTATTCTAGGATAGTTCCTCAGTTATCACCACTAGGACGTTGATATTGATGCAGTCAGAACACAGAACATTCCATCAACACAAAGTTTCTCATTTTGCCTTTTATAGCCACACATACTTTCCTCCTCCCACACCATCTTCTCGAATCTTGGCAATCATTGGTATGTTTTCCACTTTCATGATAGGCAAGTGCTCTATCACTTAGTTATAACTTCAGTCTCCTCTGTTTATTTGCCATGAATTACTTATTGGGTGAAATGTCTGCCCATGTCTTTTGCTCATAATCTATCAATATTATGTTTCTGTTGTGTTTTGAGAGTTCTTCAGATACTATAGATACCAATGCATATTCACATATACAGTGTGCAAATGTTATTCCATTTGTGTGTGTCAAGAATGTCCATGTGCTCCAGCATCATTCGAGGAAAAGCTTATCTTTCTTCTTTTTTTTTTAAATTTTTTATTGTTGGCTGTTCAAAACATTACATAGTTCTTGATATATCATATTTCACACTTTGATTCAAGTGGGTTATGAGCTCCCATTTTTACCCCATATACAGATTGCAGAATCACATCAGTTACACATCCATTGATTTACATATTGCCATACTAGTGTCTGTTGTGTTCTGCTGCCTTTCCTATCCTCTACTATCCCCCCTCCCCTCCCCTCCCCTCCCCTCTTCTCTCTCT